>NW_005842371.1:663057-698988 GCF_000455745.1 Alligator sinensis | reverse complement strand
ACAGCCCACACCTCAAGCAGAGCAGCTCTGGGGCTCCTCCTGTTTCTGCATTAGCTGGGGACAGAAGTAGTGAGGGGACAGATTCTTTCTGCCAGTGCCTGATCCCCGGCTGGTGATAGACATAGGAAAGGGCAGCAGAGGGCAGGTTCAGGATGAGGAAACCCACCTGCTACAACAAGTTTCCCCAGCCAAGCTCGGCACCCTGAGCAGCCACTCTCTGCAGCCCACAGCTGGAGTAGGTCAGGAGTGACTTTGGAGCTCCCCCCATCCCTGGGTCAGGCAGGGGCAATAGCAGTGGTATGTGGTCCCCACTTCCCATGTCCCTCTCTGGCCTGGGGGCTCTATCTGTAGGGCATAGCTATTGCCAGGCTCTGCCGAGGACAGCAGCAGGAGTGGTGGAAGGAGGTGGAAGTATATTGTTGCACCCCTCTGGATCGACCCCTGATAAATATCACCATGTTCTTTAAAGACACTGCTACAAGTACTAATCTGGTTTCTCACGATAGTCATCTCATTCTTTATTATCATGCACATTCCTTTCCTTGCCTAATCTGTTCCCCATGGAAAGAATGGAATCTGTTTTTTCAAATAAAAAAAACAAATATGTAGCCAGACAGCTCCACACCCTGGGCAGACATGCAGTGCCTGGGGCAACACAAATTGTAGTAATGCTAGTTGCAGCAGTGCTATCAGCCACCACTGTGGTCACAAAAATTTTAGTGCCCTATCATTCAACCAGACCCCCAGCCCCAGCCTGTGGTAGCTCCAGTCAACCCTTCCCTTTACTTATTGATTTACAGTATTTATTTACAAAAGTATAACCCACCCAAAACAGTTTTTGTATACAAACTTAATACAAGCTCCCCAGTGCTCAAATCTACCTTTAACTTGCTAGCTAAAGAGTATTAGTTACTATGTACAAGAAAATTCATATTTGTCTTAGGGTGTAGAAATAAGACCTGATATTCCAGGTAGGCTTTAAAAAAAACCTTGCAATATTGGAGGCTTGGTGTGTGTGGGAGGGGGGTTCCTTTTTCCTTGTCAAAATAATAAACCAGGAAGAATTTCATTTTGGCATGAATGAAACATTTTATTTCTTTGGCTTCAAAAGACGTATCTTGAAATGAAGGGATAGAGAGTCACGTAAACCCATGTTTTCAGATATGTCCTACCTGCTGGACCATATTCTGCACCAGGTCTCCCTCAATTTCTCCTGTTGACTCTGCTCTGCTTTATATAAAATACTTATATTTATTAATTTATTAGTTTACTGCAGCCTAATAGGGCCATGTGTGTAGACACAGAGACTTTACTGCAGAGTGAGTTAGTCAGCTCTGCAGTAAAATGTCTCATGTAGACACACCCACCTAGAGGTGGGTGTTCCTACTTTAAATAGCTGCTTTGAACTAGATAGATGGTGGATTTGAGCTTTGTCCTGTTATCTCCTAGCTGAGTGCCCTAATCAACCAGCTATATTGTTATACTCTCTCTCTTTTTCCTGGTTCTATAATATTTAAGTAGTTAACACAAAGTAGAACAGCTTTAATAGAAAGGGCTGAGTTCCTGTCCCTAGAGTACCCAGCAGCAAGAGGCAGAAGACATGCATTCAAATCCTATCAGGAACAGGAATGAATTGAAGCTGGGTCTCTCACAGCCGGGGGGAGTACTCTAAACACTGGAGTACTGAGTAAAATCCCTTTCACTGGCAGTTTTATAAATGTAGCCCTAAAATTTATTTTCTGACCCAAACTATTTGGTAATTCAACCCAAAATGGTGCATAGAGTTTAGGGATTATCCCAGTAATCTGATAAAATGTGAGTAAGTGGTGCACCAGCCTCCAGTGCCAAGTTAGAAGGGGTGCCAGAATGGCAGCCCCCTGGGTAGTCCATGCTATGTCAAGAGGAGCATCCCCATGGTGCTGCTGTAGCAGCAGCAGCAACAGCAGTTGGATGCAGGGACACAGCTCTGTTGCTATAGCAGCAGCATCAGTTGGGGTGTGTGGACCATGTAGCAGGAGCAGCAGCAGCAGGAGCAGCCAGCTCTCCCTTCAACTCCGCTCCCTATGCAGTAAAATCTCTAGTAAGATTTTACCAAAGGTCCAAACCTAACTAGTTATGTCTGTGAATTATCCCATGCCTCTTTCCCATACTGTTTTAAAAATCATTCAACTCTAATTCTGACTTCAGCTTTTTCCCGGCTGTTCTCCCTAAAGAGAAGATTATATAAGATTCATTGGGATGAACTTATACCTACATTTCTGATCATCACATCTTCCCTGCATAAAAAGCCTGCTCTAGAAAATGGACTGGCAGTATACAGATATTTGTGTTCTTTAGCTATTGAAAACAAGGCTTTCAGGGCTTGGAGGAGGTAGGCATGGTGAACGGTGCAGCTGTTCAATATTGCACACCAATACCACAAAGCAGTTTTAGCATAAGAAGTGAACATATATCTGGATTTGAGCTACAGAGAAATGTTCAGGGAAGTAAAATGCGAGTTACCCAAATGAGACATTTGCTAGGGTTAAAATTTACCCCTACTCATATGAAATAGGTTTCAGGTTGATTAATGTCCAAGTGGTCAGGATTACAATTTAGTATTTTAGTTGAAAAATAGCACCTTCAGCAACCAGCTGTTGCTTGGCAGCAGACTGGGGCATTAAGTCAGCTCATAGGCAGAGGTAAGAGTGACACTTAGTGAATCATTAACACTGCTAGCAATATCCTGATTCTGTTTTGTTGTTAGGGATTTTGGGAGGCATACTCACATCTAAGTAATCATCTAAGCACCATAAAGACCTGATGAAATTGCAGAGAAAGTGGAGTGAAAACCACTATACAAATGCAGAGAAAGTGGAGGAAAATCACTATACAAATGACTGGAAATCCTGCACAGGCAGTATGATGTGGGTCTGACATGACCAAAGGTTTGAATGTTGATGGTGCATCTTCTTCTCCCATTAGTTCTTTTTTTTTTCCCCCTCAAACCAGCAAAAAATAATAAAAATGCTAGCTTTGAATTTCCTTGCTTTTGTCACATTAACCCAATATGATTAAACACTGTTTTTTACTTCAAGGCTTATCAAACAAGATGGCTCATATTGTGTGTGAACATACAATCAACCCCATTTCAATGCAAAAAGAGAATGAAGCAGATGTTGTTGATCATCAGGGATCCATGTTTTCCATTTCCCATGGAAAACCAGAAAAAAAAAACATTGATTTTCCTTCTTACCTGAGAAAAATGCAGGTTTTTCATTTTAAACCAGAAACACACAGATTTTGCTCTTTTGCAAGGAGCTGTATGCAAGGTGGTAGAGTTCCAGCCTGCAAGGGGCTGGGGGAGTGGGAGGAAGGTGGTCAGGCAGGGGGCCACCATATACATGCACATGGCCACCAGGCAGTCTGGAGAGCAGCTCCCACAGGTAAGTCTGGCTGGGGGAGGGGGGAATTGAGGCCCCCATAGGGAGGGAAGGAGGGAAGGAAGGAGTTGGGTAGGGCTGGAGCTGAGGCTGCTGCCCAGCCAGGCAGTGCATGGGGCGTGGGGCTCGAGGGCAGAGTGCACATCCATAGAGCCCCAGCAGGGGCTGAGAGAGGCACCAGCAGGGACAGGGGGCTGTGAATGAGGGGCCTGGACCTGCATTCTGTGAGTGAAGGGGGCAGGGGGAGCTCTGATTTTCCATGATAAAAAACCCAAAATCAAATACCAAAAAGGTATTTCAAATTTATTTTATGATGATTGATGCACTGGTAGGCTTCCAAATTGCTTTAAAATGATAAATATATATTTAAAAATGTGTAAAATTGATACATACATATGAGATAATTGCATGTCAAGAATGACAGGGGGGTGGGGACAGAGGCCTGTGTCTGGCCCCCGCCCCCCCCCCAACATTTCAGGTTTGTCCCTGCTCCCCATTCCCTTTCCAAGTCCAGGCCCATTCCCTCTGTTCTTCCACTTCAGGTCCAGGCACGTTTCCCCCCTTCTCTGCCAATTCTGGTCCAGGGCCCTCCCCCTGCTTCCGCTCCAGCGCTGCATTCAGCCTCACCCCTGCCTCTTCTCTAGTCAGAGGAGGGGGCAAACAGGCCTGCTCCCACCACCCTTACTCCTGCCACTTTGGGGCCAGGCTTGATCCCCCCCCCCCCCCACTTCAGGACTGTTGTTGGGATGTGGCAGTGGGGTGTCGCAACTGTGCCCCCTTCCTCCTCCCACTCCCACTCCCCTCCCTCCCTCTACCTCCCTGCCAGCTTTTGTCAGGGCCCAGCGGCTCTATATCTGCCCATGTCCAGCCCCACCCCCACTCCTTATCCAGTTGGGGGAGGGGGGTAATGGGCCCCTTCTCCCCTCCCCCTCATTCTGTCACTGCCACCTGCAGGGAGCAGGGAGGGGGCTGGCTAGTCACGCTGTCCTGCCCCCCACCCCACTCTGTCCCCTGTGTCCCTGCCATCATGGCGGTGCTCCACCGTGGCATCTCCTGTCCGAATGCTCTTGGAGCACTCTGATTGGTTATTTCAGTCAGCCAATTAGTGCAAATAAAATGTTATGGACAGATAGACAAACTAAGGCTTTTATATTAGAATACACACACACACATATATATTAGGGGTGTCCGAAAATTAGGGGTGTGCGAAACAGGCTATATTCAGTTTGGATTCGGATTCGGCCCAAATCGGGGACAGAGATTCAATTTCTTGGTTTGGATCACTGTCCCTGATTTGATTCGGCCGAATCCAAATCTGAAGATTCAATGCCAATTCAGAGAATCATCAATTCGGCCATAGACACAGCCTTACATGGTTTTTGTTTTGTTTTCGTTTTTTTACATACTTCCAGGTACCAGGTGTCAGGAATGCGGCGATGCTGGGGCAGATGGAGTGTCCCACAGGAGTGCAGGGGGGGAGAGGGGGGCCCCGCATGCTTGGCAGTGAACCCAGAATTGGACCAGAAGTACTTCAGCTGTGGGGAGACCCCAGGTGCCCCCCCAGACCCAGGAAGCAACAACGCACTCCCCAGCAGACCCAGAAGTGGACCTGAAATGCTTCTGGTCCCCGAGCGTGCTGGGGACACCCCTCCCCTGCTCCTGTGGGACACTCTATCTGCCCCAGCATCTCAGCATTCACAAGCCCCCTGGTACCTAGAGGTATGTAAAAAAAATATTTAAAACTGTGTCTGTGTCTAAAAGTTGAATCTTTCTGAATCAATTTGGAGGGTTTCAATTTGATTCAGAGAGATTAAGGGGCCTCCTGATTCAATTCAGATTCAGCCACTGAATTGGGCCGAATCTCCGCCAAATCGAATCAGGAACTGAAGCTTCGCACAGCCCTAATATATATATATATATAATATTATATTATATTATACACACACACACACTGGCATTTCATTTTAATTGTGGGTTTGGGGTTTTTAATCAGAGAATTTGCTGTTTTTATCAGAGAATTTGTGATATTTTTCAGAGAAAAGCAGGATCCCTTCTGATCATTGCTCACTGGTACTGTTTAAATGGTATTCCTTTGCCAAACTCACTGAGAAAACTGATGCCATTCTCTCTCCCATTCTAACAGTCTTCACACATTGTAAGAATTATATTCCATCATACTCCTGATTCTTGCCTTGGCTGTCAGTTTGAGATAAGGTTTGAATAAATAAAGCTCACCTTTTGATACTTCTGACTTCAATACCACTAAACCACTGGCATAAAACTACTCTTTGCTGCAAAGTAGGTTATATACTTCCCTTTATTTCTATGAAGAAAGAGGACCATAAAACCCTCAGACAAAATTCACAGGTAGAATTCATAGTTTTGAAGCTAAATTAATAGCTTCAAAACTATGAATCAGGAGAGGGTAGGGAAAGCTGGAAGGTGTAAAAAAACTGACTCTTGGCCAGAGCATGCTATGGTGCAAAGCAGCACATTTCAATATGACCTGAGACCTGAAGTTTCAAAAACATCCACTGATTTTTTTTTATAATCGATTTGCTATTATAGATTTGTCCCCTGTAATGTTACTCTGAATGTTGACCATCACAAATGGGGCACCAAAATTTACAGTTACTTTCAAGGTTTCAAGTTTGAATGCACAGAAACCTTCCGAATTAGTATTATCAAGGTTTTTTCTATCAAAACCTAGCACACTAGGGAAGTGGCTCTGTAAATGGTGAGGTTTAAAGTTCTTTTTAGTTCCCAGAAGAACATATTGCAATCTTTTTTTAGTTTAAATTTCTCAAAGTTGAGAAAACTGTGCCATGAAGTGTCATGCTCTGTTAAATCACTAATTTGCCATAAAATATGACTGACACAGGTAGGTCAAAACATTGCATCAGGAGTACAACAACAAATCAGCCTCCAAAACTGACAAAAATAAGATTTTGACAGTGATAGGGAAGTTATTTTAAGATCTACTTTAAAAAAAAAATTGCTTAAAAAAATGTTAGTTACTATTTAATCAAGCTGAAGGGGCAGAGGCTGACTTGATATAAATCAGAATAGTTGCATTACACTAAGCAGAGGCAAACTGATTTATACCAGCTGAAGGCCTGGCCCTGTATTTAATAAAGTAGTACGGGTTGCAGGGGTGTTGGTTGTAGCTGTGCTTGATTTAAGCACATAGGCAGACAAGATTGTTTGGGTAAATCTGATATCTTTATTAGATCATTTATTGGTCTAATAAATAATATCAAGTTTACCCAAAGAACCTTGTCTGCCCTTGCACAGGTTGGTTATTCATTGTCTTGGGATCATCAACGTTTTCTGCCTAATCCTTACGCAATTTAAATATACTTTCTCCGCATTCTTCTGTTTTGATTGGGGCCTCTTATGTTTCTACTTTGCATATTCTCTGTATATGATCTAGCTAGCCATCTACTCTTGAGGTTTCTTGTTGATTTAATGTCTGCTGCTTCCATATTCAACAATTCCTTGGAAATATGACCTACTTCTGCCTTCCGAACCTGCCCACAGTATTGCAAACATATTGTTTGTAAATATTAGCTAATAGCTTGTGAAATTGTTCTTACCACTGCATTCTTTTTCTTATTGTATCTTGTGCAACCATTCATTCTCTCTTATTTTTCTTGTGGGTTTTGGAGAGCAAATACTGATTCTTATTCTTTGTCAACATAGGCCTTAAGCTAAGGTCTCCATAAAAACAGATGATTTTAGGTAGTTGCATTTTCAGCACTATTTACATTTTTTCTAAGGTATACGATTGAATATATTGACAGAAAGAGAGCCATATGCCTTACCGGGGGGAATGATGCCATTTTCCAGAAGTGTATAAACTGCCCTCTGGCATCTCTTAAGGGAGGAATAGTATAAATAAGGAAGTGATGCATTTCCCTGGATGGAATAGGATTATTTTCTTGAGACAAGACATATGCTTTTTGGGGTAGCAGCAGAAAAGGCTTTAACACCTTACAAATGGACCAGATTATGAAAACTGTTGCAGTGATTACTGTTGGAAATATCCATTCTATACAGTTCATTTATTCAAAGCACTGAGATGGGATACCATGTGTGTGCCGTGATGACCAACTAAGTCCTAACATTAGATCTGACAAATAGAACAACACAGAGAAATTAAATTTAAATTTTGGTATTAGAGTCCTTACTTATTTGGCTGCATTCCACATACCTACTTAAGAAGATAATAACAGCCACTGACTTACAGCAATTTAGGTGCTGATCTAGGTCATGTAATTTAGTTGTGGTGAAAAAAATGAAAACTGTGAATTTAAAGGGAAAATATGGAATTGTTAGGCCATTCATAACTCAATTATGTTTGGTAAATGATTTTTTCATTAAGTGGTGGCCTAACAAAAACAATTAAGAAATGACAAGCGGTCACTTTTCTCTTTGGGGAAAGATTAAATATGAGGAGGTGGAAAAAGCACGTGTGTCCCTGTTCAAAGAGACTAAAATAGGGGATTGGATGGCTGTGCTTATTATAACTGCCTTATTTACAGAGGCAATGGCCTAATGAAATGCTCTCATGCCAGAGAAAAGGATTTCCTTCAGGACATATAGGACATATAGACTCCTCCACTACTGGTTTTGCTACCCACAAATGCATGGCTGAAAGCATGGGACAGTCCCAGTCCCACTGAAGTCAAATGTTATTTGCATGCTTAAATATGCTTGAATTCAAGGCTCTGCATTCTCGCACTATTGGGGCCTGTGTTTGTGCAATGCATAATGCCATGCAGTCTCAGTTAGTGCCCTTGGGTAGGCCTGGACAATTTCTTTGTCTCCCCCAGAATTTCAGGTATTTATTTATTTATTGTCCAGACATGCAGATACGGGCCACTTCAAAGGTCTTATGAATTCAGATCAACTTCAGATTGAAGCAAAGATCATAACACTGAAACCAAGTTTTAATTTTGACATTCCCAAAGTGAAACATTTCAGCTTTCATTCAAGACACATTTGTTTTCAAATGTTCATAAATTAGAAGTGGAGTGGAAGAGGCACAAAAAAGGCAACAGATTTCATGTAGTATAGAAGAGACATGTAGGGAGCCCCTAACTTGCACAATTGCTTTTCTCACATCCGATGCTAGTGCTGATCCATGTCTTGGTAGGAAGGTTGAAGACCTATTACCCAGCCAGGCACCATCTTTTCTTGATAAGTTCTTATTTCAGAAAGGAGGTACCTAGTTTTCAGATCTTAGAAGGGGAAAGTGAAAACACCACACACAAAGACACAAAGACACACACCCCTTCCCCACTGTTAGTCAATGAGGGAAAGGTCTTTCTTCTTTTGACCCACCTACAAGCATTCCAGACTTGTAAAAGGCATTGAGGAAAGATGTATATACTATCTGTTCACCTTATGGGTAACTGCTAATCTCAGTAAGATGAATAGCAAGCAGTTCCACATGTTATAAGCTTTGTTAGAGATAACCCCAATGTCTGGGCCACGTGTTAGTTTTAGCACAAGCAATTCTGCTACACATATCCATTCCAGCCACTAACTCCTATGAACAATGACTGTCTGTGGTTTTATTTTCTTTCCTCATTTTGTCTACAGACAGCACTGTCCTCTGGGATTAGGTTTAGAAAGTGGCAAGAGAAAAATAAACAGTTGTGAAAATAACTGTCCAAGTATCTACAGACATGCGGTACACTCCTATGAGTGCTTTTGCCAAGTCAGTTTTACAGCTGAAGATCATGAGATTGAAATAATTTAAGATTATCATACAAACAAATATAAATGGTTGTGAGGGAACAGATAGTATAAAACAGCCTGGTTCCATTGAATTTAGTGGTATTAGGTCATTTTACATGAACTAATCTGGCCTTTTATAGAGGAACTCATTTACACAATTCCTTCCCAGCACTATCCCCCTCAGACAACTTCTGTGAAACAGAAGGACACTGGTCAGGCCACAGCTGTAGTACTGTGTCCAGTTCTGGGCACCCCACTTCAAGAGGGATGAGGACAACATTGAGAGGGTCCAGAGGAGGGCCACCCACCTGATCTGGGAACATCAGGGCAGACCCTACAATGAGAGGCTACGGGACCTGAACCTGTTCAGCCTTCACAAGGGAAGGCTGAGGGGGGACCTGGTGACCGTCTATAAACTCACTAGAGGGGACCAGCAGGGTTTGAGGGAGATCTTGTTTCCCCTAGCGTCCCCCGGGATAACAAGGAATAACGGCCACAAGTTGTTGGAGAGTAGGTTTAGATTAGACATCCGTAAGAACTACTTCACAGTTAGGGCGGCTAGGATCTGGAACCGACTTCCAAGGGAAGTGGTGATGGCTCCTACCCTGGGGGTCTTTAAGAGGCGGCTTGATGCCTACCTGGCTGGGGGCAATTGAGCCCAGTTTTCCTCCTGCCCAGGCAGGGGGTTGGACTTGAAGATCTACAAGGTCCCTTCCGACCCTACTTCTATGATATTCTGAAAATCCCTCTGCTTTGCGTGCCTTTTGTGCAAAGATATCAGAAATCCAGGCAAACAGTCAGATATCTGGAGTACGAGTCCAGAGTGGGAAAAGATGTAGGAGGAGAAGAGAAGATGCTGACAAGGAACAATTATAGTCACTTAATAACCATTGCCAAACTATTATTATCCATTTGTCATCCAGGAAATGGTTTCAGGGCCTTCCAGGCTAAGTTTCCCATTAGAGGAAGAAAAGAAATAGCAAAGACACATTCTATTATAAAATGTGTTTGATTACAAATTAGAGTCCTGTTCCTTGACCAGGCACAGCTGGCAAATGACACAGATTAGGGAGCAATAATGGCAAAAAATGTATCTAATTGAGTGCAATCTGGATGATCAGCCAATCATAAGACAATATGCATTTTAATATGCACATCAACTATAAAGGCTTACCTTCTGGAAAGGAGAGTGCAGGCCAGACTCATAGGATAGTTTGAAGAGCATAATGGATAGTCAGCCAAACACAATAACCCAGTGTGCTCGGACTTGGTCCCTGGATGTAGAAAAATAAGATGCCAGGAGAGAGTTACCTTTGTTTTTGGGAGCAATGCAACCACCTTTTGTTTTCCATAATTCAGGAAGGGTGTTGATAAACTGAAGAAGATTCAAAAGTCACAAAAACAATTTAGTCTGTTCAGGAGTCTTCTTATCACCCTGAAACCCTCTGTTCATGCAGGTTAGGGTCTTATCTCCTCAAGAATTGGATACTGGGCCATATCTCCAGCCTTGAGCCTCCCCAAGTCAAGGTTTTAGTAGTCATTAGCCTTTTTACTTGAAGCCCATCACTTATACATTTACAAGAATGTAGAAGATCCTTGTCCAACTCTTTCTTTCCTGTGTAACTGGCAGAGACCTATTTCTTCCTATCCTTTGTAACCTTCTTGGGTTTCTTCCTACTGGGCAAGCTTTTTGCCTCATATGACTCCGCTCAACTTGTAGCTGTAACACCTCATCAACTAGAGTGCCCTAAAGTCTTTTATACCAGCTGTTTCCTATTGGCTATTGGCTATTTAACCACAGCTTTTTGTTTGTTTGGTTTTTTAAATATCTACTTCCCTTTTGTGTTTACTCTGTAACATAAAGAATCATTTGATTTTTTTCTTCTCCTAAGAATGCTTTATCCTATATAATTTGCTAAACAAATCTGTTGATGAGGTGACAATTTGATCCCAAGTACTTATACATTAATGACTCGGCGAATGCATATCATTTTCATCTGTTGCCATAGAAATGTGTTACTTTCCTGTTTACTTTAAATTTTCACATACTGTAGATGTATAATCATTCTAATTTTGTATAATTTAAGCAATAGGTTTGCTTAAAGCTAGAGACCAAGATGTTTAAAGAAATGAGTATAGACACTTAGAGGTGCAAAGGCCAGTTTGGAATACAACACCCTCACAGTGGCTATGGACAGAAACTGCTCTTGGTGTGGGAGAAAATGTCTTCTTCCAGGACAAAGCAAAAGAATTCAGACAGCCTTGTTGCTTGTTGTGGGACAAATCCCCCAAAAGATTTTCAGGATAAAAGGTACTAATGATTTGTTCCACTCTATCATGACTCACATCTGAACAGATAATAGATCTTTTTGCAGGACAAGAGGACCAGCTGGTCCTCCAGGAATCCCACAGTTCAGCTCTTCAACCCCAATCCTGGCCCCTTTTGCATTCTGTTTGGTTTCTCTGGCCCTAACCACCAAACTCCAGGAATCCCACAGTTCACCTCTTCAACCCCAATCCTGGACCCTCTTGAATTCTGTTTGGTTTCTCTGGCCCTAACCACCGAACTCTAGGGTGTCTGCAGGGACACTACTCTGATGTGTTGTAATTACAGCGCATCAGAGCAGACTCGATTAATCAGTTTAATCAGACTTCAGCAGCTTAATCGAGTCTGCTAGAGTGGGCTAATTAGCATGCTCCAGCAGCCTCCACATCTCACATATCAGCTCCCCATTAAAGTGCCCCTCCCCGCAATCTCTGGAGCACATGTAAAGATGCCCTTACTGTCCAGAAGTATCAGGCCCCAGGTGGCTATGCCCACCTATTAATTGCTTTGCACAGCAATTTGGCAGCCATTCTGTGCTCACCATCCACCCAAAACCAGCATCAGAGCTTGAATCTACTGAACACCACTGACCACCTAGAAAGCTCCATCCACTGAACCATCCAGTTGTCAGGAAGGACCCACCAGACCCATCCAGCACCCACTGACACAAGTTTGACTTCTGTACCCATACACATCATTCCATCCTCCCTCTACTATGTTACTGAAATTACAGGCAACCCCCACTTAGCACTCTTTATTGGCTCTTGAAAAACTGAGAGTTAAGTGAAACGAGCACTAAGTGAAACTGAAAGTATTTGATGACCCAAAATGGTGACCACAATTGTTTTTAATGACCCAAGATGGTGAACGTGAGTGTTATAATGAAACTCGCTGAGTGCTAAGTGAAATCAGGTATCAATTTCAAATGAGCATTATAGCGAAATAGCGCTAAGTGAAACAAGGTTAAATGGGGGGGTTGCTGTACAGCTAACCTTGCAAATTGACTACTGAGAAAATAGCTAGTGTAACCTTTAAAAACAAAGGGAGAACTCAGCAGATTCAAGATCTACTGCTAATTAGCATGCCACCCCTCCTCTTGAGTCTCCCCAGCCAGAAAAAGTAAGAATCTATGTTGTGTTGTCACAGGTAGCCAGATAGACTTTGGGATAAATGTTTGTGTTTATGTTTAGAAGATGTTTTATCAGTAGCCAACCTGCAAGGTTACCTGTAATCTGGGTAATAATTACCTTAACAGTTGTGCTGAAGGCATGGTCAGGGTTGACAGCATACAAGGAGTCAAGAATTCCTTTCTATAAAGTGCATTTATTAAGAAATAACAATGAATTAACAAGCAATGGGTTACTTGTCTTGCTAAGCATTTGTTCTATCCCCAAGAGTGTTGATCAGACATCCTCTAGGTTCCATGGCATAACATATCACCTCTGCAGTCATACAGGTGTGTCTGGCCACTCTCTATGTCCTTAGCTTTTATTAGCTTATTTACCTAATCTAACGCATAAGCATGCTTTACGATAATGTCCCTATACTTATTGGCTTAGAACTACTTTTACAGCTTCTTTTTACCAGAAAACAGGATTGCAAGTTTTAGTTTAACCTTAGTCATCACAAAATTTCAACAAAGCCTTTTTGAGCATGTGCATATAGTTGATAAACTCAGTTTTGCTAATCTTAATTCAATATGGCCTTGGCGAACTTGTGCAATTTAATAATGAAATCAGCTTTTGCTAATACAGTTGTACTTGTTGAGTTTGAGTGGTGGAAATGTGGTTGGGGATTTAACAGGTGTGCTGACTACATGCTTTGTCACCTACACATGGCCCCTGAGTCTGATGACTAGCAGAAAATGGACCAGAGAAGAGGTAAGATCTCATTGATATCTGGCATGAGATTGAGAATCTGTGGTCTCTGATAAAGCCATTCAAACAAGTGGTCTATGAACAAATTGTAAAGCAAATGGCAGCCTGGGGAGATGACCGTGACTGAGTCCAGTCCTGAGGCCACAAGTCATGAGGACAACCCACCATTATGGGTTGTGAGAAGTCAGGCGATGGATGTTGGTGGGTGAGGAGCCAGAAGACTCTACACTTCAATGGCTAGCTGGGCCCCCTGTACTAGTTGAGCTGCAGCTGCCCATTTTCCTCCTCTGACCTCCTGCAGAACTGCAGTTTGGGGATGTGCCAACAACAGCCATTTCTTCTCTTCCTGCCTCCCAGGTGCAATGTTGTATGCTAATAAGTAGCAGATTAATGGACCTGGCATTGCTTTTTTGGAGGGCATCTTTAAGGGTCATTATGCTGTCTCTAATTGTCATGGTGCTGTGTGTCCCACTTCAGCTAGGCAGAGATTGATGCCATTTAAGGTAATTTTCCATTGAACATTTCCCTTTAATTTTCCACTCACCCTATGAAAAACACCATAGCAGTACTGAACCACAATAGGGACTATCCCTTGAGTGTCTGGCACCACACCGAGAGTTCAAGATGAGGTACCAGTTCTAGCTTCATGCCCAGATGTTGAGGCAATGAAGTGCTACTACAAGGCACCACCCTCTTTGCCAACCCCTTCAGCTTTTCACTTTGACTTCTGCCCTGAGAAAGGAGCAACACTGGCCTTCACTCCCATGCAAATATGTCATCAGAGATAGATAAAAGCACTTTATTACATGCAGTGTATCACAAGCAAGGGAATGAGAAAACAAGCAGCTTTTAAGTCATCAGACCTGCTACTTGGTCAGTTGGTACCGATCACTCTGACTGTTCAGGTTTCCCTGTAAGTGGCTACAGCATCAGCTGTACCTTCCTAGATTCTTCTAAATGCTGCGCTCCTTTTTGCTAAAACCCTGCCCCCCCCCCCCCCCCAAATTCTAGAGAATTGAGATTTTGTGGTCCAGAGCCATTTTACAGTGGGTGAAATGATGAGGATGGGTTGTGGAGTAGGCCAGGGGCCTTGACTGCATATGGGGTCTGTGGGATGGGAGAAGTGGGGAATGAAGGTGGCAGCAGATGCCCCACTCCTAAAAGGTTTTCAGGCCTCCCTTCCACAATCCTTCAGCACACCACATACAGCTTATTTGGTTGTGGGGTCTTTACAGCAGCAGTCTACCTGCCAGTCCCCTCAAGGGGAGTGTATGTGTTTACTCTGTTGCATTTGCTTACTTGTTACCCCCTCCCTTTTCACATTTCTGTTCTGTTTTTTCTGCCTGTTGTCAACATTATGGATGTGGTGTATAAAACCTGCCCCCAAAAACCTGGGAAGAGAAGAGCTGTGCACTTCCAACTGAAGCTGTTGATCTTTGAAGCTGTTTATTTTTCCCTATTTTCCTCCCTCCTCCCTCCATCTGGAACCCTGTGCAGAACCCATAGCTTTGCACAGCCCAAGCTTTCATCATCTTCCTATGGCCTCACACATCCCTAGGAGCATGACTAAACATTTTCCCTGCTTAAACCTGCCCATTTACCCCTCTCCACTGATGCCCCCTTCCCCCACTAGAGGTGACCACATGAGACTATGAGTCCAGCTGACAGTGTTTAATCATCAATCTATGATTCACCACCCTCAGTCAGTAGTCTGGTAAAGTGGTCAGCTAGCACGGCTTGCATACACAGTTCCAGGAGAGTGGTTTCCATTTGAGAATTCACAGTCATAGCACCTGTAGGAGCTGGGGCCACTCTGCCTTGACTGGCAGGGGCAGGAGCTCAGGCAGGGGCTCCCTCATGGCCTTGCAGCTCTTATGCTGCATGAATGCAGAGATCACAAACTTGGGCACATTGAGCTTGCTAGCATCCATGTGTGTCCTCAGACACCTTGAGCAAGCCTTGAGATATTTGAAAGCACAGTCCACAACTGTCCTCCAGCAGTTGAGCTGGTAGTTAACCAGTTCCTTCCAGGCATCCTTATGGCTTCATCTGCCAGGCGTTCATGGGGAGGCAGGATCTCTGATTAGTAGAATGGGTTGTACAGTTACTCGCTTAGTCTGGTTGTCAGGCAGGCCAAAGAGAAATTCTCTCTGCTTCATCAGCTCAAGTAGGAGTGAGCTTCTAAGTATCCTGGTGTCGGGGCATCCCTGCTCTGCCCAACCAGCCGTGAAATGGCCACACTGATCTACAAATACTTGAAGCATGATTTAAAAGTAGGCCTTCTGGTTGATGAATTCATGGACATGGTGCACAGGGGACAGGTTGTTGATGGAGGCATCAATGGTGCACACAGTGCAATTGAGGAATCCCAAGCTGGCAAACCTGTCCATGGCATCCTGGTGGTTTACAAGGCATATGATGTGTTGGGCCATCACCTGTTGGATCCCCAAGCATACATACCCCCACACTGCCTCTCTAACCATTGACTTGTCCACACTGAATTAGTTTGCCTTGGACTAGAGGCTGTCTAAGGTCATGAACTTCAATATAGCAATGACAACTCCATGTATAAGAAAGTCCTCAGTGTTGTTTTCTGACACTGTGTGAGGCAAGCGAAGTACAGATGTCCATGAAATACAGATGTCCATGAAGGTGCCCCAGATGTGCATAAATGCATGCACTACTGCTTGGCATCTCAGGTGGCCATGATGATCCACTCGCACCAGTTGCTGTTCATTTCCCTGGGTCAGACACACCACTCAGCCATTTGAAATTGCTTCCATGTCTGCCTAGCAACAGTGTGTTGACCTGTGGCTAAAAAACCTTCAGTGCAATGGTTGCTGGCATGGATTAGGATTTGGACATAGCCACAGACCATCCATCGCTTGGCAGTGAACATCACATGAGGTTCTCTGTCAAAAGTACTGCTCCCTCAATGGAAGTAAGCATGGTGGCCATCAGGGCCCACTGACCTCACCATTTCTGCTCAATCTCCCTCGTGAGTTGGGCCAGCAAGATCTGCAAGGTGACAGCTATGTACAGATCCATAGCAGCTGATGGTAATGTAAGCTCTGGGTCATGGTCATTGGTGGCAGGCAACACAAATTTTAGCAGAAATATAGGCATGATTAGGGGCATAAGCTACACAGTGAATCGCACCAAAATCCTTCTCACAAAGATTTTGCCACCCACCCACAATTTGAAAAATCAATAAGCACTTTGTTTGGTACTGGAAGAGTCAGGAGAGCCTACAGGCACTTGACCAGTGCCAAGCATGTTGTGGTGCATTCTCTTCCCCTCCACCTACTGGCTAAGGAGCAGTGGTGCATTTCAGCCACTCTTAAACCCACTTAGAAGGGTGACATGAAGACATGCAAATCCCACAACTTCTCTATTCCAGGACAAGTTGTGGCACAATCTGTTCCACAACAAATAGAGCATCTGTTTATAGCCTTATTTTATGTGGGAGTTGGATACTATGTGCGATTTTATGTGGGAGTTGGATACTAACTCTCTTTTGTGCCTTTGACAACAGCCTTCCAGATGCCTAAAATTAGGCTATTAAAATTATATTTAAACATCTAAGTAAGCAGGTCATCTTAAAAAATTCTGAGCACCCAGCAAGTTATTTTGTGTTCTGAACAGTCAGGCGAATTAGGACCATAAATTTAGACTCCCCAGTTTTTAAAAATCTTGGTTAAATTGTTGATATTCTATTTATGTCTTGGATGTTACAAACATTTGTGTAAATGTGTAACACAAGTTACACATTACACTTGTATTGCTTGTATAAGTGTATGAAAGGTCAGACATCACCATTTATATAAAGTTGAATGGAAAATAGGAAAAAAAATCCATTCTTTGACAAAATTTCTAATTTTTCTGGTAATCTTCAATTGTGTCTCTTAATTAAAGGTGAGATCTTTTCTACCACATTGCATATCATCATAGTACATAGAACAAGAATAATTCCTAATTAGGAATATAGCTAGTGAATGTTAGTGTGATTCTTTCAACACCTTCTACCAAAGTCATATTTAATGAAGAGTATTCAAAGTAGGAAAGAACTCAAAAGTGAATTCAAGTAATTGACACTTGCAGTGTTTTTTGTTAAAAACAGATTAGTGCTAGGGAACTGTAACCACTAGATAAATGTCACTAACTAGACAGTTGATGAGAGAGACACCGACGAGTGCTCTCGGGTAGGAAAACAGGAGGAGGAAGGACATCAAATGCATTTTTATTTTGTACTGCCATCAGTGAACTCTAAAGAACGTGGATGCTGGCAATTAGTGTGGTGGTTGCTCAATTTACCTATTTCTTGAAGCTCTAGCTACTTTTTAATTAATGTTTGAATTATGTGCATGTCTGGGGTTTGACTTCCTACCTTCCTTCCTTCCCTCTCTCTCTCTCTCTCTCTCTCTCTCAGATGCAGTTGATCTAAGGAGAGGTTTAGCCCCCAGCAGAGGGCAGTTATCTGTAAAAAAAAGACTCCACTGCCCTCCAGTAAAAGACACGGTAATATTCCATCCAGTGCTGTATAGGAGGGCCACAAATGGAAGCTTTGTCTCGTTTACAGTTTGGCTGTGCCTCCTTTTAGATTTATGCCATCCAGTTGTGGGCTGTCCTGACTTGCTTGAAGACCCTTGTCTGTGCTTGGATTCTCAGACATGTACTCCCTCACCCTCTCACCCTTCCTGTGGACTTCTGGATGCCAGTACCTGGACCATAAATTTCTCACCTTATGTTCATGGAAGGATGGGTTGAATCTAGACCTTTATTTTTCCTGCAAGATTTGACTTTTGTGTTTCCAGTCACTGTGACTCAAAAATGAATACCTCCAGCAACTAGGAGCCCTACAATATACTGCTTTTACTTGTATTATTCAGGGTTTAATACTAGTAGGCATCTGTCTCTAGCAAGATAATGGAATTGCACTGAGGGATGTATCAGCCTGCTGAACATCTGGGAATATGACTATAGAGCCCAACTCTTGAGTGACAGTCCCTTCCACGCTCATCACATGTGAAGTTTGTATTGAACAATCATGGATGTGGTGCAGGGTTCTTCTATCTGAGGTTTCTTCTTTCTTGTGTATGTTGGGCTCTTCTTTCCTAAAAAGTCTTCATTCCATGATTAATAGACAGTTCCCAGCACTTTGATCTGGAGTCAACTTTTCCCAGCCATTTGGCTCTATGTTTATCGCCTTCCTATCTCTCTTGCAGGCATGTCTGAACCGGAGATAAGAATGCCTTGTGGTCTTCTTTCTGTAAGGAGTTCTGCATAAAAGAGACCCTTGGGTATAGAGCCACAATTCATTCTTCACATATGACTAAGCCATCAAAGTCAAAGCTGACTGAGAAGAAAATGGATGCTTGCAATGGTGGCATGTTCCAAGACTTCAGTGTGGGCAAATTTGTCTCATCAGGAAATTCCTAGAATGAGGTGAAGGGAAATGGAATCTGTTGAGGCACTTTGCTTGAGTAGCACAATGGCCTGTGGAAACGTACCAGAAGGCTGAATTAGTGCAGCCCACCAAAGCCTGTATGTACAATATACTGTTGTTACTTTTATTACTCAGGGTTTGATAAGAATGTAGATATACAAGCAGTATGTGGTAAACTCACACTGCCCTGTTCCAGTATATTTTGAGTTCAATATAAAACCAAAAAAGAATACTTACTAGCTATCTCTTCGTTGATTCATCCAAAGGCCTGTTTGTAAATCAGGTGGACATAATTATCCCTCAAATTTATAATAATGGTGGTATCAAGCATGTAGAAATGGGAACAGGAAGCTATCTTTTTAAACTATTTGAAATGTCTTCTATGTTTGTAGGAAGAACACCGAACCTGAATTCAGGGCCTGCTAAATTAGGAAAATTAGTAATGTTGGGAAAAAATGTTCATGTCCCCTATTAATAATTTGAACTCCTCAACATTATTTGTATTGATTTTATTTTTAAAAAAACCTTTTAAATGATTTGTCTGAATTTTCCTTAAGTTTTTGATAGATGCATATTATGGTAAAAATAATAAGATAGGCACATCTGACTGATGTTTGGCTTTAACAAGCTTTTGTTGATTCTCCATTATGGTTTGTCCTAATTTGTAATGTTTTGTGGCATTAACTTTTATTCCCCCTAGGTTTATTTCCTCTTATATATTCTAATATTTGTATAGGTTATACAAACAATGCTGATAGTTGCCTTGAAACTTCCTCACACAATAAAAACAGCATTCTGAGTATTTCACATTAAAATCTTTTCAAGAATTATCACTAAAGACAGGCAAATCCATATGACTCATCAGTCATACTACCCCTCATGGCTGCTGTGCCCTGGGTCAGATGGTCATCCCAGCTGCCCCAGGGGCTCCAGATACAGAGAGTGGTTACCTGGGGTCCAGGGTTGGCCAGGGATGGTGACAATGTCGGGGAAGTCACCTCCTACCATCGCCTGCTCCCACCCAGCAGGAGACACCCAGAAGGATTGGGAAGTACATCTACCTGTAGCCACTGCTGCTGTCCCTGGCTGGAGCCTGGCACCCTGTGCAGCTGCTTCCTGTAGGATGTTGCTGGAGTGGGGTAGGAGCAACTTGGGGCTTCCTCCATTCCTAGGTCAGGTGAGGATAGTGGCAGCAATGAGCAGATTCCTCCCTACTTCCTGTCCCCAGAGGTATCATTAACAGGGTTTGTATCCTAGAAGGGAGGGGCTGTGGAGAGCAGGGGACAGCAAGGGAGTCTTACCTGCTTCAGAAGCAAAAATGTCCCCAGCAGCTGCTGCTGCATGCAGTCTGCCTGCTGGGGTTGTGAGGAGGTGTGAGGGCTTGGAACAGGGATGCAGCCATCCTTTGGCACTGGTTTGGAAATATGCAAATATGCCATTGTATGAAAAGCTTTGGACCTATAAATGTATGTGAAACATTCTGACTCCATAAAAATGCCTAGAGTTTTATCATTGGCTTTAGTTCCTCCAGAACTCAGTTGTTTGCATGTGAGGAAGTAGCAACCACACAGAGGCTGTTTTCTTTGCAGGATGGAGAGCTTTGACTCGGGTTACCTTCACATGGGTGTAAAAGCAGCTCAGAAACCTAGATTGGTTTTTTTGCTCATTCTAGAAGCTTGTTCACATAAGAGGCTGATCACATAACTTCCCTAAAGAAGTTAGACACCAGCATGGCACTGATATTACTTTAGGGTTTATAGAAAATGATATATTCTGCAATCATGTAATTGCCAGGTTCAAGTCTTCTTGTAAGCCAGGGGTTGGAGGGTCACTTACACAGGACCTTGTCTGAAATAGCCAAACGATAGCCCTAATTGTACTAATTTACAGTTATACTTGTGTGCACCTTTACAGGAATATTATATTCATAACACTTTAGGCATGAACAGTACTTTACTGATACATATTAGAAAATAAGATTATTGCCTCAGAAAGCATACAACTTCATCTAGAACATGTATAGAAAAGAAAGCAGGATGTTACAGGACCAAATCAATTAGCTTGTTGGGTATTACTTGTTCCAGGATTCATTTCAAATTTTAGTGAGATGTACAATATGACTATTTTCTGACCTTCACATTTGTAAATTGTTGACAAGATAATGGAAGAGGAAGTGTCCTAGTGCGTTTTTAGCTGGGATATTAAAGAAAAGAGGAATGACTAAGCGTACTGTGGAACAGAACTGAAACCTAATGGAAACATAATGGGGGGAAAAAAGTGCAGTCAGAGAAATTCAAGGAGCTGCCAGAGCAGACAGCCTGATCTACAAATCAAAGGTAGGCATTAGGGCTGTGCAAAGCTTCGGGTGCTGATTTGATTTGGAGGAGATTTGGCCTGATTCGGCAGCCAAATCTCTGAATCGGAATCGAATCAGGAGACCAATAAAAAGGTCCAAATCAATTCGAAGTTCTCTGAATCTATTCGGAAAAGATTCAGAGAGATTTGGAGATTCAGGCAGTCCCTGCTTGCTGCCGAAGGGAGCTGGACCTGGACTCCATGCCGGTAAGTAGGGGCTAGGAGGGAGGCTGGAGGAGGGGGGAGGGTACCATGGGGGGACCCCTGCCAGGTCCCATCCCCTGCCTGCTCCCCCAACCCTTCTGAGTGCCCCTGACCCCCACCCGCTCTCCCAGCCCCGCCAATGGCTACCCTGCCCAAATCCAAATCTGAAGCAAATACTAGCTGCTTTGCACAGACCTAGTAGGCATAGTCAGTAGTAACTCTGGATAGAACTTTGGAGATGTATGGCAATGGCTACAGAAAAACAGAATATATTCCAAGGGTTCCTTACTGCAGAATTGGGATTCTAATATGAAAATTCACAGGTACACACGCAAGGGCTGAGTCTCTTTGAAATGCAAATATGCCATTGTATGAAAAGCTAAAGTCTTTAAGTCCCTTTTCAAAGGAGTCACCATGTGTTTTCCTAATGTCAGTCTCTTGAACAAAACAAAACAAAACAAAACAAAAAACATTTGAAGGAAGTTTGCTTCTTCCCCTTGCCTTCTCCAAGAATAAAATACAATTCAATAGGAGTGCACATGAACTGTGCATGCCATAGAATCAAAATAAAACATGTATGGATTGACAAAGACCCTGCTGGAAACATTGTTGTTGCTTTAGGGAATAACAAAGCTTAAGTACAAAATCTAAAGGCTCCTATACACGTGCAGGGAGGGTGTTCCAATGCACTGTAATTACAGCACATCAGAACAGACTTGATTAATCCATAATTACCATGCTCCAGGAGACTGCAGCATCACATGTATCAGTGTCCCTGTGCTGAAAAATGGTGGTGGGGTGCTTTACAATAAAGCTCGTTCGATGAGCTTTAGTTCAAAGCGCTCCACTGCCATTTTTCAGTGCAGGGGTGCTAATATTTTTGACACTCCAGGTGCTTTTAATTAGCATGACTCTCAGATCTGGGCTAATTAAAGCACCCTCTCCCCCCACCCCGATCTCCCAGAACACATCTATAAATGCCTTAACAGTTCCATTGGAGCTGGCAATGTCTGCGGTAAGACCATAATCCCTGCTGGCTGCTGCCACCAACCTTTGGCAGTGCTCACCACCACTCCCCCTCACCCCACCGCCAACAGTGCCGCCGCCAGCTGCGGGAGCTCCCCCACTTACTGCTGCCACGCTCCCGCCACCACCATGCTCCCACTGCTGCCATACCCCACCAGCTGCCTGGGGCATGAGTCGTTCATGGCCAGGACTGCTGGCTCCTGGGGAGCCAACATTTTAATTTTACTTTTTGTTGTTGTTGCTTTTGTGAATTTCACGGACAATCCTGGATTTCACAGTTTCCACGGAATCCTTGAAACAACAAGCTAAGTAGGTCCCTAGTCATATACAAAGCTTTTCTAAGCTATGTGGGTAAAATGCTTTCACTGGGCATCATTTGATGGAGATATTTGTGAGCAAAATCCAAGCAAATGTAGTAGAATAGCTAAAGAAACAAATGAAGAGAGAGAGCTTTTTAGGCAAAGTGCTGTCTGGAAAAACAAGTTTGGAATGCTAAGTAAAGAAACAGTTTCCTCTTCATTGATTCTTACTGTATTCTGTGTAGCAGGATTTTGTGTATATTATTTGTAAATAAATATGATTTCATCAAAGACATACTTGATGCAATCATTAATATGTCTTCCTAAACAAAAGCAACGCAGAAAACCTTGCTCATAGGCTTATCTCTCAGGCCAGAGAAACTAACAATAATTTTCAACAACTGCTAATCAAGACTTTTCTTAATGAAATGTGTGGATTATTTCCATATGTCAGTTTGCTTCTTACTGTAAGAGAAAGCTTCATATTTTTGTGGAAGCTAATTATTTGGTACCTTCATTGTTTTAGCCTCAGGCATTGTAGACATCATTCATTTTTGCTGAATAAATCTTAATTGCTAGGGAGTTGAATATGAACCCAATCTATCTCAAGACTTGATTATCTGTAAACTTTTTAATGCAGTTTTTACAAATAGGTCATGCTCTGCACAGGTGTCCCAATACCTCTTTTCTTCAGAAGGGGGAAACACATGATAATTTGTCATAAGCCAGTGATGTCACTTGTGGCAAATAGTAGATTGAGCCAATTTTTTATCTTATGTTAAGCACAATGTAAAGTTCTTAGGAAACAAAAATAGAATTGTGTAAGTGTGGTAGTGTGTAGGTAACTCAAAAAAAATCATATCTTAATTTGACAAGGACCATGAAGTCTTGTTCTATCCACCATCTTCTCTCACAATTGATCCCTTAGCTACATGAGGAGTGTATTAATCATTCCATTAATTTTCCTAAAGATGCCTTAGAATCCTTTATTTTAATCCTGTGAACCCAGTCTGTTAGAGTGATAATGTAAAAAATGTACATAAAGTATAGTTAAAAGCTGGAAGCTTTATTACAGCTCTTTAATCTGTGGCCTGGGTCGAATGCAGAACAGTAACATTTTTAGTTTCAAGTAATTTTATTTACACCAAATGGCAGACTCAGACTGACTTCTGTTCTGGCCAGCTATCCAAACTGACAAATGCTAGACAGCTGCTAGATTTAACATGTGTTTACTCAAACAACTGATCTTGCATAATAGCTCTGCAGGATGTTGCCAGGCATCTGGATATCCTAAGTTTTTGAATTGCAGCACAAGCACCATTAATGATCCTTTGACTAAAACACTGACAGACAGTCAATCATCAAAAGCAGCTGACTGTAAAATAGTAAGCACGATGTCATGTTGCATTCTGGGCTGATGAGAGTTTAATGCTTCTGTAAAAGAAATAGGCAGTCCTGAACATCTTAGTTCTGGCAGTTCTGAGATATCCATTAGTAGCTATGAAAACCATATAGGGAATTCCAAGTCCCTTGTTTAGAAGTGACATTTTATTATTTGCAATTTGGATCCAAAATATGTTAGAAATACATGGTGGTAAGGTGGGGGTGGGGTGAGGAGGTTATACTGGTTTTATAGGCATAAGCTTTGGTAGTTTCCTCATTCATGAGAGAAGAAATAATTTCTCATGTGGTTCCACAGTTTATCACATGAAGCCATGATTTATCATGTAGACATTACCTCTCGGTATTTGGAGTATACAGCTGAAGCAACGTTGGCTATGAAAGGTTATGGAAATTTATGTAAGGTATTGCAGTACACCAAGGTATCTGCAGACAGCACTTGATGGCAAAACTGAGCAGAATCAGAAATGTCACTTACCGTTAAAAAAATTTAACAGCAGAGAGAGAAGGTTTAAATGTAACACCCACAAACTTGTCAAAAATGCATTTAAAAGTTGGGTGGAATCCATGAATGGGTGGGAGCAATGAATTTATTTTATTTTTTAAAACTATGCTTTCACTGAACTTACTATTTAGTTATGTACAATCATATAATGATGCAATTAAACATTGGAAATGATTAACCAATATTCATATTTTATAGAGTACATATATTTGTATGTTGCTAATAGATCACTAGTTATGCTTATAATTTGAGAGGATTTATGCACCTATTACTTCTGAATCAAAAGTTAACAACAACATTCCTTGTTAAAATGCTCAATCTTTATTAAATTAAAGAAAAACCCTATTTAATTTTAAAATGGTTTAAGAATATTTAAACTCCTAGGAGTTTGGCACAGGTTACCTTTATAATATCAGAAATCTATGGAATGTTGTGATGTCATAAAATTGGGAAGGGAGGGGGGGTTGGAGCAGATGTGGGTGAAAGTTTCATGTAGCTTCAGAACTGCACAACTGGGACTTGCCATTAGACAGCCTGGTGATCTGGGCTAGGGACAGAAATTGCACATAAACTTCTATTAAGTGATCAGGAACTGGTTCAGATCTGTAAAACAAGATAAATTCAGTGCACATGAACCACTTTCAAAATGGCTGAAACTGGTTTACAATAAACCTGGTTGGATGTAGTATCAGAGGGCGCTTGTACACATGACAGTCATCACAATGTACATGTGACAAAAATGTAATTTTTATGGCTTAATGGCATCACGCATTAGGCATGTGCCAGTTTTGGGGGTTTTGAATGATTTTGCATCTAGCTGTAGTTTAGTTTGCAAAGTCCAATGATGCAGAAGTCAGCTTGCCCCCCCAGCCTCAGGAGAGGTGGGCAGGCTCTGCAAAAACATAGGATTGGGCCCCTTACCACTTCTGCCTTCAGCAGGCACCTGGCTACCACAGGCACCTGCTGAAGGCAAAAGCAGTAAGGGATCCATTCCTTTTTTTGGGGGGAGGGGGGGCTGCCCACCTCTCCTGCAGCCAGGGGATGAGCTGCCAACAGGCCAAATGCCCCCTAAACTGCAGGGGGCCCTGGTTCTTCCCTCTGCAGAAGTGGTGCCCCCCCCACCCCAGGCCAGCCTGGTGGGTTGCTAGCGGGCAGGTGCTGCCCCAGCTCAGACGCAGTACCCATCTGGATCCAACTCTTCCCTGAGCCCACCAGGGCTTCCAGCAGCCTATGCACTGTGCCTGACACCTTCCCGTTGCCCCAGGAATGGGATGGCTTGCCCCTGGGGCAGAATAGAGAGGCAGCAGAATGGTGGCTGGGTGCGCTGGTATCCAGAGAAGGTGGTGGGGATGGTGCATGGGGTGCTGGAAGCCCAGGTGGGCTCAGGGAAGTGCGGGATTGGTGGGCTTACAGTGCCTTGTGCACCATCCCTGCTGCCTTCTCCGGCTGCTAGTATACCCAACTTCACTCCTGCTGTTTCCCTGCACTGTCCCAGGGGCAAACCAGCTCATTGCTGGGTGGTTTCAGGCAGCAGGAAGGGGGTGGGGACAATGCTGAAGGCTCTGGAAGCCCTGGCAGGCTTGGGAAGAGTTGGATCAAGCCAGGTGCTGCCTCCAAGCTAGGATAGCATACAGCCTGGTAGCAACCCACCCAGCCAGTCCCAGGAGGTGCTGCTACTTTGGGGCAAGGACCAGGGCCCCCCACAGCTCAGGAGCTACTCAGCCCACCAGCAGCTTGCTCCCCGGCCATGGACAGGATCTGGCTCCAAACAAACAAACAAACAAAAAAAGAATCAGGCCCCTTGCTATAACGTGACAGAACAATTGAAACAGTGGGTTTCAATTAAAAACCCAACATTTCAATTTTTCAGTTTAGGGGACATCAAATAAAACATTGATGATTAAACCCCCATCACATGTACAAGTGCCCAGACTTAACTGATTTAGGTTAAATCGGTTTATTGAACTTTTGTCCCAGATCCAAGTTAACCCAAGTTAACCCTTGCAGGGTGGATGGGCTAGTCTTAACCCAAGCTGTCTGTTCCACCCGAGGTATACTCTAGCATCCCCCACCATCTGGCCTGGACCACTGCAGACATGTGGCTGCATTTCTGGAACCAAAACTGAATGTTTGTTCACTTGCTTATCAATTCAATCTAAGTGGTTTAGACTAACCTACAAAGGTTGAATCAATTCATCCTTGGGCTTTTTGGCTGTCTGTACTTAGCCCAGGGGGGTGGCAGCATTAGCTAGGTGGGAGGATGGGAAGGGGGCTTATAGCTGGGTGATGGAGAAATCACCAAGGGCTAAAAAAACATTCTGAAGTGAACAGGTAGCAGGGAAGAGGAAATAGAAATGAGTGAAGGAAAAAAAAGCCCAGAATCTTTCATATGTATTGTATTGCCTGCCTGTGGTTCCTTCTTTTTTGTACCCAGACTTTTACAGCCAGATTTGTTTTAAAGCAACAGTTGGTTGCCTGTCTGTCTGTGTAGAGTGTGTTGGGGGAGGGATTGGGGATATTTAGGGGGTGGGAAGCTGATGCAGGAAGTCAGTGCCTTTCAGCTTTCAGTCTAGGTCAAGGGCTTCTGGTAGGGGCCCTCCCCCTCCTCCCAGTACCATCATGCCCTGTTGCTGGGGAGTGAAGGGCTTTGTAGGGGAAACTGTGGCACAAAATATGGTTCTTTTTACAGACAGCAGACTTGTTTCATGCCTTAACTTTATTATCTGTGATTAAATGGGACAGAAATGAGATGCAGTGGGCTCACTGCATGGGTTGGATAAGGTCAGTGCTGACAGAGGCTTTTCCAATGCATACTGGTTCTAGTTAAAATGCATACCATAGGGAAAGGATGCTAGTACTTATCAGCATTCAATTGGCTAGCCTTTTAACTGCTTTCCATGTACCAATGGCTAGGAGTCAAGAGCTTATCTCCATAGAGGTTGATAGTAAATAGGTAGGAGCTGTTGCTGTTTGCATGGAGCTGGTAAAGAAAGCAGCAACTTGATAAGGTGAGCTCCACATGGGTTCTGAAAGCAAACAACAAAGCAATAGACTACACCTGGTACTCAGAGCTGTGCAGAAAATGGAAAACGCTGAATTTAATTGCTCAAAGCAATCAGGATCACACTTCTGAGGGAGTGCTGGCTTGCAGCAAGTACCACCTGGGTAGAGTTCAGGAGGACTGCAAGTTTACTGACAGAGCAGAGAAGTTGGTAGACCTGGGAACAGAGCATCTGGGATGCTGGAAAAATGAAAGTAAGATGATTTATTTGAAATACCCTAGAGCATTACCTGGAATGACTTGGACATAATTCATCAAAGATAAGCCTCAGCTGGAGTGGTATAACTCTGAAACTTTTTGAGGGTATTTGTGGTGGTTTCACACCCCTTAATTAATGACTGCTCTTGTTTTAAGTGCACTTATGCTGATTTTAAGGTAACCTGTGCCAAGGCACCTAGAAAAGTTATTACTAGCAAAACACATCTGAGTTTCTTCCATGGAGTTGTCAACCTAGTTGACTAATATGTGAATGAAAGTACATACAAAGCCAGATTGATGGAATTGCTTTGGTTTTACAATAGTGTGTAGTTACTGAGATAAATATCTGGCCCATAAATTTCCATATAAGATAGACATGCGTATATAATAGCTTGTAGACCCTGTGTCATGCCTTAACACTTGTTGGGTGGTCATATAGTTACTTTTCCTTTTATTTCAAACTCAGAAAAATAGAGTACATAGGAAAAGGGGTCTAAACCAATATGCAAAAGGAGACAATGGCTCCTATTCACAAACATAGTTTAGCAGTTTAATCTGAAGCATGGGAGGTGATCCCACTGAAGTTGACTAGTGTGCATCTTTCTAAACATCTTACAGTAACGAGGGATGAAGTAGGGTATGGATGCCGTTGCAATATGAACTCAAAAGAGGAGGAAGGGATTGTGATAAATTCAGTGCATTTCTCCATAATTTAATACAATTTTTATTTCGTGGTGTGATTTTTTAAAAATTATTATTCAGTAAAGAAACTAGTTAACTGTTGAAAAAGTTATTGATTTTTACATACACAGAGTCTATGTAACCATACTGATTAAACAGATGCTTCAGAAATTCTACTTCCTATGAAGTAGAATAAGAATAAGCTGCATAAGTGTCAGCTTCTTAACATGTGCAGGAGGCAATCCACTGCCTACACAGGAACTTAGCTGTGTAACCATCCCCCTTACCATTAGTGTGTTTAAAACAAAAACAAAAAAAACCACACAGCCAAAAAAACAAAACAGCAGGAGAAGGCGCTCCCCTATATTAGTTCTAATAGCGCCATGCTTTGAGTGCTTAGGGCACTCACCCAGGTACTAGCCTCCCAGGGTGGGTTTGCACCTACATTAGCTCTAACTTCTCAGCATAGTGCTGTAACCACCAGGTTGCAGATTAGGCATTATCCCATGTTGTTTCCAACTTCTTTCCTTTTGAAGCTGGGTCTCGTGGGCAGCCAAGCAAGGAAGATGGATGGGATCAAGAGGAAGTGCACAAGCTAGAGGGGTGTGACTCAATCAGATGCTTGCTACTCTGGAAGGGAGTGGATCTCAGGTTTTAGCCTGGATCCCTTGTCCTAGTGCGACAGAAATGTCCCCACAGCCCTTGATGCACTCTACCCAATGAATATTAAATTCAAGGCATGGTGGTAAAGGATACTTTTTCTTTAGTGTCAATTGGTCACAGGTTCATTCCTAGCAGTACAGTTGGGGTAAACAAAAAAAAAAATATAGTAATAATATGTATGTCCTTTACAGACTTGACTTTATCTTGATACGCCCATACTTACGTGAAGAGTCTTACTGACTTGAAGTGGATATTTTCTTCTAAATGAGTGCTCAGGGAACTCTGTAAGACTTGTTCAATTTAGTCCTTTACTTGTAGAAGAGGACTGATCATTTGGAAGGGTTATTTTCTCATCTAATAATTTTGATGCAGATGCTATGGGTTCGAATGCAAGCCTTCCATTGACCTTAGATACCAGATTGCTACTTTATTCATGTGAATTTCAATGACAACAAATAAGAAGGACCAGGTAATGTAATTGTAGTGCATTGGTCTTCGTTGCATAGACAGAGAGGGTGAAATGTGAGTCCTTTTGTTTAGTTTTTCTACTATAAAAACATATTTAAATTGGGTTGTTAGTTACTAGTGGACATATGAATGGATCACAGGCATAATTTAACAGCATAGATGTATGGTCAATAAATTGACAGTAACGCATGCAGGGGCTTTCACCATGTTCATCCTTGTTTGACTTAAATGCAACCAATCTTTTCTTTTCAAGATCTTTATAATTTTATTTCTAATCGGTGCCCACATTGTTAAATCACAGGAACAGCTATGCAGTTAGTAATTTAGTAACAATGAGCTGTAAAGTTCAGATTGAATTACAGTGCAGGAAAACAAATATTGAATTTGTAGCGCCTTGAATAGAATTAACAAAATGGATGTTAGTAAGTGTCCTGAATATGGCTAGAGGCAAAAGGAAAAAAAAAAAACATTCTGCTAATATAAAGCCTGATTCTGAAAAATACACAGAGATTTTACTTTTGACTTCTGAGTAATGGTATTCATTTCAGTGGAACTCCATATGTGAGCACAGTTAAACTTGATTATCTACTTGTTGTAGTGGGCTTTAAAGAATACATTTGTCGTTAAGTGTTATGGTGGGCTCACATCCTGGTGTAAGTGACAGCACATGGTTATGTACCTCCGAACTGAGTGGTCAAAGTAGTTCATGTGTCTTGCATAGGGCCCTCCACTTAATCTTTGTACCAGAGCTATTTTCACACATCATCAGTTAAATTTAAACCTTTCCCACTGTACTAGGGACATCTTGTTGAAACAAAGAATGGAATTTAAAACAAACCTAAAGTTAATGTGACAAGTTTTTGTATTACCATGGGAAAGATGGCTTTGAACTGTATAAAATGATATTTGCTCATGAATGTGGCTTTTTTCCAGCAGTATAAAGTATTCACTTTGAAAGGACCATAGCAACAAGCAACTTTTATAAAGTGCTTTCTTTACTTAATCATAGATGGAATCTAGGCTTTCTTACCCATAGCAAATCTTGAGTTTTGGCAGTGTTTAGAAGAAGGTAGGATTCTGAAAGAAATGCAATAGAACTCATTCCAGAATATGGAACTTGAATTTGGATTAATATGTGACATTGGTTTGATGCTACAGACAGAGATAGCCCTGTTAATCTCACAAGACAGTGCATTTTGGAATCCTTATCTGGTCTCGGTAACAACAGTTTGCTTAATGGAATAACAGAAGAATTAATAAATTGAATTTTTCCAGACATGTAGGAAACCAACACTGCTCAGAAAAACTGTAAAAATACAGCAGTATTAAGAACTAAATGGTTTCTGCAGCAATCATGTATCCATAGATGTACTTTTACCTGAAAGCCAGGCTCACATTTGTTCCCAAAATGTTTCCGCTATCAAACAGTGTGAAACCTAATCCTACACACATTTATGGGCTCGGTGAGAACTCATAAATGAAATGTACTTTGCGTAGGTGTTTACAAGATTAGGGTCTCATAACTATAGATCACTAGTCAGATTATATACAATATCACAATGAGATTTTCTTTACAAATTTTCTACTCAATTCACAACAATATTCATGGAGCCTAGTAGCTTATATTTGAATTTTAAAATAACAGACAACTGAGAACATGTCTGACTTAGCAAAACCTATTTTGGACAATTGGTTAATTGCAGTCTGTCAGCACAGGAAACTTATCCTCGGGTGGGAAAAGGTCAGTCACATTTTATATATAAACAATCCATGAAAAAATATTTTTTCAAAAAGTGCAAGATGTGGTTAAAAATAATTCCATCCCTCCCAATTTTGAATGAATGCCCTTCAGCAAGCCTGGTTAGAGGCTGTAAATAATCTGGGTCAAGTAGGTAGGTTTGTTTGCATTTCTTTAAATTGATGTGCCCACTTCCTGTTGATGCATAGTGGTTCTTGGAATAAGCTACTGATCCAAAACTCATTGAAGTCAAGGAGTCTTTCTGTTGAAGTCAGTAGTAATCTTTCTATTGACTTGAACAAGCTTTGAATTAGACCCTGTGGCCACTTCCAAATGAGCATGGCTGTGTGGCACCACAGATGCTGCATGTTCAGTTTTCTGCACTGCAAGGGGGCAGTGTGGAGGGTTATTTGGAAACCCATGGAAAAAAATGTGGAGCAGCACATACAGTGGTAGCATGTGCCACCCAAAGCTGGAAACTGGCCAGCCGCAGCCACACTACGCTCCGGATTGCCACTGCTGCAGCCCCGGAAGGCTACCAGGACTCCAGGTAAGGCTGCTGGGGCCCCAGCCTTCCCTACCCCACCCAGGTTAGCTTGCTTTGTGCCAGAGTGCACATGGCATGAGTATTCCCAGGGACAACTAGTGGTGGCACAAGGTGCACCACCACTACTTGTCCCAAGGAGACCGAATGTCCGTGCACATCTGGACACAGTGTATATGAGCAAATCAGTTCATAGTGTTATTACATATTCTCTCTCACTTAATCCCCAATCTACTCTTTACTGCCAATAAACACAGACTATTACTTACAGAATATAATTTTAACACAAATCAAGGGCATATTTTGAAATCATTATACTTTGGTATAAACTTGTTATTCAGTTTGTAGTGTTACAGGAAAGCTGGAAAGCAATGCCCTAGCTTCTTGGAATGCCTGATTCTGCAGTATAATCCTGATGTTAATTTCAAGGCTTGTGCATCTCCTGGCCTTTCAGGAGAGAAGAATATGCAGTTGCTGTCAAAGAGGCTCAGGATTGGAGAGGGGGCAATCTTGGGTTGGCAATCTGCAAGTTTTTTACTGACACATTTTTAATTATATATATTTTACAGAATGTAAATGCAACTACCAGGTTCCAGTTAGAAGGGCTGGGTTCAAAATCTGGATTGTAACATCAACTGTAATTAAAAGGTTTGGTTGTCAGTGTAAAGTTTACAGTTAAAAAAATAAAAATAAAAAACTTGGGTTGGTCAACTTGCTTGACCAAACAAGTGTTTTATACTTTGCTACCACTCTCCCACCATCGCTTTCCTCTCAGGCACCTTTCCTGCCCCCAACACTGATATCCTCTGACTGCAGCATGCCGCATAGGTCAGCCTTACCCCCACCCGCCCCATTCTCCCATCCCAGAACAGACCCCGCAAGAAGCCTATCTAACACCACACTGAACATCTTATATGGCATACTTACCACTCCCATACACTTCAAGACTGTATTTCAGCCTCCGCAAGAGAAGGTTGAGAGGCGACCTTGTGGCTGCCTATAAGTTCATCACAGGGGCACAGAAGGGAATTGGTGAGGTTTTATTCACCAAGGAGCCCCCAGGGGTTACAAGAAATAATGGCCACAAGCTAGCAGGGAGCAGATTTAGACTAGACATTAGGAAGAACTTCTTCACAGTTAGAGTGGCCAAGGTCTGGAATGGGCTCCCAAGCGAGGTGGTGCTCTCCCCTACCCTGGGGGTCTTCAAGAGGAGGTTAGATAGGCATCTAGCTGGGGTCATTTGTGTTCGTCTACCCCCAGCACTCTTTCCTGCCTACGCAGGGGGTCGGACTCGATGATCTATTGAGGTCCCTTCTGACCCTAGCATCTATGAATCTATGTACTGTGAGTGATCATGCTGTATAAGATGCTCAGTGCTGTGGATTCCCATTTAAATTATTGTGAAGTAGCGATGTGAACAAGGTACAAAACAATTTATGTAGGATTTTTTTGGTACATAGTTAAGCCTCTACATAATCAAACTGGCAAAGAAACACACGTTTCTCTCTGAGAAATAAAGAAAATATATAGGATGCTGATGGCTTAAATTTCTTTTCTGGAAACCTTTTCTTTAAATTTGTGCTCAATTCATTTGTGTTTAATAACCAATCTCATTCTGAAATAAACCTTCTTGAGATAATTAAATTACCACATGGTCTGAAACAAGAGTGGTCAGAGATGGACTGGTTTCTTGCTACACAAGGCTCCCATACATCCATCTGTCACATGAATGAGCTATTTAAGCCCTCAGTGAAATGCGTATACCAGAAAGCAGATATGTTCTTTGCTTAGCTTTGCTTTAATCAAATCAAATCAATAAATAATAAAAATAGGACACTAGAATGGTTCTCCGGAAAACATTTTCTTTTTGAATCCTGTATGTTTGTTTGTACCTTATTCAGTAAAATTTCTTTCATAAATTAGTAATCTGTGGCTTCAGTTTCCATTTCATTGAAGGATACTCACTTCAGTGGTGCTACACATAAATCTTTGCACATCAATGTATCTGTGCCCAGATGATCCTGGATAGATTAATAACCTAATTAAATAAAAATATATATTCATAATTTAAAATACATCTTATAGTATATTAATTACTATTTATATAAATCATAGTCATCATAGATTCATTATGTAACATTTGTATATTTTGAATGATGCATATGCTATATAAATAAAGTGATTAATACAATACATAATATATAGTATATGCATCATTCAAAAAATGTATAAATACAGTATGATAAGTTAATTAAATAAAAATATTTAGCAGGCTATGCCCTGTCATCAAACATAATGAAAATATGTTTGATGTTTCCACATACTATACAAGATATTTATCTATTTATCTTGTATTGTATGTGGAAATATCAAACATATTTTCATTATGTGTCCCCCTCCTTTTTTGCATGGTTTATGTGCTGAAAGGGAAAAAAAGGAAAAGAAAAATGAAGGCCACTAACAGACATATATTTAATGGCATGATGGGATATTATCCCTGATCCCAGTAATCACACTTCCTGCCATGTCACCTGTGCATGGCAGAATGCATGGTATGGGGATCAGGGACCAGATCACAGCAGCACCCTACTTGATGGCACAGGAAGAGCTGCAGATCATGATACCAGGCTCCATCTGCACAATAAATTTAAAGCTGGGTGTCAATAATCAGCTGATTGTTGGGTGGCTCTGGGGGTCCACAAAGACTGGCTTGAGCCCTGCCATGGTCCCTCGAGCCCACCAATGATCAGCTGATTGTTGAATGGATTGGGACTGTACCAACACTTAAACCAACCCCAGTGGGTCCCAAGGTCCAGTCAACAGGTAGTCAGCAAGATTAGGACCACACCAGGAGTGAACGGGACTCATGCAGTCTCTGCCAGCTGACAATCAGTTTATCACCAGTAGGATCAGGATTACATGGAGGCAGAGATTACATTGGGTCTCAAACAGACCCCAGTGTAGTCCTGATTCTGCTGATGATCAGCTGATTGTCAGCAGGATCAGGAGTGCATTGAGGCTGGAACCTCAGTGAAGTCCCTGCCAATCAATAGCTAATCACCAGCCAGCAGGGATACACCAAGGCTAGTTTGAGCCCTGGCCCAATCCCAGTCCTGCCAACAATCAGCTGGCTTTAAGATGGCAGGGACCACGCTGGGTTTTGAGCCCCAGTGCACTCCCATTCCTGCCAGTGATCACCTGCTGAGTATGAGCCCTGCTGTGGTCCCAGAGTGAGCTGACAGCTGATTGTTGGCCAGTGACAATTGCACCAGGGCTAGTTGGAGACCAAAGTGCAGTTCACCCTGCCACATGTTAAATTTAACAGAAACTAGAAATAAAATGATGAAATTCTTATTTTATTTTTTTTGCAGTAAAGTTGTGGCTTATTTTTTCTTTTCTTCTGCCATTAATTGCCTGCATGTATGGCCCAATTTCATTTTGAGACATGATTCACTGGTTAATTGCGACTTAAATGTAATGTCTAATAAGGCATAGTTATCATTACAAAACATCCATTAGGAGCTTTTGTATAAAAGAACAAAAACTAATTCCTATAGCAGGATACATAAAAATGATGTGGACATGGACATAGGACTATAATGATTACTGGCAAACACTGATTATATGACCAAGGGTACCAGGGGACCACACCTAACCCATGTTACTTCTGCGGTGTAGAGGGAGATGGTAGGCAGCAGAATTCCTGTTGCCAGCTAATGAAATAGGCAGTAAAGCAGATGTAGTTTAGGGGAGCAAACAACACAGTTAAAAGGAGATGGGGCCTAGCCTGCAAACTTCAGGCAGTGGGATGGTATGCTGTTGATCAAGCTAATTAGCAGCACCAGGGCCCTGTTTCCAGCAAACCAGGTCAGATGACTAGAAGGTGGCAAAGGAGAAAGGAGCTATATAAGCCCAAACATGGGGCCAAGGACAAAATGTGGCTCAGATTGCCACAAGTGAAAGAGTTCAGCA
>NW_005842371.1:616073-663026 GCF_000455745.1 Alligator sinensis | reverse complement strand
TATACAGGGGAATAAAAAAACAGGTTGAAAATGGCTGAAACTGGTTTGAGATAAACCTGGTTGAATGTAGTATCAGACTTAACTGATTTGGGTCAAACCAGTTTATGTAATATCTGCCCCAGACCCTTTGCTGGTTTAAGATAAACCAGACTCCCCCAGCATCCTGGCATGCTCTCTGGGCTGGTTTGCGTTCTCTGCTCCACAGCAGGGCTGGACCCTCCCTTCTTCTCCCTGGCCAAAGCTCTGGCAGAGACTTGCAGGCACAGAGCATCTGCCTGGCTTCCCCCTGGTAAGCAGGGATTATTCCCCACTCCCTTCTGCCATATGCAGACACCTCAACATTAGTTAGCAGACTTCATGCTGGCTATGGTCTGTGCTATGAGAGACAATAGGCAGACAGGCTTTTTGGAGCTAATCAACAGGTAGCTTAATGTCCTTCCTTGGAGCTCTTTTTAAACAGCTCATCCATTAGTTAATGGAGAAGGGCTTTGTTTTCTTAATGGGTTGATAAACACTGAGTTAGGGGTGATAAACCTTCCCTGCTGGGCTGTTTAGGAGCCGGGGGAATAATTGAAGCATCCTGCTGGGGCCTGGCCACACCCCCCTCAGCTCAGCCCTATGGAATCAAAAGGAGGGCTGCTCTAGTGTCCCCACTCCCCCAGCTTCCAGCCTGAGCCACTGCAGGCATGTGCCTGTGTTTCTGGAATGTCTGTCCAGTTACGAAACTGATTTAGCCTAGCCATGTTAGGCTAACCCGCAAAGATTGAATCAATTCAGGCTTTTTGAATGTCTGTCCCTAGCCTAGGGGGAGCCACAGCTGCTCTCAGGGCTAGTCTTGCTACACCACAATAGCTTCTTGGACTTTTGGCTCAGATCAAGTGTATTTCCTTCCCTGGCTAAAAGCAAATAACTACAAAAATAGTAGCAAAAAGGTATAAAAAGACATAAACTAAATCTAACACCCACTGAAGTTAAAAGGGAAGATTTTTATTGATCTCAATAAATTTAACACTAAGACGACTTATTCATTTATTTAAGGATTAAAAGGGCATTTCTAGCTCTTGAAAGGGGGCAGATTAAACTCTTAAAACTTATTGTCAAGGAATATGTCAGAAATAGTGATGTAATTAAATACTTCCTTATCTGGCTTTATTGATATCTCATATTGATATAGAATGAGCATTGCTAATGATGAGATGGTAGTTTGGACTTTATGCAAGCTCAGATGTTGCTGTTGGTGTCAAGAATAGCATTTGCTATACAAGGACCTGCTTGCTGGTATATCTGAAAATGAGAGACTTGGTTAACCATGTAAGTCTCAAGTTAAATGACAGGCAAGGTACCAATCTATTTCCTTTATGCTGCCAAAAGTCTTGGCAATACTTTTATTATTATGAGTGAGCTGAATGGGATTTTGATCATTATCCTATCGGTAAGGATCAAGTCTATCAATTTCCTAATACATGAATCATCTATAATAGAATTATTTTAAAATGAAAAGAATGGTACATAAAAGAGAGATGCAAGTAATATTATTAAAGGACAGGAAATATAACCTAAAGCATAATATAGGAATGTCAATTAAAGCAGTCATTCAGGTTTTAGGCATGTTACTGTCTTTCTTTATGTATTGGCAATTAACATGGTGTTACTCCTTCTGTTACTTAACTCACACCCTATTGTGCCACTTGAAAAGGGTCAATATATATTTTAACTGGGGAATGTAAATATTTTAGATCATTAGTCTGTCTTGTCTGAATAATCATAATTTCAAACATAGACAATGACTTTTGGAGAAAAAACAAGTCAATTTAAGTTCTGTATACTAATGAAAAGCTTTTCTTTTCCCAATATGATATAATGTATTACTATTTTGGTGAAGCAGTTCTAATGATTCATTCATAAAGACTGAGGAACATGATTAGTACTAAAATCTAGGGGTCTAGTTAAACTGCGGTTTCACGTTTTTTGCAGAAACTGTAAAATTCAGGATTGTCCATGAAATCAACAACAAAAACACTTAATAAAAATAAAATACTGATTCCCCAGTGGGAGCCAGAAGTCCTCACTGCCATTGTGGCCCAGCCTTGCAGCTTGCTTGGGAGAAGGTGCTGGCTGGTAGGGTAGCACGAAGAGCAGCAGAAAAAATGGCTTCTGCTCTCTTCTCCCTCCTCCCCTTCTGGGGGCCTCTCTGCCAATCAGTGCTGATGGGTGGGGCCACTGGAGCACATCTGTGAAAGGTCCATGGAATTTGTTCTTTGTGCCATGACCAACCTACAGAAATTGGTAAGTCTAACCACAATGTAAGTAGACCCCTACTAATATCCATCACTGAAGAATATCAGTCTGAATTCATCACTACCTTGGCAATTTGGGAATTGTTTGTTTATGCTTGTGTGAATTTGGCAACATTTTGCACACACATTCGAATGCGAGTATTTGGCATCTACTATCCACTCACTCTGAACTGGAATAAGTGGACTAAGGACAAGGCATCAGTGAATTGGTCCCAGTGTTTTGAAGAAAATTAGGTTTGATTTTAAACTATTATAAGCCCTTAAAATCTTACTTCAAAATGCTTTCTCCACTGGAACTTCTTCTCACAGAGAAGAATTTTAATCTTTTGAACTTCATAAGAGATTAGATTTTCAGTGTTAAGGTTTTCAGTACCTAGCTTTCCCTCTCACCCCCCCCCCAAACAAAACAAAACAAAACAAAATAAAACAAAACAAAATTTGCTCACAATATAAGCCTATAAAAAAGACCTCTGGTTGCACCTCTGGGGGCTAGTGGCCTAGCAAATTGAAGATCTTGTAGAGAAAACTTAGAAAACTAGGAGAGAGCGGGGGTTTCTAGAAGACCAAACCCTTTGAATTAAAACAACAAATTTGTTGAGAACAGAACTTGCGAGAAGGAAAAGCCTTCAGTTGACCCTGGGGACGTAAAGCTTTATAGACTTGGAAAAGTCATAATGCTAGACTTGATGGTAGAACAAAATAATACATTTGTTTGGCCCCATACACAAGGGAAGTGTTATCTGAGTGAACTGAGAAGTGGTCCGGCTGAAATTGGTAGAATTAGCTATCTAACATTTAACTCCAGGGAGACCTTCTGTATCCACTGGCTAAAGGTAAACTAGACAGAAAATGCTACTGGCTCTGGTTCCTGAAGGAACTCTTGATGCTCATGGACAATGTACCCTCACCTGGCCATCTACATAGAAAAACAAGACAGTAGGTCAACTTCTGGATAGCCATCCATAAAGGTGTCAGAGATTGCCACTTAATCACATCAGAATGAGTGCCTTTATCCCCCCACCCCTTGCCCCTTATTCCCCTTTTAACTGACTGCAACTCCTTGTGAGTGTGAAGAGATGGACATAGTTGGACCACTTGTAAGACATCTGTTGGGTACTCATATATGTTGGTGTTAATGGATTATGTCACCCATTGCCCTGAAGCTGTACCATTCCAGTTGTTCTCGGCCTTCCTCATAGTGGTGGAATTGCTGAAGGCAGTTTCAAAAGTATGTCTTCCTAAAGCTATCCTAACAAGCCAAGGTACATATATTGCACCCCGGGTAATGGAATCATTTTGCAATGTGCATAAAGAACTTACATCAGTATTTCACTAATGGGCAAAAGAAAAGCAATCTAAATGGTGGGATATGGTCTGCAAGGGGTTAACTTGTGCCCTCCAAACTCCTCCTCCCATCATTCTGGCTGCAGCAGAAGCAATTTGGGGCTTCAGGCTCCCCCTCCCTCTTCTGGCTTCCATGTCTTTTCTCCATCTCAGGGGGTGGTGCAATACAGTATGGCACAACCTACAATGCTAGGGGGAGTCTGCAGCTGTGGAGCTGAGCATGGGGCTATGGAGCAGGGGGAGTTCCTGTGCCGTATTCAGCCTGTGCTAGTGTGGTGCATGCAGCCCCTGGCTACTGAGGAGTTGGACAACTCTGGGTTGAAGGAAAATTTTAGCGGGAAATTAAAGGAAATAAGGCATTTCATAAAGACTTTACAGTCAGCTCTTTCTTCACTCTTATTGACTAAAAAGAAGCCTCTCAAGCTTTGACTGACTTCTCACCACTTAAGTTATGACTGAGCTAGCAGCTCAGTGGGATCTTCAATCTGGTAAAATAAAGATGGGAAGAACAGCCTATTACTAGAGTGTTCTGGGCAAGAAAATTGCATCTTTTCAAAAGTGGAGAATCAACAGAATTAAACCTAGCAAATCCTGGTAATGCCAGTCATCTGAGGAAAAAAATACATATTTGCACCCATCAAGCCTTTTTTTTTTAAATTTAGGGCAGTGATCTTTGGCCTTCACAATCTAGGCATGACATTTCTGATGCTAAGTGGGCCACAGCAGCACTTCAATAGTATATATTCCATCCCACGATAATTACAGATCATGTTCTATTGAAATGATTGAACAAAGAACACACAGCCGTACCATGTGATGTACCTCTGCCTACAGCCCTTTTCTTTCTCAATAGGCCTCTAATCAGGAACTAGATGTATTTTTTTTTTCCTGTGGAGAGGAGAGCAGATTTCTGAGAATAGTGCTCTTACTGCTTTTGCTGCTTCCTGGAGAAGGGGGGTCTGTGCTGGGGTTTGTAGGCCCTACGCAACAAAGAAGGGGTTAGACAAGAACCCCAAAGAACATTAGGACCCAGTAACAACCCAGGGAGGGACTCAATAAAGAGAGCCCAATGAGTGGGGAGTTTTTATGCTGAGAAGAGATCCAAGCCTGTAGTTTTGAGGCAGAGCTATTCAAGAAAGCAAGCTTAGAAAAAGGCTGTTTAGAAGGCAAAGGCCCAGCCTTTCCCCTTTTATAGAAGGCAATGGTGCTTGACTTCTCTGATTCATTTAGTGGCAGATGTTAGATTCCAAGAGGAGGGGGAAGTTAGAAATAGGCATTCATTTATTCACTCCACAGTCTCCTGCAGCAAAAAAACACTGAAGTAGTTATGGCAGACAGAGTTCACCCACACGGAGCAAGTTAGAACTGCCAATTTATGTTTTTAAAGAGAAAAAAAAGGTTGATTGTTCTGTTAACATGGAAACCATTCACAGCACAAGAAAGGGAAAAATCGTTTATATCCAAGGGCTTATTGGATACGCAGTATGACACACAGCATATTACCCTAAGTGTCATTTCTCAGCACTGCAGAGATTTTTCAGGGGATGTGGGCAGCTACATGCTAAAAGCATGAGAATGCTAATAAGCTTTACCTCCTAGGGTGAAATTAATGAGTCTCATGTACTGCCAAGGTCTTGTATTGGCTCTTTGGACAGGAACAGGTTTCACTGTCAGAAGCCTTTGAATATTAGAATGCTCTGTACATATTATCTTTTGTTTTGTTTTGTTTAGTTTTGCACAGAAATGATTTTTACCCTGAATTAAGGTGGGTTTTTTTGGTTTTTCTCCAGTGACAAACATCCCCAACTTCTCACCAGAATTGATGCTACCACAGGAGGTATCACTAATGAAATTACATTACTCTTATCAGTTACATGTCTCTTATCCTCTGTAGGCATTACAGTGTCAGAAAAGAATGGCCATGCTGCTTTAACATACCTGCCCCATATACCTTTTTGAATTACAGCGGGGCTCATCTTCTGTCGTGCCTGTGTTAACTTGTGATTTACAAAGGTAGCCCTTACTTTTGGAATAGACCCATATAACTTTTTTTAAGGGAGAGATCAAATAGCTTGACAATAGAAGGAATCTTTATTAGCATTTAGATGTTATCACAGCTTGGTCCTCAGACTTATCTTTTATAGTTTCAGGTAGTTTCTGAAGTTCGGAAAAGGGGGAAAGAGAATATAAATATGAGCTGGATGAACAATGACAGACAATAAAGCTGTTTGCAATTTGACATGTGTACCCAGGTAAGATGACTTTAGGATCTAACTGAATACAGTGCAGTATATTCATTGCAGCTCTCAGGTGCTAAGTGCATGTGTGCAGAATAAATTAAAATTCTGAGCTGTTAGAACAGAAAGCAGTATCTAGTGAGCTGGAGCCTGCATTTCAATGGAATCAGTAATGAGCTCTATATTTAGACCACTGTGACGCATCCTCTGTTATACTATCACTCTGCTGTGACATAGGTGGTAATGACAATTGATTGTGTCATTCCCTCCTCCTGTTGCAGGTCAAGGGAATGTGCAAAGCTCCAGTATTAGTGCTGTGACTAATTATATGGGATTATTTTAAAAACAAGATGAAACCATGTCTAATAAAAAGTTTGGGGTCATGAGCTTGGGTTTCTGGAGTAACAGTTTTGCTGTCCACCTTTAAAACCTTTCCAATCTCTATCTTCTCTCTCCTTTTAAAAAAAAAACCAAAACGTATTAAGCTAATCAGACACAGTAATTCAGGAAGAAAAAGTATCCAGCATTTCATATGTTGTGATGATTTTAATATCTTTTTATTAAAATTTCCCAAAGGAAAGGGAAATCTCCTTAGTATATGAAATCCTTTCCTGTGTAAATAGGAATTATATATCGTGATTCTTTCCTATTGTCTAGGTAGTTTCAGTCTTTGCTGAAATGTTACTTCTTGCTTTGTGATTATATTTCATTCATGGTGTGAGAAACAAGTTGCTAAAATTTCAGAAACATTCTGGCTGTACGTTCCTGAGATGAAGTAAGGAGGATATAAAAAGCATTTAGTGGAGACTAGTTGCCTTCTTTCACAGAGTTAATGACCTAAAACGTATACTACTTTCTGTCTTCACAGTGCATTCCTCTGTACAGTGCTGAGTACACAGATGCTCTTAAAAATGATTAACTAAGCAAAGTCAGGGGTAGGACAATTTGAATAAATGATGCATTTATGTTTGCCCATCTGTTTGTATCATAAGGGGGCCAAGGCCTCATGAAACCCAGACTAGGGGGAGGTTGAAGCTCTGCATGTAATCCCTTGGTGTTTGATGCAAGTCTATTAACTTCTTGTCACCTTGAGAGGTGACGAGTATTTAATTGACCAGAGGTATCACTGAGAGGTGATGAGGTATTTGAGAGGTATTTAAGTAGTTGATGGGAATCCTGGGTGACAATGAAACTTGCACATTACATCTGACCACAAATAGGTGCTGCAAACACTTCTGGAGGCTTTTCATACAGCCTCTCTTCTGGGTAGAAGAGCTGGCAGCTTTAGATAATGGTGACATAACTTCTGGGTCAGACTGCATTCAGAGTCACCATTGACTACTTCCAACAAAATAATAATTGAACAATGGTGGCTCCAATACCATTTAAAATGTTTATAATTTGGATATAGACCGAATAGGAGGAAACAGAGAGGAAGTGGCTCATGGAGCCCCCAATGTGGTAAACTGAGACTTTGGGAGAGATCCAACCCCTGGCAGAAGGGGAACAGATGTCAAGGCACATGACCACTGTCCTATGGTTGTGGAGAAAGGGGGAAACATTGCATTGCTTGTAGAGGAAGGGGGTAGATGACCCCTAACAATGAATGGTATGGGGGTTTGTGGGGAGATGCTGGAATGTGTGCAGAGGTTGAAAGAAGCAAACCTTTATATAGCCTTTGAGGGTAGAATAGAGGAATACAATGTGCTCAGCCTATATGAGCTACAAGGGTAGGAGCCCTAATAAATAACACATGGTAAAGGAAAATACAATGCAAGCTCATTGAAAAATTCTGAGAAAGACACTTAATCAGTATCTTTCTAAGACAATGAGAGAATAAAGGCTGGAATCTTTGTTACCTACAAAGTCTATGTTTCCTGTTTCCTGAGATTACCTTTACCTTTGTTAACTTTCAAGTAGATATAAACTCTAGAAATCCCCTACCCTAATTTATAATAAAAAATATCTCTGTAGTTAAATTTCTAGTTTAAAAGGTTGTCCTTCCAACCTTTTAAACATCTGAGCTGAAATCCTAGCTCTGGCAAAATGCCTTTTGATTTCATTCACCCCTAAGCATAAATTTCATCTGTAGCATCATTCTGTGTGGGTGAAGGAAGGAAGTCAGTTGGAGATTTGTTAATACCATTATGGGTTAAAACCTTACACCCTCATTTTGTAAGCGCAACTTTTAAATCTTATTTGGAGCAAATGCTCCTTCTTGAAAGTGGCATTATATTACATCTAGCACTTTCTTCAAAGCTGGTTTCCAATATCTGAAAGGCTTTTCCCATAGACAGTTTAGCTAAGATCTTCGAATTGATTATGCTTGGGTCGGGGGAAATACTGCCTACAAACACATGGCCTCCAATCAGTTACTTATTTTCTGTAAGGCATAACTACCAAAAATGGCTTTTTGGCTTATAACAGACTAAGCTAGGGCTTGGCAACCTTTCACTGGTGTGTGCTACCTACTTTTCTGCCCCCTCCTCCCCCTGCCCTCCCCCATCTCCCAAGACTAACTGTCTGTACTTATCCTGACTTCTGTTTTTCCTGTTCTATCTGCAGTGAGGGGAAGTGCAGATGTGGCAGAGCAGTAGACTTCACGGTGAGAGTGATGGGTGGTTGACACAGCCACTAATCCCCATGACAGATTAAACCTCTTTGTGGCCATATATTAAACATTTCTGGACACTATTGGGAAAACTAGTGTCTGAACAGTAAGAGGTTACTGTTCTTACTAAAGAGGGCAGTCAGGGAAACTGGTTAAAAAGCTTTAAGTTACTTAAAAAGAAAAATATATCAAAATTGAGAATAAATTAAAGAAAACTATTTATTTCCTCTAGCCCCCAAGATTTCATATGCACTTCTCACAAATGAAACTAGATAAATCAATTTATTTTCTTTAAGAAATCTTGTTTCTAAGGTTACTGGATAAATTCACAAGGAGCACGCATCCCAAAAAAGTTATTGAAATATAACTAATGATTGGCACTTCTTATCTTGGTCAGGGGTATAGATGGAAACAGCTATGCCCATTAAATAATGGGAAGCAAACACAAGAACAGTCAAGGACACTTGTACATGTGGAGGTCATCACAATATACACATGGCAAACATGTCATTTGTGTGGCTTAATGGTGTCACACATTACACATACGCCAATTTTTGGAGGTTTTCGATGAGTTTGCGTCATTGCAAATGAAACTACATCTGGATGTAGTTCAGTTTTTAACTATGCATTACAGCTGTCGGCTCACTCCCCAGCCATGGGAGAGGTGAGCAGGCTCTGCAAGAAAAAAGGATTGGGCCCCTTGCTGCTTCTGCACTCAGCAGGTGCCTGTGGAAGGCAGAAGCAGCGAGGGGCCCAATCCAACTGTTCCCAAAGCCTGTCCACTGGAAGCCTGCTAGGTGCTGCTCCCTAGGCAGGCTTGGGGATCAAGTTGGGTGCTGCCTCTGAGCTGGGGCAGCACCCAGCCCACCTGGGTGTCCCAAGTAGGCACTACCACCACAGATGGAAGGACCAGGGCCCCCACCACTCGGGGGGCCACTCAATCCACTGACAGCTTGCACCCCAGCTGCAGGCAGACTCCAGCTCCAACAAAAAAGAAAGGATCAGGCCCCTCATTGTAATATGAGGAAAAATTGAATCGGTGTGGTTTCAATTAAAAACCCACTGTTTCAACTTAGGGGCCATAGAATAAAACCCTGAGGACAAAACCCCTGTCACATGTACAAGCACCCCAAGAGACCAAAGAGAGACTGAGGAATTTGCAGTGGTGGTGGTGATAAAGGTACTCATCACTTTGTGGGAAATGCCCACCATCTCATAGTTCTGGCCTTCTATGTGGCAATGATGATTCTCTCCTTGGAGTCTATTGGAGAAACTTCATTAAAATGTCATCATATTGCTTTACCACAAAAACATTGTAGGGAGGGCTTTATGCTTGAAATAAAGAGGGCCTTTTTAATACTGAATAGAACAAATGTTGATATTATACCATTCCTCTTAACCAGGTAGCCAGATTCTTTGCTAATGGATATAGGAATATAGAATAACATTTGGTTCCAAAATGATACCTTTTATTAAACCAAATGGGAAATTTCAAGAAAACTGTCCTTTTCTGCAAGCTTTCAGGATCAAAGTCCCTTCATCAGGCTCTAGGAAAAGAATAGATGGTACAGGATGATAAAAAGTTCCCATAGGTAGGAAATAAACTTCATTTTGCACAGAGGGAGCTGGAGATGGAAGGCTGTTACTCTGGGTCCATGAGAGTGTCTTTGTGAGCTCTGTTGAGTTGCTCTTTGATGTGTAGATCAGGTAGAATTCCTTCCCTGGAGGTGTCAGAGGTCAGGCAGGGAGGTGAAAAAACTTTCTTGTTCTGCAGTCAAGTTTCAAATCCAAAATCAGCTAAAATTAGGCATCTTCCATGTTTCAAGGGTGTACTTGGTAGTCGTGTTCTTCTGAGACAAGAAGAAGTACAAAAAAACTAGACCGCTTGGTTCCAAAATGGTATCATTTTGGAACCAAGCGGTCTAGTTTTTTTGTACGTCTTCTTGTTTCAGACCATCATGGCTACCAAGTATGCCCCTAGACTAACATTTGCTATCACCTCTTGGTTAACTTTTGAAAATACAAATTTTATTTTAAGATGCTTATAACAGTTTGTGCATGTGATCTCTTGAATGTGATAGGGAAGTTGCTTATCTTGGCTAATTGTATATTAGTCGCTGTAAATTATGTTTTATGAGTCAATAGCTTGGTATGACAGCATTGCCCTAAATTATGGCAAACTAATTTCTTTTTATTACCAGTCTTTAAAAAACAGTACTTGGAATATTCTGTATCTAGTAACAAAGAATGCTTTTCGTAACACGCAGCTGGTTTTAAGCAACTGTCCCTCCTGCTCAATAGACCTAATAACTCTATCTAGTGATATGAACTCAAAGAAGATTGTTTAAGACTTCTGTAGATGCTACCTGGTTCATAAGGAGATGATTCTGATGTTTGTCTCTCTCTAGGTTTTTCCATTCGATTACTTTATTTAAAATTCTTGGTATCTGAAAAGCAGACTTGGTTTAATATAATTAGTTCTATAATACTGATTTTTTTGGGGCCCTAAAATAGAAAAGGAAGACATCAAAGAAAGTAGCTCACTTTTAAGATTTTTTTTCTTAAGATATATGTAACTTTCTGTAATTATATAAATTATTAATTGAAATGGAATCTTTCTTGCAGTCACCAAAGTAAAATAAAAAAAAAAAAGCAAAATCAAATTTTGCCATAGGATGCTCCTTCATACTGTATACAACATGGTCTTTTATGATCTCTTTTTGGAGCTGTAGATATCAACTGAAATCCTAGAATATGGAACCCCTCTCCAATATCCTGCAAACTAGATAGACACAGAAATTTGTTGCCTACTATGTATTTTTTAATAGACACATGCTACTTCTGATGTACTCGTATTCTGACCATCTGGCTTGTAAAATAAATTAATCTTAAATGCACACTTATTTTTATTATTGAATAGATAGAGCCAACCATAGGGATTGTCTTTCTAAAGGAAAAAGTGCCACATTAAATTTCAGTGATGTATTTTGCAAGGTTGTTGGTTGTAGCTGTGTATGTCTAAGGATATAGGCAGTTAAGGTTCTTTGAATAGATGTGATTGTCTATTATTAGATCAACTAAATAGTTGGAAAAAAATGTTCTTTTCAAGCTTTTGGGCACAAACACGCTTCTTCAGACATAGGGTGACTCTGTTGGTGTTTTGAGTTCTCCATGGTAGAGAAGAAGCCAATGTACAACATTCAGGTGTGTGCAAATGTAAATAGGTGGTAGTTTGGAAGACAATAGGTACAGATAAGGGGTGGAGGGTGGGAAATATGTGAAGGAATGCAAGTGGTCAGCTGCAGGCAGGTACCTGGGGTTATCAGATGGCTGGCAGGTTGTAATGTGTCACAAATCCAATGTCTGTATTTAGTCTATGATTTTTGTATCTAGTAGATTTATGAAGTGAAGTTCATAGGCTTGTCTACAAATGGTGTTTTGTAAACTCCCTTTGAGAGTTAGACCTGAGAGATCAGACAGAGGGGGATTGTCTTGTGAGAAGTGTGCCCCCACAGGTAATTGGATGTTTTTGTCTTTGATAGATTTTCAGTGTGCATTCATTCTGGTATACAGCTGTTGTTTGGTTTCACCTACATATTTTCCATCAGGGCATTTGGTGCACTGGATTAGATATATTACATCTGTGGAGGTGCCAGGTATAAGATTCAGTAATGGTGATGGCTCTGTTGTGGGTTGTAGTTATTGTGAGAGTGTTGGAGATGCATTGGCAGGTTTTACATTTCTTGTCCTGGAATGGTCTGGGTCCATTTGGTGTGGTTTGGGCCATAGGGAGTTTGCTTCTGATGATGAGGTTAGCAAGGTTCGGTGCTTGTTTTAAAGACTAGAATGGGTGGTCTGGAAAGATCTCTTTGAGAATTGGGTCTTCTTTTAGTATGGGTTGCAATTGTTTGAGGATTTTGTGTATAGGTTCCAGGGAAGGACGGTATGTCATAACTAATGGTGTGCGATTCATGAGGATTTTCTTTGTACCGCAATAGTTCTTTGAGCGGTATCCGGATGCCTCTTTCAAAAGTGTGATTTATCTCTCTGGAAGAGTTTCCTTGTTGGGTGAAAGCCCTTTTGAGATTTGCGATGTGATGATTGTGGGTATTCTTCTCAGTGCAATTTTGGTGGTATTGGAGAGCTTGGCTGTATATTACAGCTTTTTGGTGTGTTTAGGATGATTTCTGGTTTTGTGTCGATATGTATGTTGGTCTCTGGGTTTCTTGCATATGGTGGTTTGTATTTTAGCATTCTGGACATTGATCATGGTGTATAAAAAGAAATGTTGGTGTTGAAATATTGAAGAGAGTCTGATGAAAGGGTGATGATTGATTGTTTAATTTGTGATGGAAATCAATTGGAGACTGCAGGTTTTCAAGTCCAAATGATGATGTATATATCTTGGGTATAGATAGCATGGGTTTGATTGTGCAGTTCTTGAGGAATTCTTCTTCCAGGTGGACCATAAAAGGGTTAGCATATTGTGGGGCCATTTTAGTGCCTATAGCTATGCCCATGATCTGGAGGAAGTGGTGGTTCTTGTGTGTAAGGATGAAGTGTTTAAGTTCAGAAATATCTTGAGGTCTACACTATGAGTTGTAATCCTGCTCTTGTAGATATGTGAGGCAGGCTTGGCTGCCATTCTAGTGTAGGATGTTGGTATATAAGCTGGTGACATCTATGGTGCTAGGAGAGTATCGCTGGGAAGGTGGTCTATGGGGTTTTTTGAGTTTTCACAGGAAATCTGTTTTGTCTTGGATAAAACTCAGTCTTTGGGTGACAAGAGGTTTTAGGATGGATTTTATGAAACCTGATATTTCTTCCAGTTAGGGTTCGATGTTTGGAAGTGATGTATCTTGCCATTCTATGACTTTAGGTACAGTAAAAAAGCTGCAGTGTACAATCTTTTAAGGATACACTTAGTCTTAGTAGCTAATTGATTGCCTTATACAGGTTTTCCTTGCTTTATGCTGTACATGTGTTCCTGGAAAATGCCACGTAACTCTAATTCACATAAAGGGAACCCACTTTACAATGTAACAAATAGGGATATATTCCAAGACCTTGATTCTACTAACCCCCAGACCCATTTCTATCACTTTTACAAGACAATTTTGGTACTCACCAACAGCAGACAGAACACACAAGCACAGTGTGGTGGTGAATGTCACCATAATGGGGATGACAACTACAGAAACACATGTTGCAGACAACGAGTAAGAGGCACAGGTCCACACAGGAGGCTATATTTTGGTGCATGTCACTCCCACAATGCACCGCACACAGCAGCTGACTGAGGGCTTACACCACACTGATTGCATAAGAGTGAGTTTACCTTGCATATAAAAACATTTTGGTATAAAAATGGTCATTGCATAAGAGCGAATTCACACGTACAGAACCTGCTTAAAATGAGGGAAACTTGTATCTAATATTTACTGTGGTTCTGAAGCATGTTTTTGCTACCATATCAAGCTGATAGATCAGTAACTGTGAGTAACAAAATGCATTCTCCCTTTTATTGAGAACAGAAAGAGATTGTTGTTTTCTGTGTTGACCTATAATGGGAAGGTGAATTGAGACTCCCCAGTATGTTGGCAGTGATCTTTTGTTATGAAACGCAAGATAAGATGGGTGCTTAAGAAACTGGAATGAATAAAAGACGCTGCTGGTAGTCATACAGATGGACTCGTTGGCTATGTCCAGATGAGTGTGGCTGTTTGTTTCCCAGGGGACAAGTAGCAGCGGCACACCTTGTCCCACTGCTATTTGTCCCTGGGGAATGTCCATACCACGTGCACTCTAGGGTATAGGAGGCTGAGGCTAGCAACTGTGCTGGCCCCAGCAGCCTTACCTGGAGTCCCAAGGACCCTGGGGAACTCCAGCTATGGTGCTCCTACAGCTGGGAGCCTAGTCGGCAGCTGGAGTGTGGCTCTGGCAAGCCAGGCTCTGGTTTTGACACCATGTGTGCTGCTCTGTTTTATTTCTGTGCAGATTTTTTTGACCCTGGGTTCTCCAAGGTAGCAGTGTTCAGACTACCTGCATGTGCGGTGTGTGGTGTTGCAGACAGGTCTGTAGCACCACATACCATATGCTCGCACTCATCTGGACAAGGCCCTCTAGTATAAAATGGCAAAGATCTTTCTTTTTAGCCTTTCTACATTTTGGGTAGCTTTACTCCAGATGCTATACACCTGAGCATCTTTGTGCAATGCTTTTGTCACCTTGCGATAAATTTTTACTTAAAAACCAACTTAATCCAGTTGTAGACTTCCATAATATTTACAGTGATCAGTTGTCTCTCTGTAAATCATCAAACTCAAAATTATAAATAAGAATCACTTAGGTACCTGAGCTAATGGCCCCCAGATTTAAAAGGGTTGACATTTGACAGCAGAACATTTTTGTTTGGGGAGAAGGAGGAGCTTTGGCTCTGACTCTGAAATTCATATTTGCCTGTGCATGCAAAAGTTGTATTCTGTCAGAGCCTGGATACTGTGATCTTCACGGCTTGTTCTGTGTGTCCTCCTCTCCACCATACCCCAAAGCAGGAAGTAATTGAAGGGCTAGATTTCCTTGTATTTTCTGGTGCTGTGCACTCCACTTACATTTTAGTACGTGGATAATTTTAACTGTTAGAATGTACTTTTAACTTATTGTTAACCAATGCTTTTATTATAATCACTTAAATGCATAGCATCTTATAGCCTTGCCATATAACTTTTTAAATGTATTTGTGCTCCATTTAATACAATTGGTGCCAGAAATGAAGGCCAAGCAGCTTTCACAATTATTGTTGGAAGCCTTGATAATGATGGGAGCTGGTAGGCTTCAGGACTGCTAATACCACAGTGCCAATTTACTGTGTATCCATGTACTGTGTATTTAATGAGTACTGCTTACATCTTCAGATAAGAAGAAACTCTTCCTAAGTGCATAGATGTCTTCTCTTTACCTCACATATGGGGTTTTCAGGTGTTATTGAAGAAACAGCAAAATGAGGCCCACCCTGCATGAAGTGGCAAAGAGAGTCATTAAAGAGGACTATGTCAGTATAGGCCATGGTATGCAGAGAATGAAAATGTTCTCAGCAAAGTTTTCTATTTATGGCGTAAGTGGGCAGAATTGTATTTCTTGTTGATAGACAATCATGGAGGCTATTTAAATTTAATGTTGAAGACCAATGCTTTAATACCATGTGCAGATTGAAGCTTTCCAGTGTATTCAGAATTTAAAAACTAGTAAATATTCTTGCATACAGTCGCATCCAAATTCGGGCAGGACTTTGTGTGAGAATCAAAATAGTGGCAGTTGAACTTCAGGTAAGGAATGTAACTTTCTTCCGTGGAGCCACACATCAATGATGACATGTTGGAAGCATCGCTAACCTGAGAACATGATGTCAACTTTTACTTGGTATACTTGTAACTAGTTATGTGTTTCCAAGCAAATATTTGAAGAGAAAATTTCTTGCCAAAACATCAAAAAAGCAAGATTTGCAAATATCTATTTCTACCATGTTGGTATGTCACTGATGTTAGTCTAAAAGCGTGTGTGTGTGTGTGTGTGTGTGTGTGTGTCTGTCTCTACTTTCTACATGCAAAACAGAGACAAACTTGCAATGGCTGGAATTCATTTATTTCCTGTTGGCCCAAATTCTGTTCTGTTTATTAAGAAGGAAAAGAATTCAAGGACTCTGGAAAATAGGGTGAAAGAAAGAGAAGTGAATTATCATCCACTCATTTCACCAACAGCATGTATGAAAGCCAATGAAAAGACCTTGATGTAAAACTTTGGCTTGGGCCCCAGGGCTAGGGACAGACATTCAAAAAGCCTGAGCCTGAATTGATTCAATCTTTGCAGGTTAGTCTAACCTGGCTTGGCTAAATCACTTTGTAACTGCACAGATATACCAGACATGCAGGCACATGCCTGCAGTGGCTCAGGCTAGAAGCTGGTGGGCATTAGAGCAGCCCTTCCTTCGCTTGGAGAGTGCTAAACGGAGGGAAGGAGGGAGGGGTGTGGCCAGGCCCTGCAGGACCTTCTGATTATGGAGCTCTGCCTGAACCATCCCAGGCTTTTTCCCCTGCTTGCTGCTCATGGGGTGGGAGTGTTGCCAGCCTCCAACCCCGTGTTAGCACTCTGAGGCGAGGAGAGGTGGGGGTAGTGCATACATCTGTTGATGATACAGAGCTTTTCGATCTCCTTCCCTGCTTCTTTATACTGTCTGCAGCAAACTGACAGCAAGGGGATGATAACAGTGTTTATCACCCAATCAGCAAAACAATAGCCTCTCTCCATTACTTCAGACTCTTCTTAAACAGTGAAGTTCATCCACCTGTTTTGTTGTTGTCATTTGTGTGTTTGTTTCCTGTCCTACACATACTCAGAACACAAATAGATTTTTTATGTTCATTATATAAATTGTGTTTGATCTTTATTAATAAGCCAATTATCTCCAGAAGATTGAAATACTTTTTGGAGCATTACCTTTTTAAGATTTGGGCCTTGCAAATAAGTGTGTAACTCTGGGTTGTACATAAAGACAAGCTGGTGTCAGTCTGTGCGATTAGTCAGAACAAACTGCTTTCTGTTGGGTGCTTTTTCCAGAAAGAACAGCAGCAAACATTGCAATTTGTTTATATATTACATGCAGGTTTGTATAAAATGCTCTGTTTTTAAAACGGATATCTGAATCCTAGCCTTTTGCTTGGGGGCTAAAAGCCAAAGTTCCCCCACCCCTTCCCATGCCCCAACACACACACACCATCACCAAAAAACTAAATTGTGGGGTGGCTTTCTACTACTCATTCTCTGAAGCAGAAGGGTCTCATTTTTATGTTCTTCACTAAAATCTGTCAACATATAAAATTCAGAATTGTTCCAGAAAGCCATCTTTCATCCCAGAACAAAAACATGCCAGACACCTGTTCTTCAGCATTGGAATGGCCACAGATGCCAAAAAGAAGTTGACTGCCATGTGAATTCAAGTATTACTCAGCAGTGCCTGCTGCTGTCTTAAGCAAACACATTGGTCTGTCACTTAACACAAGTGCAGGTCACATTCTCTGCCCGAACACGCACGGGCAAGACAGAGTTGCCATCTGTACTTAATCTATCACTAAAGAGCAAGCAATGGTGTTCCAGGCTTTCAAGGGAAATGCTGACTGCTTGGAACTTGTGCATCAGTAGAAGAACATACAGTCACATGTCTCTCCTAAATTGTCCCTTCTGTTTTATAGCTCAGGCAATTAATTTTCTTATGTACGTGGCTGTTTGTTCTCTCCTAATCAGTTGGCTTACTAGGCTTGCATTTTTTAATTCCCTTTAAATGGCAGAAGGGATCCATCATCTGATTCCATTTTCTTAAAAAATATATATTTCCTATTCTAGTAAAATAACTTTGCACACATTCTCCAAGTAACTTCATGAACGAATCTTGGTAGAAAATGGTTACAGATAGTGAAGAATTAAACTTGGGTATGGGTCCCAAATTGACTAAAACTAAGCAGATTGAATAGAAACTGGACATAGTTTCAAAAATTAAACCACTCTAAATTTTCTGTTCTTTCAGAATATTGCATTTGTATCTAGTTCACATTTTCTAACCATTTCTGTTCTTACTAATTAAATTCTGGTTTAAATTCCTATCAATAACAGTTTTTTTACAGGACATAAAATTAGAGAAGAATCCTTAAGGTAAGTTTTATATAATATGAAAAAACTTAAGGGGAGGTGTGGGGTGGGGGAGACAAATTCACACCACAGCATGCTTCAGCAGTCTGAGGAACGCTTCTGCTGAAGATATATAATTTTTTGAATAGATTAACAGAAAAAAACCTATTATTGTATTTGTCTCTTCTGTATTTTCTTTCTTCCTTTTAACTAGTCTTCACTTCATCCTGCTTGCTGTCTACTGCTGCCATAAAAAAAAGGGGTATCACAATTTTTCATATCATGACTGAATTATAGGATCAAGTAAAGTAGGTATTTGGTCTTGCCCTCAGACTACATGGGCATTTTTACACATGTTCTGGGACATGGCACCAGGTGCTTTAGCCAGCTGTGCTAATTCAAAGCACCGATGCGTCGCATGTATCAGTGTCTCCACACTGAAAAAATGGCAGAGAGGCACTTTGAAATAAAACATGTTCAATGAGCTTTAGTTCAAAATGCCCTGCCACCATGTTTTCAGTGTCCCACTGCCATTTTTTCAGCATGAGGATGCACAGGAACACCGATATATGTGACACAGAATGTTCTGGAGCACAACAGTTTCTGGAAACCCGGCACGGAGCAGGCTCCCCACACATCTGTAGGAGCCCTATAAGTCTTCAGTCCAGTGCTGAAAGGCCAAGGGGAGTATGGTCTGCCTGTCTAATTTCCTGTTGGACCAGGCCAATATATTACTTCTGCAGAACCTTGACATCCAGCTCTGACGCACGCCACTTCTTTCAGCTCCTGGTCCAGGTTCCTCTCTCCTTTTGAGTTTGGGCACTTCATCTTGCAAGAGAACATAGACCAGTTTGTGTCATGGTGGGTCATTGAGGGGGCACTCTATAGTGGAGAAAAGCTGTCTAGTACTAAAGCATGACTCTATGAGGGTGTGGGAGGAGGGCTTTTCAAAATCCGTTGGGCACGTTGACACCGTCATTAATGCATCTTCGATGCTGTGCATTTAGTTTAGCACTTCCTTAATAAAGTACTAACTAAATGCATGATAGCCAAAGTTACTGTGCAGTAGTGCCGACATACGGTATTTAGTGATGCTTACTGCTCATTAGTCTAATAGTACTGAACAGTAAGCTATTAGTACAGTTTTTGTTGTGACATGCTACAGCAAAGTATTATTAGGCTAATGTGCGGTAAGCATCTCACGTAGACATGCCCTGTATGATGTAAGTTTGATTAATACTTTTGTGCCCAGCCCATGCTGGGACCATGTACGTGTCTTATCTCTTTGTTTTTAAAATAAAAGCACCAATGGGGGATCTGGTTTTAGTGTTTGTATATCTATTATGGTTCAGCACTTTTTAAAAATAGCTGGGGAGGAGAGAATCTAAACTATAGTCAAACAGGTTAGGAGCCTCTGAGTGCATCTACATATGTGCTTTACTGTGGAGTAGACCCATTAGTTCTGCAGTAAAGTGTCACTGTCTACATGTGTGCCGGTATTAGGGTGCAGTAAACTAATTAACTTTGCCATAAGATATTACTGTTGGAGATAGTACTATCTTATGGTGGAGTAAGTAAGTGTACTGAAACACTCATGTAGATGCTGACTGGGGATGGAAACTGCTTCTGGTCAGCCCAGCCAGCCAGGCATCTACTCTTCCCTTACTCAAACTGCTGCTGTCCCAGGCACATATGTAGACACTGCACCTGGGAGCATTTTATTCTGGCTCATACTGCTCCAGAGTTTAGTGGTTCACATAATTGCATGTTTAGGTGAACCTTGTGTGTGTGTCTTTTTCCCTATGAGCAGCTCTAGCTCCAGACAAATCAAATGAAAATAATTAGTGCATTCATTTTTCTTACTTGTGGGAGTGGCTTACTATAGCAGCTATGGTAACTGGGCAACCATCAAAGAGCTTGTAGCTGTACCAAGTTTTGGGGAGGAAATTCTGAAAAGAATGTCCATAAGGGAAAAAAGAGATATAATACTCTACCCACATGTTCTGTTGAGTGGCAAATGTTCTCCCAAGCAAACCGCAGAAAGCCGCTGCACACCAGTAGGCTTTGTGATAGAATGGGAATGAGGAGCTAGAAAATATTTTGGGGAGCAGAGACGCAGATGTAGAAACTGATGATGTTCTGCATCTGAAAACTTGAGCTTAAATACAGAAAAGAGTCACTGCAGGAATTGTACTGTTACTTCATGGGAAATCCTGCATCTCTTTAAACTCTAATCTTAATACATTTTAATTATGAAGCAAAACCTGGTTCTGACTTGAAAGGATTTTTCCCTCCATGATGAAACTGAGAAAAGCTGCTTTCCTGGGGGGTGCAGGGGAGGGGCAAACATTTTTAACAGAAAAATGTTCAATGTGCTTTCTAAACAATGGAATACAACTATTTTTATTAGTCTTTCAAGCACAGGGTGGCTGTACATTCTGGTTTGGCTGGGACAGGCCTGGATTCCATAGGCTGGTCCTGGCCGGTTAGTCAAACGTCCCAGGCCAGAGTCTGGTGGGGAGGTGGACCAGCATGATGCAGCAGGTAGGCAGATGCTGCTGCCAGCATGTGGGAGCAAGGAATGCAGGGACCTTGGATATGGCATCTTCTGTCTTGCTTGTCCCCACACAATGGCAACGGTGCCTGCCCACCCTCCTGCCTCGTGCACTATGCTGCTCTGGCTCCCTCCTGGGCTCCAGCCTGGAACTTTTGACCAACGGACTGGGACCAGCCTAGGGAATCTGGGACTGTCCCAGCCAAACCAGGACACGCCATCACCTTATTCAAGAAGCACTAGTTTGCCAGTTTAAAAGCATGCTATATTTAAGTCTTAATTAGAGCTGATTGAGGATCTTTCATTGATATGAAGTTTTGATAGAAACCTTTTTTCCTCATCTCCTCCAAAAGCGTAACCTTCAGTTTACTGAAAACTTGTTGGGTTTTTTTTTCTATAGAGATCATTGGAAAGAACTAATTCCTTCCCTGGAGGTGCTTGTCAGTTTTGACAGAAGCCTTCAACATGGGCTGCCAGGGGTCTGAATGTCCTGACTGCTTAGCTTCTCTGGCAGCTGGAGGTGGGAAGGCTGAACTTGACGATTCTTTAGCAGTTAGGCACTCTGGGAAAAGTAAAAATGACATTAGCCTTTCAGAAAGGAAGGCAGCTACATTTTTCACATGAAGATGCAGTAGATCATATTACTCTGCTTGCCACCTACCAGAACTCTGAATGGCTCACTTTCCTATCTCTTCATTCTTTCATAGCCCTCATTAAGGACTCAGACCAGCTGTTCTACTGCCTTTTCACTTCTTCTTTTCCTTTGCCTTCCTCTCACCCCATTCCATCCCCTTCCTTGACTGTTCCCACCCTCACTTTAAAAGATCCTTAACTTTTGCAAATTTGTGAGATTTTCCAAAAGATCTCACCTTTCTAGGATGTACTCCAGTCAGACACTCAGGGGCATTCCTTTTTGGATGTGGGTTCGTAACACAAATTGCAGAAAATGATATACAATTTCCTCTCTATTTTCATGTCGGTGCTTTTCTTAGAGCTGGGGACAGACCCAAGGTGTTATAAAATCATGTGCATCTCCTGTATTATATATAAAATGTTTAGAGATTGGATGTGTGTGTGTCTAGTTTGTGGGGTGGTGGGCAGTGGAGGAGGAGAAGAAAGGACTACACCTGTGGACTAAATCTATGAACTGTATAAATCTTGGATCCTAATATTACTTATGGGAAAACTGATACACAGAGTAGTTAAGTGGACTATCCAATACTGCACAGCAAGTCAGTGTTAGGCTTGGGATGAGATGAGAGCTCAGATTTGTACCTCTTTCATTCTTGGACCTTTGTTACAGCTTTAAGCCATTTTGCCTCCTACACCAGCAACCACTAATGCACTCTATTATTATTTTTTGGATTCAACAGAATGGGCAAATGGAGAGAGACCATTAGTTGAGTCAGAAGGAAACAATAATACAAACAATAACTGACTTCATTCTAGTGTCATCGAGTACAAAAGCCTTTGTCTGAATGTATTTGAGTTTCATTGCAGGGGAGTGCAGACTCAAGTACAATGAAAAATCAGAACCATCCATGAACCTGCATGTCTATGTTTTACAGACCTGTGAAAAACTCTACAGGGGAAAAATGTCTGACATGCTGATATAGTTTTGATCTTGTCATTTTAGGTATTTCTGAATATGCTGGAGTATCACTAATCTTAAAGAAAATTTGCAGATCTCCTATGAAGATAGGACTAATAGGTAGCCAGTGCAGCTGGAATGTTTAGATAGAAAAATGAATATTTTTGTTTCCAAAGGCTGAAGGCTTGTGTTACAAATCTGTGCAGGTACTATGGCAATGCCTAATACGTACTTCTAAATATCTCTGTGTTACTTTGCAAATAGTGCCACCTAGAGGAACTGGCCATTGTGTCAACATTGCTTTGATATTGTGATATCAGTGGTACGCTTTGGATATCCTTTACCATTTCATTAAACCTTAACTAAATGACTGAGCCTCTTCAGATTACTTAAGTCATTCTGAGCATTTAAAGTAAGTATGTTATCCATACTTGAAGAAGCAAATTTGGCATTAAAATAATCTCAAAGCAACAATTTATTGAGTACTACAATGCCTCTATAATAACTAGAATTTTTATATAATTTTGCAGAGTTCAAATTTACTCTTCCATGTCTGAATAAATGGTACATTAATGTGTGCAGTGTTTGTCAATATTATCTGGTAGCCACAGCTTCTAATATGGGGCCTTGAACTCCTCTGTAAATAAGGTCACTGGCAAAGACTTAACATGATTCCTGTACTTTCAGCATTTGGGCAGCACTCTGGGTATAATGCAATTGAGATCCTCCTGCTGTTCTCTGCATAACACTTTATTTGGCCAAGATATTATAGAAACCTGAACACACACATCCTTCTGCCATGTTTTCAAAGCTCCACAGGAGGAGTGTGTTGTGTATCAAACTTGAAACATGGCCAACATGAACATGTAGTGATGTGAGGCAAAGAAATAAAGCCACAGTTCCTGAAATGTGGTCTGCAAACCCCTTTGAGGTCCATGGCCTGGTACTACATTTAACAGTTAACAAGCAGTTCTCAAAGTGGGGTCTGCAGGCCTAGGACTACCACTTTTGAAATGGCTCTTCAGGAGCAAAACTTTTGCAACCCCCTGAAATAAGGTAAGCCTTCTGGAAGCAGTTGATTGTTGCCATACCATGGTCTTTAGAACATGTCTGCATGAGTTCTGTGGCTGGTTAGAAGCCCCAGCATGGAGATCATTGCCTTGTTTCTCCATGAAAAGCTTCTAATTAATAATTATAGGTGAGATCTATGTAATCTTACTCTAAAGCAGTGTTTCTCAACCCACCGGTCGCGACTCCAGTGGGTAAAAAGAATATATGAAAGGGTCGCAAATAAACTTTAAAAATGGATCAACAAACTTAAAAAATGGATTTTCCTTTAAAGGAGAAAAAAACATGAGAAACCATGTCTTTTCCCTTGCAGGCTGGCAGAATTACTACCCTGGCGGGGGCCTGGGAACAGGGGCTAGAGGGTCAGGAGTGAGGGGCACTGGGTCAGGACTGGCCATTGATGTTTACAAATGGGTCTTAGTAAAAAAAAGGCTGAGAACCACTGCTTTAGAGCTCCAGTAATTTTGTCCCTAAGGCTATATAGGTGGGCATTATTGCTAGGAAATGATAGTGTTAAGAATTAAGTCTACATGTTTGGGGTGTGTGTGTGTTTGTTTGTTTGTTTTTGTTGTAATAGAAATATAGTGAAAATTGCTTTTAACCCTGCTCATTCAGGGTTAAATGTTAAAATTGCAGTATTCTGCTACACTTGTATTGCTACAGATAATACAGACTTTAGTTCAGTTTTAACAGTTGTGTGCCCCCCAGTGGCAGCTTTTCCTTTGCTTAGATGGAAAAGACAGTTTCAGTATGTTTGTCCACACCAACCCTGGTAGATTCCAAGACTATGAAGCGTAAGTTCTTGTAGGACAGTGCACTCTGTTCCCTGCTCAGTGTGGTTGTATTGTGCTTTCTGCTGTTATTTGAATATATCACCTATGAGGAGGGAGTTTGGCAAGTTACTTGCACATGGTCCTTGGACAGATGAGCAATGATATTAAAGGTACCTGACTCTTCCCTTTAGGAGACTCCTGCTTCCCAAATCAACCCAAATTATTAAAACTTGGTAGAAATGTTCATTAGTGAGTATCTGCTTTAGATCTTTGGTGTTGTGTGTAGAGGGTATGTGTGTGTATCTGGGAGAGGACAGTCTCAGGAAATCATTTCAGCTGCTTCTGAGAAGAATGCAGTAAAGCAGGAATCGCTCCTATTGGTTTCAAACCAAACAAATCGAATCTTGACCTTTCATAAAGTGCTAGAATTCTAAGTACACCTGTCTCAAATTTGATTTTCCAGAATCAGTTGTTTAAAAAACTTGATTTATCTCCTCCCCCTCCCACTTACCATCTAAATTAGCATTAATTCACACATCTTATAAGGATACTAGGAAAATAAGTGTTTCTGAAGCACTTAAATGCTGTAGGAATGAGCAATAGAAAAAAACACAAGATGCAATTTGTCTTGGTTTTCAGAGTGGTGTTTGTATAAAGTGTAGCACATATCTTGTTCTTCCATATATTGAGCAAACGAAGGAAACCATATAGAATAGCTAAGCTAATTTGTCCATCTTGTGCACCAAATGAGATGGAGCGGGGGACCACACGTAATCACACACCCATATTGTATGCCAAAAGAGAAGTTGTATGAATTGAGTTTGCCAAGCACCCTTATTTCTGGCATTAACAAACTTTCTGGTGCTTGATTTTTAAAACCTCAAAGCTCTTCCAACTTATAATGTTATAAACAAAATCATATGTTGTAGGTCTAAAATTCGCTTTCAAATACCACACCATCTCTCTGCCAAATTACTGGTAGATCACTCCAAATTATTCTAGGGTTTGAGGTCCCAGACTAAACTTCACTGACCTTTCAGGACTCAAGAACATAGATATTTATTTTTGTTTTTCCTTCTCCTACCTTCTCATTACTACAGAGTTGAATTTTTGTTGTTTGGATGTCTTAACTGTTTTCCTTAACATGACTTAGATTTGTAAGTGTAGTCTTAACTCTAGAGGCTCCTGGGTTTATATGGCTTAATCTTGGGATAATTACAAGAACCGTGTGACATTTTTACCTTAAATTACTGTTATATTTTTCAAGCCTTAATGCCATCCAAACACCTGCCTTCCAAAGAAAAATGTATGTGGCTTTTTAAATGCCACATGACATCAAAGAAGATAGTACACCAAAGAGAAAACATATAGGTAGCTTCAAATCTTTAGAAGTTTACATAGTTTATGCCTAATGTCCAAGAGCAGACTTGCTGGTACATCAGAGAAATGCAAGGCAGCTATAGGATACTAGGTCTTAAAACATCTGCTTTCTAGTGCCAGGAGAATGCAAGGCAGCCCAAGGCTACTGGTGCATCTGGCCTAAAACCCAGTTGATAGGGTAATGTCTTCTGTGCCAGACCAGTGCAATGTGAATTTAAGGCAGGCACTAGCCAGTTCAATGCCTCCTTAGGGACACCCCCATCTCCTGGGCTAAGGACAGACATTCAAAAAGCCTGAGCCTGAATTGATTCAATTTTTGCAGATTAGTCTAACTTGCCTAGGTTGAATTGGTTTGCAACTCACAGATATGCCCTCTGGACTAAGGAAATGGAGGCACATGTCTGCAAGTGGCTCAGGCTAGAAGCTGGGGAAGGGGAGGGGGGGGCTCAGGAGCAGCCCTCCCTTCCCTTCTACACTGCTGAGCTGCAGGGGGATGTGACCAGGTCCCAGCAGGACACTTTGATTAGGGAGGGGTTTAAACCCCCAGGCTTTTTCCCTGCTTGCTGCTCAAGGGGCGGGAGTGTTATCAAACCCCAGCCCTGGGCTAGCACTCTGAGGCAGAGTGGGGATAGTGTGTATAGTGCATGCATGTGTTGATAATACTGAGCTTTTCACTCTCCCTCACCCTGCTTCTTCATAATGTCTGCAAACCTGGCAGGCAAGGGAGCCAGCAGGGGGCTGATAAACACGGTGTTATCAGCCCGTCCACAAAACAAAAGCATTTCTCATTAGTTCAAGCTCTTCTTAAACAGCTTTTTTGAAGGAAGGAATGAAGAGAATTACCAGCTACCTGTTGATTTAATCGAAAAATCCCTAAACAGACACTGTTCTTTCTGCCTGTCCCAGTGAAATTGGACAGACACACAAACATGCACCATCAGCATTAGCTAGCATACCACATGCCTAGGATCTGTGGGCCTGGGGTCCGTTCTGTGGGAGATGGGAGGAGGTGGAGGGAATCCCTGCTTGAGCAGTGATGTGGGGAGGATGGGGCAGGGGGAAGCCAGGAAGACCTTGTTGTGCCTACAGTCTCCACTGGAGCTCTGGCTAGGGAGCAGAGGGGGAAGGACCAGGCCTGTTCTCTGGAACAGAGCACAGCCCAGACAAGCCTAGCCCAGCCCAGGGTTGCAAAGCATTTGGGATGTAGGGGGACTCTAGCTTAAGTTAAACCAGGAAGGAATCTGGGACAGACATTGTATAAAGAGTTTTGACCCAAATCAGTTAAGTCTTATACGGGTGTAGGTTGTAGCTGTGTTGGTCTAAGGACATAGGCAGGCAAGGTTCTTTGGGGGGGTCACATATCTTTTATTAAACCAACTTAAATAGTTGGAAAACAATTTTTAAGCAAGCTTTTGGGTTCAAAAACCCTTTGTCAGGCTAAGGAAGTTTCTGCAGTTGGTGTGTGCTCTTCCTTAAACCTGGTTGAATGTAGTATAAGACTTATCTTAAACCAGTTTCAGCCATTTTGAAATCGGTTTATGTGCATTGAAGTTATGTTCTGTTACAGCTTTAAACTAGTTTCTGATCACTTAAACGAGCTTCTGTGTAATGTCTGTCCTTTGCCCTGAAGGCTTTCCATTTCCTCTTGCCTCGGTGCGTAAGGTAGCAATATATGAGGAAGCCTTTCAAGCACTGATGTGTAAATGTAGCTCAGAGCTGTGCAATCTTGAAAGAACAAAATCATTTAGACTCAGAATTGGAACATCTAGAATACTTAATGTTTCATCTCTGCCATGCAAACTGTTCTATTGGTTATGTGAATTATCTGGAAAATAAATGTGTTGCTTGGTTGATTTCCCACTATTACAATGGCCCTAGTTAAGGGTGAGCTGAACTGTTGATCTGACCCAGTCGGTAGCTTATACAATTATAGTAATTAGAGAAAACAATTGTTAATCAGTTAGTAATTAAACGGAATTACTTCTTCAAATAGACTACACAGAGTCTTAATTTTAATTCTATGGAGATTTTGATGTGTCCTCCTTATTCAGTGCTTAAGATGGTTCAAACAAAAGTTAAACACAACACATCTGAGTACCCAATTTTTAAAGAAAATAACCCACAAGTTAGTTAAAAATGTTAGGTATTTACCAGGTAATCTGGGCAATTTGTAGCTGTTTTGGAGGAATCCAAATTGTTTGCCTAGTTTTTCTTTCACTTCATAATATGTGGCATGCTTTTATTGTTCACCCCCAATAAGAGGATTTTTTAAAAATTCATAATAGCAAACTGAAAATACCAGACTGAATGGTAAACCTCTTGGTGAAGCTTGAATGTTAAGTTGCAGCAGTTCTGTAAATAAATAAACAGCTGTTTCTACATCAACAAAACAAATGATGGATCATAGTTCCCTACTTTAAAAAAATCCTTAACCGTATTCTCCACTAGGATATGCAAGAGTAGTCTTCATCCAATATCATCCTGCAAATCCAGACTAATCCAAGATTTTCAGAGCTGGCTCCAGTGTAAAAGCTGTAAGTTAAATGTATGAGACAGTTCTTCACCTGGAGCTTAAATTGACCCTGTTGGCCTATGGATATGAAATAGTTAGTGAAGGGCCTTTTAAGAAAGGCTTTTGCATTTTCCAGCTTTATATGGATATGGGCTAAGAAGTCAGAATCTCATTTGTTGTCTGCCACTGAGTCAAATATGACCTTAGGTAAGTCAAATAGTGTATATATATCCTTAATTTATGAAATAGAGAAATATGAAAACTGTCATTTACTGGAATTCTATGGATATAAGGTGTCTGCATATTGAGACTGTAGGAAGAGATGCACTTTTTTTTATCCAAAGCCTGAATCATGTTGAAGTTTAGTAAATTCAGCAAATGTACAGTGCCCTATATGCTGATAAAAAACCACTCCATTGCTCATCTCAACTCCTAATCTGTTTGGTAGATTAGCCAAGCATCTGGAGACTGATTTGGTCATGCTTCATGTTTATTTAATAGGTCAATAGATGACATACTGTGGAAGATCTGCATTTGGTTCCCTCCCCTGGCTAGACAGATCTGAATTCAATCTTCAGCTAGTTGAACAATAAGGCTATAAACTTTCCAAGCAGATAAGATTGCCAGCAGGAAAGCAATCTTTAAGGAAATGTAGAGCCAAAAACTCCAACAAATAACTCAAAGACTTGACAATCCTAATAAGCCTAAACCCTAATTTTATTTCATTTTTAATTAGGAGTGTGTGTGTACAAATGAAATGAAGCCTTAAGGAATTATTTAACCATGAATAAGTAGGTTGTGGTGTATGGGGTGTTTTTTTTCCCTGTATTAACAAAATGCTGCCTCAAACATACATGTGGATGAATCCATAATTATGCTACCTTAATATTCCCAATATTTCTAAATAAAAAATATTGGATGATGTTAACAAATGTTAATGATATGCTGGCAAAAATAGCTTGGTTTAGATTCTTAAATGACAGTGAAATTATTATTAAAAGATTCCTCATGGTCAGACTGACACTTGCATAAGAACACTTAATTCAATTCAGGCATACATCTATTTTATTACATAATATGAATTTAGGTTCCAGGTAGTGCGTTTTTCAGGAAGAGCTAGTCCCTTAAGAAATGTGATTATATAATGAAACAATTCACTTATTTCATTGGCTGAAATGCCAGAGTTCATAAAAGGTTTATGTAGCATCTAAATCTTTAGCTGGTATGCGTCTTGGAACAAAAAAATCAGCTTGATTAAATGAGCATCATTCCTATCATGCCACAGTGTCACAGTACTTCCAGACATTCCGACCTGTGAGCTCCTGGATTCAATGTTCCACTTAATATAGAACTATTATGATATACTTATCAGGTGTGTATGTGTGTGTGGGGGGGGGGGAGGGGGTTTAAACCATTTCTTAATATAGTTTGAATTTCCTCTTTGTTTTATCACAGTTTTTTGGGGGGTTCCTATTCTACCAGCTCAGACATACTTGGTTAGCTCTATGTAATGAGACCTTTGGGACCAATTTGTCTGCCAATGTTGTTTTACATAATTCAGATTTTTCTTCTTTGTGTTGCAGCAGTATTATATGGAGAACTTCAAAGTGGGTGTTCTTCCTCTTTCTCTGTAATAATTCCTTGAGATAAAATTGAACTGCTTCAAAACCAAAACCTCTAACTTGAAGCAAAACTATCATAAATGGAAGAAACTTTTGGTTTTTTTCCCCCTTGTCTTAAAGTGGTTCCCAGAAACAATACTTAAATCATGTCTGAGCTCTGAGCAGCACAGCAAAGTATTTGTGAGTTCCTCCCAGCTGTTTGAGAACAGAGTAAATCAAATAATCATAATTTTAGGGTTTGTACTGCTGCTGTTTAAGCTGATGGTCCATCTGCGTAGCCAGCCAGATGACACAAGTTGCATTTTGAACAGTCTGGTGGAGAAATGTTCTGTGATTAATTTAGCAATAGTAATAAAGTATTGAATAAACTACCATACATTCCATCCATCTTAATCCCACAAGAGAGCAAACAATCATTCAGGTTCACCTTGTAGTAAACGCGGTCATGGAATTATGGAGTTCTAGTAACTAGTTGCAGAATTGTAAAATACTGTTGGGTTAAACTAAAGGCTTCTTTCAAGGTATGTTTCTTCTCTTGGCTTTTCCTATTGGGAAGACTATTCTGAATAAGAAGAGCGTGGATTTATGCAGCATGCTCTTCCAGTTGATTTTAATAGGGTAACAACAGTAAAGCACAATGGCAAAAATCATCATTTCTTTGCTCATGAGTTTTGCAGAAACTTCTCCCCACATGTAAAAAAAAATGTCCCATCCCCTCCGCTCCCTACCTCCCACCCTGGCCAACTATTTTGCCAAATCAACTGTTTCTTCTATAGCATTTTTTGCTGTATAAATATCTTTCAATATGCTAGAAAAGAGCAAGTTGAATTGATTATAAATAGCTCTAAGGATTATGTATTAATCTGTGGGATTTTTTTATTGTTATGTTTACTTCTATCAAAATTGACACATTTAGTAATCACTAACCTTCTGGCCTTCAGACCTCAAAATAATGCTTTATATATACAATTTTTGGCTTAGCATTTCCCCAAAATGATGCGAGTGCTTGCACTCTCTCACAAACTAACCACTAATCAAGCTTTTTTTCCCTGTAGGCTGGCAAGAAAGAGGAGGGGGAATTAATATTATTTCTCCTATTAAATACTTGGAAAATGCTCAACTGTGTGATGAAAGGTGTAGGGTTTTTTATCTTCTTCTTAGAAGCTGCCTTATTACTCATAAACCATATGAAAAAATACCTATTTAAATGTCATACTTGGAACTGGAAGCAAGGGGATATGTTTAAATAATAAAATATTCTGAAACAGAATCCAAAAGTCTTGAACTGCATTTTAGCTGTATATATAATCCCAGTGTAATTCGGCTTTTCTTATTCTTCACTCTGAATGGTTTTCCATATTTCATACACATACAAAGTCAGAGATTATTTTAACCCCCAAAAAAGGTTTTATAACAATTTTATCATTTGTTCTTTATCTTTATCACAAGTAGAGACTTCAATCCATATATGCTTATAAAAATTAACATAAAGATTTTACCGATACTGAATATTATAAATCTAGAGTACAGATTCCCAAAGGGTATGCTGCAGGATTCCCCTGGGTGAGGAGGTAAATGTTCTCATGAATCCAGCACCCTGCACCTGCTCCAGCTATTTCATTAGCACCTGTGATTACTCTGCTGGAGACTGCTGATATTCCAAGCCCCCCACATCCTCCTTCACCCCAAGCTCCCCCAGCAGCATGCTCTGCTGCAACTGGGTTGGTGGGTGGGTGCACAGAAGGAGTTGTGCTTTGCAGCCCAGCTCATCCTTTCCACTCCTCCTCCCATGCTCCCAGGGCTAGCAGGACTGGCTGTTGGGGTGCTCAATGGCATGTGAAATGCTACAGGAACAGCTTCACTAGGAGGGAAAGCTAAGGCAAGAGGAGTAGATATTTCATGTTAAATGGAAAAAAAAAATACAGTCCCACCTCCTTCAAACATGCCAATCCAAATAATTCATCCCATGCTACTTTCCCATCTCAAAAAACAGATGTACAGATGTTAGGCCTAAAGCTATGTCTAAGTTGTTGGGGGGGGTTATGACAAGACTTATGCAATATGAGGTATGGTGAAGAAGGCACTGGAAGATATACATAAGATGTTAATATTATTTATATATATATTTATGCATTTTTTAAATTAAGAGTATGTGTCTGTTACTTTTTAATTTAGGAGTCTGTGGTTCCTGTCAGATCCCCAGTTGCTCTTAGAGGAGTAAACAGCAATAGTAACTAGGAAGGTATTTTATCTTCCCACCTTTTTTAAGAAGGTTGTAATTATTTTTTTTCCTTTGGGGGTTATACACACATGATTTGTGTCTCTGTTACTTCGGGATTAAATTCCTGATATGTATGCAAGGATAGATTTAAGATTTTGAGAAGGGGGAATGCAGATGATGTGGCACATCATTACACATAACACATCTTTCTCCAATTAAAAAGAAACTAGATAAGCCAGGGACCTAGAACTATATTATTCAGTTTGGCTAGAGACAGACATTCAAAAAGCCTAAGCCTGAGCTGATTCCATCTTTGTAGGTTAGTCTAAACTGGCTAGGCTAAGTCACTTTGTAACCGTACTGTCATCCCCTCTGGACTGAAAAAGTTCAGGCACATGTCTGCAGTGGCTTAGGCTAGAAGCCAGAGGGCACTAGAGCAGCCCTCCCTTTGATTCCATAGGCCTGAGCTGGGGAATGTTTATCACCCCTTACTCAGTGTTTAGCGACCCATTAAGAAAACCAAGCCTCTCTCCATTAACTAATGGAGCTATTCTTAAACAGCTCTTCCAAGGCAGGACATTAAGCTACCTGTTGATTAGCTCAAAAGATCCCTAATCGGACACTGTTCTATCTGCCTGTTCCAGTGAAATTGGATGAACGCACACACACCATTAGCTAGCATACCACATGCCTAGGGTCGATGGCCCTGAGCTCTGTGCTGTGGGAGGTGGGAAGGGGTGGGGGGGAATTCCTGCTTGAGCGGTGTGTGGGGGTGAGAGGGAGGATGGGGAAGGGGGAAGCCAGGGAGACCCTGTTGTGCCTGCAGTCTCCAGCAGAGCTCCAGTTAGGGAGCAGAGGGCAGGATCAGCCCTGTTCTCTGCCTTTGTTCTGTCTCTCACAGCATGGACTGTAGCCAGCATGTGGTCTGCTAGCTAATGCTGAGGTATCTGTGTAAGGCAGATGGGCAGGGGGAATAATCCCTGATTAGCAGGGGAAAATCAGACAGCTGCTCTGTGCCTGCAAGTCTCTTCTGGAGCTCCGTCCAGGGAGCAGAGGGGAGGGGCCAGCCGTGCTGTGGAGCAGAGAGCCCTGCCTAGCCCAGAGCATATGCTGGGATGAAAGTTCATATTTCATAGGATTTCACAGAGGAATCACTAGATGGCAGGCAATTCTTAGCTGGTAATGAGTCTCAGCTTTTATGAGGCTCTGTGATGATGCAAATCACCTTAGACAAAGGAAGGAGCAGTATCTCAAGTGGTCAGAGCTGCTTCTTTCTTCATCACAGAGCCTCACAAGAGCTGAGCGACACTTTACCAGCGAAGAACTGCCGTCCCAGAGGAGTTTTCCATCTATTGAGTCCTCTGTGAAATCCTATGAAATATGAACTTTCATTTCTACCCAGAAGAACTTTTACAATCTTTTCTCCGATGCCTCGTGAAGGGTGTTTGTGTCTGAAAGCTTGCAATTAAAGATTTTTTTTTTTTGCAAAAATCTTGTAGGTTTAATAAAAGAGATCACCTCTATCATGAGCCTTGATTACCTTAAATCTTATACTACATTCAACCAGGTTTATCTCAAACCGGTTTCAGCCATTTTCAAGCTGGTTTATGTGCAATGAACATCTGTTCTGTTACAGGTTTAAACCAGTTTCTGATCACTTAAACTGTTTTTTGTCTAATGTCTGTCCCTAGCCTTTAAGATCGAAGCGAAACTGCATATAACTATTGGGATCTGCCCTAATTTGCTAGATTACATATAAAGATTGAAAACCCCCACAAAAAGTAGGCAAAAATAGTCACAAGATATTGTCACCAGTCTAATAGTAATTGTATGTTTTTATTTAGATTTGTAAACAACATCTAGCCTTCTTGAGCATCTTGACAGCACCTCCAGTACTTCAGTGTTGCTCATTTAATATTACCAAAACTTAAATAGCCTTCAATACCTCAGTGTCAGGAGTTAATATTACCACACCTGATTAAAGCTAATAATAGTCTACAGGGCTGTGGAAACAGGAGAAAGAAATTACCAAGAACGGCTAACAGATAGCTGAATTGCAGAAGGGCAAGTTGAGTAGTAGAACATCAACATCACTGAAAAGGACAGAGGATTGTTAACCTATGGAGTGGAGAGAATAGCAGGAATCAGGGAGATGATAATGAGCCACAAAGTTATCCAACTCCCTCAGTGCTGCCTGAATAGAAATGGCACCACTCCTATCAAGAAGCTGGTTTTAAAGTTTGTGTTGACTCTACCCATGCACCCGCTGGATCTGCCTCTGTATGTGTGCAGTAGGGTTTGGGAATACCAAATTAATCAACTCCTAAGATGCTAAGACTTATTACAAAGCCTATCTTCCCATGCTTTTAGTAGCTGTGTGGTCATTGGAGAGTTAGGTTGTAGGTCCTTTAAGATTCTGTGACTGAAATGGGATTTTTTTTCTTTCCTTGGTTTTAGGGAAGGGGCTGCATTTATTTGAATTGTATCACTCATGTGCACAACTAAAGATACTTTATCCCTGGATGAGTTGATTGTAATGGTCTTGGACATCTAAATAAATGTACAAATAAAGAAATATTTCCCCCTCATAATGTTCTAAATAGATCTCCAGTTGAAGAAAGCGAGTATGCAAAATCATCACTATTAAAGAAAATAAGCATACGCTTAACTAAAATAACTAAGCCTTAGGTACCTGATGAAAGTGTTATTTTAAATAGAAAGACTTTTAAGGGAATTATGAAGCCCGAAGGAGTATATCTTTGGAGATACTATTGTGATGATTTTGGCATGCAAAACTAGCCCGTCTTTCATCATACTAGCCCTGTGTGTGTGTGTGTGTGTGTGAATCATTAGTCAATAAGAAGGACAGTTAGGAGTGCAGATATATATTTATTTAGGGACCTAAATATCAAGAACTTGCCTGCTCCTAAGAGCTATTGATCTCACAAGTAATCACTTTCCACTGTCACTGCATTTTTGATGTCTCATGGTAGACATCAACATGGCACTGCAGGTCCTCACAGAAGGGCTCCAGTTGGCATTTATTGTCTGCTGTCCTCATCCCCCTCCCCTATAGAGATGCAGCTTCCTGGTGTCACAGAAGAGACAGTCACCATGTGAGAGAAGTTCTCTGGTCCTTGGTTGCAGATGTAATTTCCTCTGGAGGGTTGACTTGCTGGCTCCTCCTCAATTAGGCTTGATGCTGCTGCTGCTGCTGAAGCAGCTTTCTTTTTTGCTGCTGCTTCCTTCTCCTGCTGCCGCATGTCCTGATATACCTGGTTCATGATGAACTGGGTGGTATTCCTAGGTGCCCGCATCCCTGGTGCACGCCACCCCCATAGGTTCATGGGTCGCAGTAGTCTGGCCACAACTGCACGCATACTTGCTGGCACATGGAACTTGGGGACCCAGCAGTACTGTTTTATTCTCCAGTACTTTGTTTGATGCTTCCTCCAGGATTGCTTGCTGTTGGACCTACACCATCTCCTCCTAGACACTTTGCAATTTTTCTTCCGATAAGAGGAATGGGTAGCCCCAGGCTGCTTGTGCCTGATTGTATACTGGCTGTGAGGGAGCCCTCCCACACTTCTTCTCTCCCTCCCCATGGCTCTTCCTGCTGCTGCAGGCTGCTGATCCTGTTGTTCTTGCATAGAAAGCTGCTGCCACCAATGTCGCTGCCTCCACCTGTTAGATAAAGGTAGGTTGGGTCTCTGTTCTGCTGAATTCTTCTCCCCTTGGACAGCTAGCTGCTGCCTTGGTTTCACCTCATCTTGCACCTGCCTGTTCCTTCTGTACTGTTGACTCTTTCTGCTACTGCCAGCCCCTCCTGATCTTAGCCAGGTGGGCACTTGCTCCCGCCTGTCCTGTAAGCGCTGTCCTTGTCTGCAGCTGTTCATTCCAGTTCCTCCCATCTCATAGCCATGCCTTGCTCCTCTAGCAACTGGTAGCATGATGACTCCCTGGTGTGAGTTGCCTTTTGGGCCCTTGTCCCTGCAAAGACTCATTTGGCCATCAGTATCCTGCCACTGGGAGTGGTGGCTTCCTCTGACCTCAGAAGTCCTGTCCACATTGACTGTAACATTCTGGTTGCTCTGGGCAACAAACACCCAATCACAAAGCAGTGGGTGGGGCTGAGGCTGAACATTCCACCATTGCTGGTACTCTGACTGGGGCTGGGATTGGTTTTCCTATTTAGAGGGTTTAAGGAAAGTACAAGCTAGTGCTTGCCTCAGACTGTGGGGTAGCTCAACCCCTCGACATATTTGCTGTATCTTCTGCCTGGGCTTTGACTGGAGGTGGGCTTGCACCAACATGCCTGATTGAAACACTTCCAGAGTCTGGCACGGGTCACATCCAGTGCAGCTGTGAATCCTTGTCTCTGTTATATGATACCTGTGACCTTGATCAGTTCCAGTGATCAGGGCCTAAGCCACAACATTTGTATGTCCTCCTTTATTACATCCAGCTCCACTTCTAGCTTTAATATTGATCTTTATTTGATCTGTTTAAGTGGTTGAACTAAAAAAAATAGAAATTTCCCTCTGTAGCTCTCAAAGCACTGTGTAAAGCTGAGAGAACATAATGGCAGTCTCATTTGTAAAATGGAGATACAGAATGATTGCTTACAATATGGCAGTGTGTAAAAGAAAGAAAAGGAGAGACTGAGGCATACTACAATACCACACTTCTCTTTAATATTAATTCAAGAGACTACAATAAAAATTCTGAGGCTGATATATTAGGACTACAATGGAGAAAAAAGTTTTGAACACTACAAACATGAGCAAAGGGCAAGTTAATTCATGTTGCATATTAGGATATATTATTTTACCATTTATCAACACAGGATGGCAGCAGTAGCCTGTAAAAATTGTAAGTAATATTGTATGTGGGGAAAAAAAGCAAATCTCAGCCCCAAGGGATGACAACGTCGAATGGTTCTAAACTACTGCAAGACCTTTTCAGGCTGGATATAAGGAAGAATTTCTTTACTGTCCGAGTCCCCAAGGTCTGGAAAAGCCTGCCATCAGAGGTGATTCAAGCACCTACAATAAACACCTTCAAGAGAAATTTGAATGCTTATCTTGCTGGGATCCTATGACCCCAGCTGACTTCCTGCCCCTCAGGCAGGGGGATGGGCTCGATGATCTTCCAAGGTCCCTTCCAGCCCTAATGTCTATGGAATCTACGAAATGTTATTTTTAGTTATTATGGAACCAATAGCTTATGTAGCTCAACTGGACTGAGAGCAGCTGCAAGTAGCATTGGAAGAGGTCTTAATTTTTGTCCTTGTTTAATCCTATGGAGCAAAATTGTCCTAGACATAATGATCAATATGGGTTCTGTAATGAAAGCTGATTATGTTCCTGTAGTGTACCATTACCTGCTGCCATGCTGTCTTATTCGGCTTTCTGTAGTCTGTCATATAGCTGGTCTCGTCAGTCATTCTTTGTTTCTCAATTAAATATTAGCATTTTAGGTCTGATTCAAAGCCTGTTGAAGTTAAACAGCATTTAACTAATGCTTTAGTTAAATATAAGTATTGAATTCAGTTTAGGGATTGAAGTTCCATGGCCTATATTATATAAAATAAGTGAGATCCAATTTTTTCTGCTTGAAACCATATTTGCTGAAAAATGCTACATTTTGGCAAGCCAAACCATTTCATACAGTCACATTTATTTCAATAAATGCTTCCATAAAAATGGGGAAAGTTTTGAACCCCCTTCCCTTGCCCAATACAATTCAATTTTATTTAAAAAAAAAAAAGAAAAAGAAAGCTAAAAAAATAGATAAAATTTTCCGTTTCAAATTAAACTAAACTTTTTGTTCTACCCCAAATGATATCAAATGATATTTATTGCTTTCCAATTTGCTTGGTCAATAGGGTTTTGTTTGTTTAAATTAATAATAATTTAAATATTCAAATTAATGGAAAAATCAGTCATGCAATTTTTATGGAAGGACAATCTAGGTAATTCAATGGATTTTCCTGGCTTTAAAGCCCTCCCAGTCCATAATGAGTTCTAATAACAGAAAATTAAAAAAATGAAACTGTAGCAGTCCTACAATGCAAGAATAACTGGCACTTACAGTACAGTGGTTATGAGTACTAACATATAGACCTACCCTTTTTTCACAACATTTCAAGCTCTATTTAAAACAGGTATGTATGGTGAGCATGGCATCAAGGGATGCAATCACACCAGCTACAGCAATAACTAGAACAGTCTAGAGGCTTACACTTCTATGAAGGCTATGAGAGGGTTGGCATAAGGCAAAACTCTCTCAAGGCTGATGCTTCCTCCACTACTTAGGATACCTGGATGTGAAGTGAGCTAATGCAGATATCTGCTCAGTCATCTTGGAACCATTAAGAGTTCCCCTGGAGTGATACAAAGGAACTTGAATACTTGAAAATTTGGCTCCAGAGGCAAAGCTGGAGTAACAAGTAACAAGTTATAGCTCCTGTGACAAAGGAGGGGATACTCAGTGATTAATATTAATCTACACCCCAAAATATGGTCTATATATAGAATTAAACCCCTGACTGAAAGACAGGTATGGAAGGAGGTCAAATACCTGGTTGAGCAAAATGACTGTCAAAAAGACGAGATACCTACAGCTAGCCCTGTAACCATGACGACTCCACTGAAGCCAGTGAAGGGGATAGAAATCTGACCTTCAGGTCACTATATTCTCAAAAGATGAAGCCAATTCTGTTTAAACTAACTTCAGATACTAGCACACTGAAAGCATTTTGATTCCTACTCATGTTTTAGTTTTCTATTATACACCAGTGGGCATGTCTTCACAAGATGCTTAAAGTACAGCGGACTAATTCTATTGAGCATTAGCATGTCAGGGCAAAAACTTGCTAATCTGCAATAGAATTAGTCTACTGCACTTTAAGTGCCACAAAATGTACATGCGCCATTGATACTATGCATTAGCACTGCCTACTGCGCATTTATGTAGTACCTCATATTAGAGATACGAAACAATGAGCAGTAGCAACAGCACATTACTGCATATGTAGATGCACTCAGTGCCCCTCCCCCTGTTGATTTAGACCTTGATTAGGAGCCATTTCTGCTCATAATTTGGAAAGCAAATCTATTGTTCCTTGTTTTTTCCTCTCCCTCAAAGAAAACTTAATATAAACACAAAATGGAGTTACTTGAAATGTAGCAACTGTTTTCATTCATATGTTTACAGTTAACTCCCTCTCAAACTGTTCTGAAAAGTAGAATAAAATGTGAGCAATAGAATATCAAATGGGATTAAACTGCTTGGATCTGCATCAGCATGGATTTCTTTCTAAGTCTTGGTGGTAAATATTTAGAATTCTTTTTCTCCATGTTTCACATGGGAAGCTTAGACGCTTCCAACTCTAGAACTAGAAGATATACAAAAACGTTTATTAGGAAGTGGGTTTAGGACAAATTTTAAAAAGTTTTTTTTATACACTGTGTGCAATTAGCTCATAGAACTCACTGCCACAGGCTATTGCAGAGGCTGATAATTTAACTGGGCTCAAAAGAGGATTGGACAATTACATAGAGGGTAGGTCCATCAGTATCCTGTGAAATACAGGATACCGGGCAAGGTGGACCTAGGTCTGATTCAACATAGCTTCTCTATTCTTCTTGCCTGGAGTTTATTGAAGGTAGAATTTCCACCTCAAGAATTTCTGGTTTCTGACCCTGTGTCTGTTCTATTAGACTATGAAAGGCAATGGGCATGTGGTGACGGTGGATGGGGCAATTTAATGTAGCATCCTAACACAAATGAATAGTCCAGGCAACAATGACATACTACATTTCATTAGTTACAATGACAACATGTTAGCTAAATTATCACATTCAATTTGTGAGAGATTGCGAGTGAGAGAGAGAGAGTGTGTGTGTGTGTGTGTGTGTGTGTGTATGTGCTTATGCTATCAAAACAAAACCAAATCTATTTTGCTTTCTGCCAGTCTCTTTTTTGTCTTGTTTTTCCAGTGGTCATTTGCACCTGGCACAGGGTGGGTGAGTGTATAGTCCTGAAGTGGTAGCATTTGGGATCTACTTTGTAGCTGCTCTAGTCATGTGAGGTAGTTGAAAATTCACACTTTCATTCATTAACAAGAAAGGACAGGGCCGCAGTTGAATCTCCAAGGTAATGAAACAAATGGCAAAATCAGAAAAGGAGAAAAGATAAAAGCTACAGCCATTAATTCAGGCCACTCTGCTTCTATGGATATAGTTCCATCAACCACACTTGACTGAGAAGAACAAGCTATTCCAGCATCTCTGTTGCTAGTCTGTTCAGAGTCCAGAGCCCAGAGAATAGGAAGGGTGATTGTCTGAAGAGAGTTGTTAATGGCTGCCAATCTGAAGATAGATTTAAATCTTGAACACTGAGCTCTATTCCCTTTATCTTTCTCTACCAAGGAAAGTAGAAGTAGTAAGATCTTTTTGCATGATCAATGATAAAAAGAAAAGTTTCCATCCAAAAGAAATTTCCATTCTTCAGAATAGTAGGGGAAAGGGTGCAGAAAACAACGGTGACTTAGGTCAATGTACAGGAAGTTAAGTTCAATTCCTGGCCTGAACACACACAGTGCAATTGATATCATCAGAAGCAACGCTGTAAAGGGAGAGAAAAGAACTGGCCAAGGTTAGATGTGATTGTGAATGCCAAAAATCTTTAGCAGTAACTACCCATATGCCACTATCAGAGCTACACTTTAAAAAAACCACCTCAAGAAAGCTGAGACATTTTGACCTCCTAAATATGTTTGGGTCACTGGTTTAGAAGCTACAGAGTTCAAGGAGTTGACACTTATAATGAAAAAGAAGCATACAAAGTCAGAAAAAATGTTTTTCACTCCTGAATTATCTGAGTGATTTTCCTATTTATTTTCTCAATTTATTTACCCTTGGTAATCTTGCAGGTGAAAGTTGCAAAAACCAAAAGTGAATAATACACAACAAGTCATGCTTAATGATTTAAGGTGACCATTACAAAAAAAATCCATACGATCAATTACGCAGACAAAATATAAAGAACTAAACATATACCATTGGCTTTAGCTCCCAGGTATTGGCTCATTTGGGATGGGAGAGGCCTGACTCTCCATTGGCTACAATACCAAAGCACTATCAGCTAAAATACCTAAACAGTCCTTGAAGAAGGAGCCAAAATCCAGGGCAGGTGAGTGCCTCAATCCTTAGGTTACAGTCATACTCCCTCTTTTGTTTTTTCTCTGAGTCTATGAATCTTGAATTCTTTTCCTTTGAATAGTATATCTTTAAACAGAGGGGGGCGGTACATGGAAAAAAATCCCAAAATTAGAGGTTGGTAGTTAAATCACTCTCTGTATCATCCCTATGCAGAGAAGGAAACTGGACTTGGATGTACCACAACCGTGGACATGCTCTAAATCACAAGGCCATGGTTAGAACAAAGTGGGTATTGTTGGGTGGAGGGGAGTTTTTTGGGGGTTTTTTTAGGGGTCCCAGTGCTATGGCTTTGTGGATCAAGCCCCTATGGTTCCTAAATGGAGGAACACCTTGTTTCTGAATCTCAAATGAGTGTAGGCATGTGATAGCTGCTCAGCCCTATCAGAACTACTAGGCTTCAGCATGCATACAGGAGTATATCTTTTCAGACACCACTATGGAACTTTAAGGTCAACAGCTCAGATGCCCATGGATATTAAAGTGAAGAAGTAGCTGAATGGGGTTTTCAGGACCTCGGCTTTGGATTTAGATGCTTAAATTCCACTCAAGTCCCATTGCAGGCAGGTCTTTCTGAATCAACTCCTAGCCCCTCCATTCTTCAAGGAACTGATAAAAGGATAATCTTACATCACTAAGGCATAAGTTCAATATGATCCAACTCAGCAATGACACAAACAAAAAGAAGTCACTATCTGACATTTATTTACTTAAGTGCAAGGAGTGAATATCTAGTTCCAGTTAAAGTGAACACTACCAACGATGCTATGTTCCAAAAGATGCTAAAAGATGTCAGAACTTAATAAGTAAACAACACCTATTGATTATTAAGATTATTTTCTTATTTATGAGAACAGAATTACCTTTTTACCCACATAAATTAGCTCTCTTCAAGGTCAAGCTGCATTTGCAGTGTAGTTTGGGAAATGCCCTGGTTCTTCTATAAACAAGAGACCTCCCATGACATTTCATGCCTGTCTTAGTGTCAGATGCAAAGCCCATGAAAGACAGTAAAGACTTCTGTTAACTTCAACCAACTGCTGTTAAAAAAAGACAATCCACTAACTTGAAGATACCAGCAGACAGTAAATCTACACCTTCCCAAATTGCTTCAATGTTGAATCTATTGCACTTATAAACGGAAATTAAAAATAAGATTTTTGTTAAATCTATTTTTACCACACAGGCATTAGTCAATATGAGTGATGGTTGTGTGAGAGCTATAGTAACTAGAATCTTCTTCCAGGGATCAAGTTGCTTCCCAAATCCAGAAGGTGGTGGTTGACTGAAGACAATTGTCATGGTGCCCTGTGACCAGTGGGGTCCCCCAAGGCTCTGTCCTTGGGCCTATATTGTTCAACATCTTCATTAATGATGTGGACATTGGAGTCAGAAGCAGACTGGCCTAGTCGCCGATGATACCAAACTTTGGGGTAAAGCATCCACACCTGAGGATAGGAGGGTGATCTAGGCTGACCTTGACAGGCTCAGGAAATGGGTGGATGAGAACCTGATGGTGTTTAATACCAAAAAATGCAAGGTTCTCCACCTTGGGAGGAAATACCTGCAGCATCCTTATAAGTTTGGCAGTGCTATACTGGTTAGCACTACGGATGAAAGGGACTTCAGGGGTCATGATTGACCACAAGATGAATATGAGTCTTCAATGTGATGCTGTGACTAGTAAAGTGAGCAAAACTGGCTTGCATCCATAGATGTTTCTCAAGCAAATCCCAGGACGTCATTCTTCCGTTGTACTCAGCCTTGGTGAGGCTGCAGCTGGAGTACTGCGTCCAGTTTTGGGCTCCACAATTCAAAAAGGACATGGAGAATCTTGAGAGAGTCCAGAGAAGAGCCATGCGTATGATCAGAGGTCAGGAAAACAGACCTTATGATGAGAGGATTATGGGGCTCTTCAGCCTGGAAAAGCACAGGCTCAGGGGCGACCTGATGGCCACCTATAAGTTTATCAGGGGTGCCAGGATCTGGGGGAATGATTGTTCACCAGAGTCTCCCAAGGGATGACAAGGTCAAACGGTTATAAACTCCTGCAATAGCACTTCAGGCTGGACATAAGGAAGAATTTCTTTAGTGTCTGAGCCCCGAAGGTCTGGAATAGCCTGCCATCGGAGGTGGTTCAAGCACCTACTCTGAACGCCTTTAAAAAATAATTGGATGTTTATCTTGCTGGGATCCTGTGACCCCCTGGTGACTTACTGCCCCTGGGGCAGGGGTCTGGACTTGATGATCTTCCAAGGTCCCTTCCAGCCCTAATGTCTATGAAATCTGAGGTCTGAAGGATATTATGCAGTAAAATTTGTTGTCTGACTTAGTGCCAAGAGTTAGTCATTTATGTCACAGAGTGCATTTATTTGTAACACTATTACAGAAGAAAGAATATGTTGAAATTGCAGGATCCTTATGTACAGGATTCAGAACTTCAAGTGGAAAAACTGGATTCACATATAGAAAGACTTTTTGTGGTTAATATAAGTTATTATTACAATTAGATTTCACCTCGGAGATGGACATCCCTCCGTTTTGTTTTATGAATAAGTAATGCATGTCTATTCCAGTTCTTTCCCTTCCCCCTGTTTCTGTTCCCTTTCCTTTGGACTGTTCCTTAATCCAAACACATGGTTTCCTTCAGAACCATTGTTAGCAGGAAGGATGGAGTTCTTTTTTTAAACAACATTGTTGTGAAATATTGTATCATACCAATATAATTTGGCCTCTGCCACCCATGTCAGAAATCCTAATTGAATGTCATGCAGATAAAAAGAATATTAAGTTATATTTATTCCTAACTTGAGTTAGAACCATTGACTGACAATTTACATATATCTTGACTATAGCGTGAATACTGCATGACATGAGCGGATGGATGAGGTGACTCCCAAGGGTAGATAGAATAGCTGCAGAACAAGCCATTATGGAGTCTGCATCATTTAACACGTACAGCACATCTGTTTGTCACCCTTGGCCTGCCAAACATAGTCCAGTTGGCTGAGATTTTATGATCTAAAGCAATGAGTCAATACTTCAACAGAGTTATAAACTCTTGACCCCCTATTTATTGTCTGAGACATCAGGGCCCTGTGAGAGAGAGAGAGAGAGCAAAGCTGAGCATAGAATGCCTGATGCTAACAACAATTAAGGGGGGGAACAACCCATGTCCATGGAGAGGAATTAAAAACAAAACTTTGCTTTACTAGGTCTAGGAAAGACTGAAATATGTAACAAAGAATTAACTGCAAATGGAGGCTACATTAAATCATAATCCTATCATTAATATATTTTTTTTTTATGAGAGTGATTTCAAAAGTAATGGCACAGCAGTAGATGTAGACTGGTGTTGTTCTCTGACATTGATTTTCTTTCACACTTTAGAATTCATGTAATGTACAGATTTGCTGTCTCCGTCCACTCTAGGAAATCGGAGTGAATATGAAGTGAAAGAGAAGCAAAGTCTCTGTGTACAGACTTTCCATTGCCTGTGCCTGCAAAAAATGCATTAGTCTTGTCTGGATGCACATATTCTATTAAACTGAGAGGAATGTTCATGCTATAGAAGAATTGCAGTTTTTGTAGCTGGAAATCTCTCTATTTTTCTTTTGTTTCCCCTACTACTGAAGACTTTTTTGTAATAACCATATCCAAAAAAAATCAGTCACTTTTCTCACTTTCCCTTTACAGTGTCAGCTGCTCTGACATTAAACAGTTATTTTTTCTGTCACTGCATTGGCAGCTTCTCTGTCTCACCCTCCTTTACACTGGTACAGCATGTCCAGATGAACATGCGCATGCAGCTTGTAGTGTCTCAAAACTTTTAAGGCACCGAAATCCGCACATGGCAAACATGCAACTGCCAAAAAAAGCCACAAAAAACCCTCAACCTTCCCCACCCCCCACCACCCCCAAAAGAACATCCCACCACAAAAAGCGCCACAGCACATGTCTCAGCAGTATGCACCACCAGAAATGGAGCCTGGCCATCCAGAGCCATGCTGTGGCTGCTAGCCAGGCTCCATATGGCCAGATCGGAGTCACTGCTGGCCCAGGAAGTCACCAGGACCTCAAGTAAGGCTGCTGGCCCCAGCCTTCTCTATCCCACCCAGGACAATTTGGCATACACCGGAATGCACATGCAGGGGCATGCCCTGGGGCACAAAGCAGTGGCACATGCATGTGCCACTGCTTTTTGTGCCCCTGGAAATGTACGCCTCTGCATGTTGGGATGTGCCCATAGGGTGTTCTTGGTACTTCTGGTTTTGGGACTTGTAGTTGTATGTGAGGCTTTGAAGTGTGGATGAGGGTTTGAAATGTCAATTTTGGGAGGATCCACGAGTAAATGATTGCCTGCAAGTGCTGAGGACTGGACCTAATGGCCCAGGAAGCCCCTTATAATTCTATGTTCCTATAATATCCACCAGGACGTTTTTACCATTATTTTGCCAAATAGAAAGGATTAAAGCTCCATCTTTTAGATGATGGGGAGGTTGGGGGGAGACTTTTTTTCTCAAGTATGAGAGAATCACCAAAGTCTGGCTAGAGTTAGTGTTATTCAGAAGTCAGACAGAAGGCAGGGCAGCACATTAGAAACTAATTCAGAAAGTCATAAACTTTCATAGGGAAAACCTGCTTCATCAGATGGTCTATTCACGGCATTTAATAGAGTAGGCTATCACTTACACAAGTTCATGTAATCTTCATTGTTTCTGAATAGGCCATTTAACAATGGATTTTCTTTATTATAGAATCGTAGAAACATAGAACCAGAAGGGACCTGTAAGATCATCAGTGTCTTGCTCTTAAATGTGTGGCTAGCTTTGCTAAGATGGATGTGGGGGAACTCTCTATCATAAACTCTATGAAGTCCAATTATTACTACAAAGATATTGATAAGAAATTTATGTACACTTATTTACTTGTAAGTTTGTTCTCTATATTTATTTTTGCTGTAAAGAAAGGCTCAATGTATTTCCAATGAGAACATATTTTTATTACTGTAATTTTTACAAAACAAAAGTGTGCTATAGAGAAGAAAACAAAGGTTTGTATAATATTCAATTAAATAAAAAAAGATGTGGACATTTATGTACAAGTATATATTTGTTCTTATTGTGTAAATAATTAATTTTAATTTATATAAAATTACCTAGCTTTAGAGCTCCCCCACTACAGCTGCCTGTTCCAATATCAAATCTACACATTTCAGATCTCTTTTCCTGATAGTTGCTATCTATATATTCAAAGCAATCTTATAATTAATATATTGTTTATAGTATTGTACATTATATTGTTCAATAAACAATGGATTTACCTTTTACAATTCTAATTATCAATAAACGTGTCTTTACAAAATAATAAGCTTTGAAAATTATGTGTTGTGCTGTATGTAGCAATGACTTGTTCACTTTTTGTGGAGCGTATCATAGAAAATGAGTTTTGGTCACTGTCTAAGCTTAGATGAGACTACCAATTGGTAAACGGGGTAGACACATATAAGCATAAGGGGTCTTGCTCAAATTGATGGGATTACCATCCAGTCTGATGTCTTCTAGAGCCCTACGGACATAAGTAACATCTTTCATTTTGCAGAAAGTATCTTCATGCATCTCTTGAATATTGTTGTTCTAAAAACAAAACCAAAAATATCAAGTTAAGGATGACAAAAATGGTAAATGATTGAATTACTGAAGACTGAATTACACCACTGGCAAATCAAACCCTTATGTTTGCAAAATGTTTGCAAAAAACCTTACATAATAAAGACAGACAAGGTTCTTTGGGTGAATCTGATATCTTTTATCAGACTAACTTAAATAGTTGGAAAAAAAA
>NW_005842371.1:602299-615996 GCF_000455745.1 Alligator sinensis | reverse complement strand
TTTTTTTTCCAACTATTTAAGTTAGTCTGATAAAAGATATCGGATTCACCCAAAGAACCTTGTCTGCCTATGTCCTTAGACCAACGCAGCTACAACCTACACCCCTGTAATATAATAAAGATACATTTTGTGTGTAAGTGATTCACATCTAGATTGGGCTGACATTTTTGGCTTATTTCATATTTTAATTTCTGCTTCTACCATCTGACTGAAATTGCTCGAGGCAAGGATTTTTTGTGGGTGATATCTTTTACTAGGCTAGCTAAATCTATCCCAACCACAGAGTTGGTTCTGCAAAAGATATCACCCACAAAAACCCTAGCCTTTTGCATAGGGAAAAAAAAAAACACTTCTTGCATCCAATTCCTAGATTTAACATGGTATCCCACGAAACATGTGGATTGACAGAATTTACGTGAAGTAAAACACATCTTAATATTATTGGTTTTCCCTCCTGATAATTAAACACAATCTTTTATTGTTATGTACTCTCAACAAGCAAAGTGACCCCACCAGATTATTGCACCAAAGTATTAAGTGATGCAACCATTTGTAAATAGTGATGCGGTGGCGGAGTGTATCAGCAATTTGACCCAACATGCGAGCGATGCGTGATCAGAGCGTGATCACCTGTGGTCTAGCCAATCAAAGACCACCTAATGGGCATGGCTGGCTGGCCAGCATGTCCATGGGTTCCAGAATGTACCATCAGGGGAGCTTCCTGATTGGCCAAAAAAGTTATATAGGGGACCGCACGCCTTAGTGCGGGGTCCCCAGGCTCTGACTCTCAGGACGGATTGATCACCCGTCTTGGGGCCTGGTCAGACCCCTAGGTCTATAGCAGAAGCTGCTCCGGTCGCTCCGAGCATTATAGTTTACTGCATCGCCAAATCCGGAACGCACTGTACTTTGTCCCAACCAGACATCGTACTCGTATACTGCAGTCTCCACCCGCCACCCACCACTTGTCCCTTGTTGCTGTATATAGTTCATCGCCTCCAAGTTATATCACCCTTCAAGTTGTGTCGACAGTTCTGTAAGTAAATATCAAATTTTATTTAAAACCCCATTGTCTGTGGTGCTTATCTCATCTCCCTCTCGCACTTGGCATCCCCGAGCGTGTCTGGGTTGGTGTCACCACCCGGTGCCCCACTCGACACGCAACTGCGGCCGTTTCCCAAGGACCATCCGGGAATCGAGGCCCACATGTACGTCTAGTTTTTTAGTTTACCTGAAGATGAAGAGCTTGAAGACTTTCAGGGAGTGGGAGTGGGATGTGATCCAAGTTATTGTCAGTGATGTATAGATGTTGTAGGTCAATCATATCCTGGAAGAAGAAGGAAAAAGAGGAAAGGTGTTTCATTAAGTACTAGATTTTTATAAAAATGTCAACAGAGAGGACATGGTCTTACTTCCATCTCTGCAAAAAGAACCTGCGTACAAGCAATTTATTTTGTTCAATGTGATTCCAGGTTTAAAAAAAAAGTTACAGATATTCCTATATGTAAAGCCCATTACTATTAAATATCAGCTGTTTTGTTATAATAACTAGGAATCTCATGTTCAAGTAGAACATTTTCAGCACATTGTTGTCCTAAACTTGAAATGCTCCCTCTCCCAGCTTCTGCAGAAGTCCTTCCTTTGGACTCATTTGTTTATCTTGTTTCCTTGGTTATTCAATTGGATAGCAAAGTCACTAAATAATATCATCTCTTAAAATATATATATGTGTCATCAATTTTTCAAAAATAGATGGACTTTACACCCTTTCCAGTGTTGTGCAACAGTAGTACAGTGAGGAAACGACATATTCTAATAGGGTGCCACTAGATGTGCAGGATGCCTACTTTGATGCACTGTAATTACAGAACATTGGAGCAAGCCTGATTGAGTCTGCTGTACTATGCTTAGCAGAGTCTGGCAGCCTCAGCATCTTGTGTATTCAGCATTTCTGAGCTTCAAAATCATAGCTCACTAAATGAGCTTTAGTTAAAGCATCCCTGCTGCCATTTTGAAGTGCAGGACATTGACTACATGAGATGCTGCCAGTGCTTTAATTAGAACAGCTCCTGAGAGCTTCTCTAATTGAAATGCTCCACCCCACACCCCTGGAGCATGTGTCCCTACCTACTATCTAGCGAAACCACAGCCAAGGGAACGGGCTTGGCAGAATCAGCGGGGAAAGAAGACCCTGTTGAGCTTGACTCTAGTCTGGTACTGTGAAGAGACTTGAGAGGTGTAGAATAAGTGGGAGGCCCCCCGGGCCGCCGGTGAAATACCACTACTCTTATCGTTTTTTCACTTACCCGGTGAGGCGGGGGGGCGAGCCCCGAGGGGCTCTCGCTTCTGGCTCCAACCCCCCGGCGCGTGCTGGGCGCGACCTGCTCTGAGAACAGCGTCAGGTGGGGAGTTTGACTGGGGCGGTAAACCTGTCAAACCGTAACGCAGGTGTCCTAAGGCGAGCTCAGGGAGGACAGAAACCTCCCGTGGAGCAGAAGGGCAAAAGCTCGCTTGATCTTGATTTTCAGTATGAATACAGACCGTGAAAGTGGGGCCTCACGATCCTTCTGACTTTTTGGGTTTTAAGCAGGAGATGCCCATAGTTACTCCAAATATCAGAGCATCTGGTCTCCTGGGTTTTCTTTCCACAGCATAAATTTGCTCAAGCCAATAAAGCAAATAAAATTTCAATCCATCCCTCTCTAGACAGAGTGTAATACTCTATCTGTGACTTTAATTCCTTCATGCTGTAGGAGAAAAGGTCTAAGTATGTATTATTCGGATGGAGTTTCTTCCATGGTTAAGATCTATCAAGATGCCTTGGTTCTGGGGCCTGCTTTGAGACTATTCCTATCTTCTATAACATACCTCCTCTTCTGGTTCTGGTGGGACCAGGCTGAAAGCTGCCTCCCCATTCATAACTGGGCAGTTATAGCTAAAACATGGTTCCTTTGGAACAAATGAGTAGTAAGAGAGAGTGCTGAGATGATGAATCGGGCCTGAAATTTTTAGTGTTTAGTATTTATTAAAATACACTCCTGGATCATGACATAGTGAACCACTTTAGAGGCAGGGTATTACTGGAGCAAAACAATAAGGGCATTGATACACATACATTGTCATGATGTGGTGCACCAGAGATCTGGCATGAATCTGCTCCACATGTGAGCTGACACGCACTGCGCTGCATCACATGCATTTGTATAAGCGGTGAAATGTGCATCAGCACACAGAAAATGGCAGCAGTGCACTTTTGAACTAAAACATCTCCAATGTGTTTTCGTTCAAAAGCACGCTGCTGCCATTTTTTCAGTACCGACACACATTTCACTGTTTATACCAATTTATATACCACAAGCATGTGTACAAATGCCCTAACAGCCTAAGACACAAATCAGCCCCCTTTAGCTCTTTGGACACTCATGTGCTCCAATTCCACTTAGCTCTTCGGACACTCATGTGCTCCAGTGTATCATCTGAAAAATATGTGTGTTTCTGCAATTCTGACTATGCTGAAGGGATAAATCTGAGATCTTGCCTACTCTTAGCCCTGCCTGCCTACCTCCAACAGGTGGAGGCAACAGCTCTAGGAAGCCTGCTTTTCCTTCTAGGCTGATATCAGTGACATAGGTAGCTGGTGCAAGGATGTAAAGACAAATTCTTATCTTACTTTCTGACAGCCCACAATTTAAATCAAAGAGATGATAAGCTATTTCCATCAATCCCAAACTTACTTTGAATGCTTCAGTCCTTATTCCTTTGCGACCCAGCCTGTTGTTACTAATATCAATAAATGTCAAGGTGGCAGGTAACTCAGGGAGCTGCCTTATTTTGTTATTACGGAGCACCAGCTCCTGAAGCTGAGGCAATTTTCTGAAGGCATCTTCATCAATCTCAGATATAAAGTTTTCTGTCAAATCAATTCTCTTTAAATTGTCTGTGAGAAAAATAAATAACAGTAATTATACATATTTTTAAAAGTAAAGTAGGGATGGAAAAGCAAAGACAGTTTTATTACTACAAATGATCACTGTTGAATTACACACACCCAAGTGTGGTACAGTATTAATTACTTCTCCCCCTAAGGTTGCTTCTTTCATTGCATCCTATAATGGTTCCAATAACTTCCAATCCTAATTCCCCTTAATAACAAGCACAACTGTTATTAGTATTCATGAAGCTCCAAGAGGAGAATATTCTCCTACGATTTTTATTTTCTGTATCCTCTCCAGTCACAAGTCTAGGGTTCAGCTATCACAAGCAACAGTTTCATATAACATAAATTTATATCTAGATCCATCTTAAAACTGATTAGGTCTTAAAACTTGTATGGCATCCATACTTAGGTTAGCAAAGTCATTTCTGTTGATCTTTTTTATTCTGTTGTAACGGGAGTAGAAATAGGTGGTTTTCTTAGGGAGTGGGGGAATAGCGTTGAGTTCATGATCATCACAGTAGACTGTGGTTCCCAGACACGTACACAGAAGACAAGTTGGAAGGCCTACAAAAAAGTAAAGGAAAACCATTAATCTGGGGATGAACAAGGTAGAGTGGGCATACTAAGATCCTTAAAGTTTATAAAAGCCAGTAATTTAACTTCTGAAGAGTACCTCCAGCACTTCTGAACAAGCAGTTTGTATAGCAGGGAAATTGCCCTGTCCTAGTCCCTCAGTACTCCAGGGGTCCCATCCTATTCAAGCCCTAAAAATCCATTAATATATCTTCTTCTGTAAAACCAACCAACCAATCATTTTACCCTTAAGACTGAGTCACAAAAAAGCATCCAGGAGGAGAAAGATCCCTTCCCCTCTACCCCCTCCTTCTTCACATGGACATTTTTTATCACCAGCTTTTCCTTGACCTGAGCAGAGTGAAATAGAATCACACTTAGATGCCCAATACAAGGAATAACACATGGTACCAGCTGAATACAGATCACAATTTACAAGATGTAAAAATGGGAAGTAAATCTAGATTTAAGGGAGTGTGTTATTTGGCTCTTTATTTGATAAGATTGTCAATGTTTCCATAAGAAAGGAGAAGATGTTTTTATCATCAGAGAAAAACCATTAAGTACTGCTACTAAGCACCATTTTGATGCCAAGTCTGAACAGCTACTGGTGTGCCTCTAAACTTCCTCGCATGGGAAAAGCACAAAGTTTTGCTGATTTAGGTCTGCTAAAAACTGTATTTCCTGATTTTTCCCTGACACTGTTTAGTTTGGTTTTCTGCTTAAGCATGACAGAAGGACTGCACATATTCAGTGTTAGAAGGGACTTGCTCTCCCTCTTAAATTACTATGTATTCCATGCTGAATGCTTTTGACCTATCAAGAGTGTTCATGCCATTCCCCATAAGATTTTATTAACTCTGTCTCAAATTTGGCTGGGATGGATGTGAAAGGTAAGGATTTCATGGGGTGATTATCTTTTTATTGGACCAACTGTATAGTTGGGATAGTTAGACAAGCTTTCAAATGCAAAACATTTTTCATCAGGTCTGAGCAGTGAGAGCCAAATCCCTTTCCTTTCAGATGCGAGGTTGGTAAATGGCAGGTGGTCACCCCCTTGGAGAGCTCTTGGAGAATCTCGAGGATTCTGTTTTATAACCCCTCTCACTTGGCATGTTTAAGGAGCTCTGGGGATGGAAAACTGAGGATGTCATTTGTCATCACTGTGTGGATGGTACAAGAGTTTTATTTTTATTGAAGTCAACTACTGTAGTCTTTCTACTTTCTAAATATCTCGATACTTGTACTTTTTATACTGGTATAACTCCAGTAGCTCGAATAACATTATACTAGTATAAAAAGGTACTTTCTCAATGGAGAATCATGTTGAACAAGCCTTTGTAATTCTATTTATGTTCATCGTATAAAGCTTGTCCTTTATCATAGGGCAAGATTGTGGTGGTAGGCCACAAATGTTCAGCACAGGGCATTGCAATTGAGTCCCAGGGACAGCCCCTTGTGGAGGCTTGACCTCCCTCTGAAGTTGCAGAGGGAGAACATACTATAAGTACAGGCACATAACATTTAAAGGTACTGCATGGCTCATTAAGTCCAGTCTCCTGTTATCAAACCACCACATAATTTAATCTTATTTTATTAATTTTATTAATTTATTGAGCTCCATCCTAAGACTAGTTAACTTTCTTGCAAAAAGATTACGAATTAGACTGCAAGTAGTCTCTCAGCTACCACGTAGTGGTGTTCAAGAAGCTTCTTCTAATGATCAGCCTGGTTCTGATGCCAGTATTATCCTCTAATTCAAATAGGTCTCTTCCCTTTCTGGTGTTTAACCACATCCTCTTTCAACTTGGAAAGTAGAAGTTTCTTGAACACCACTACGTGGTAGCTGAGAGACTACTTGCAGTCTAATTCGTAATCTTTTTGCATAAGAGGGATAAAGTGCAGAAAATATTAATGCATGGTTTAGGATGGTGGAGTCTGATTAGATTGACACTACTAGAACATTGAATTTGTACTTATTCTTATACATGTTTTGAGGATACAAATTTTAAAAAAATTGAATAAATAAAACACATAGGGGAATTTTGGGTCTTTGGTTCTGGGCTTCCTAAATTTCTGTGTCTTCCCAAGAAGACCAAAGAGTCAACATTTCAGCGTTATGAGTACATTTCTTTTAGATCTTTGGGTCTTATAACGTGATTTATAATGGATTAATTCACATCATATACAAATTGCTTTCTTGTTATAGTGTAAGTTTAATAAAGTAAATATAAATCATGTGGGTGGCCCTTCTTTAAACCCTTTTGAGCTTATCCAGATCCTTCCTGAAGTGCAGTGCCCAGAACTACACACAGTACTCCAGCTGTGGCCTCACCAGTGCTGAATATAAGGGGGAGGAGCACCTCTCTGGATCTGTTTGCAACACATCGGCTGATACACATGAGAGTTCTATTGCTCTGCTGGTGACTTCATTGCACTGTTGGCTCATACTCATCTTCTGGTTGATTGTTACCCCCAGGTCTCTTTCAGACTAGTCTCCTGAGTTTACCAAAGTCTGCCCTTCTGAAGTCAGATCGTGTTCATTGTCACCCAAAGTACCTCCAGTCTTCAGGTCGCCTACCATGTCTTGCCCTTTGGTTAGCACTAAGTCCAGAAAGGCTTTACCCCTAGTTGGTCCTTCCACAGCCTGTGTCAAGAGCAGGTTGTTGATAGCTGCCAGGAAGTTGGTTGACCTGCTTGAGCTGGCTGAATGGTCTTCCCAGCAGATGTCAGGGTAGTTGAAGTCACCCATGACAATCAGGTCTTTAGTGCTGGCTGCCTCAGTCAGTTCCCTGGAGAATGCTTGATCGCACTCCTCTTCTTGGCAGGGAGGTCTATAGTAGACTCCCACCATCAGATCCGCCTCTCCTGAGCTCCCTGGAATCTTCACCCAGAGGGTCTCTAGTCTAAACTGTGGATCAAACTGATAAACAAGTGAAGAGACATTCACTTTTGATTCTGGAAATGCAGCCACACACCTGTAGTGGCTCAGGCCAGAAGCTGGAGGGTGCCAAAGCACAACTCCCTTCTTGGCTAGAGTAGACGACTTGGGCCAAGGCTAGCCCACCCACTCTGTGAGGAGGGGTTTGCAGGGGAGGTGCAAAGCATCCTTGGATTCTAGGGGACTGTGAATTAACTTGAATCTGGAGGGGATTTGGGACAGAAATTGAAGAAACCAATTTAACCCAAATCAGTTAAGTCTAATACTACATCTATCCAGGTTTATCTTAAACTTGTCTAGACCATTTGAAAGTGTTTTATGTGCACTGAACTTCTGTTGTTTTACAGATTTGAACTGGTTTCTGATCATTTATACCAGTTAATGTCTAATTTGTGTTCCTAGCTGATGTTATCAAACCAAGCCTATATGTATATATGCATGTAATGAGACCCATCAAAGTTTTTACTACATAATAATTAAAAACAAAAGTTACTGATTAAATGTCTTTGGTGATGTAAGAACTTTTGATTAAAAAGAGCAGTCACAAGAAAACTCATGGGCGACTGTTGCCCCCTCTGCGGCCAGTCTTGCTGCTTGCGGGGTAGGGGGTCCCCCTACAGCAGATCTCAATGCCCAGGTGGAAGCGTCTGCAAAGATCAGCTAGCACTTGCAGGGGGGGCACTAGCACTCCCACCTGCCCCCCCGCCCATCACCTAAGTAGCGAGCACAGCTGATCAGAGGGTGCACCGATGCTCTCAGGGGGTGCATGTTCACTCCCATGCACCGCCTACATGTCACCACTGAGAAAAGTAACTTTGTCACCACATGTCACCACTTTCATAAGAAACTTATTCATGAGAAAAGACAGCTTTACATAAAAACACCCAACCCTCGAACAGAGTAGTAAAACTCGTCCCACTGACCTGCCCAGTTACTACTCTAGGGATTCAAGTGTGCTGGCTTTGAATCTTATTGCATTGCTTAAGCTTAGTTCTGTAAACAGTATTTTGGGATGGCTTTTAAGGAAATGAATTTTTTTTACAGGGTACACAGGATCTCAATTTCCTTTTCATTGTTTTTAATTAACATCTCTGATCCAGAACTTTGACATCAGGACAGATGCCCATCATCCCTTGAGTTATAACTGCCTGAAAGCTGTGCATTTATAAATAAAACATTTAGCTACTGCTGAAACAGCATTAAAATATACTATTTCACCTTATTTGCAAAGTTTTCTACTTCCTATTCTGTTTTCCACATGGTGGGGAATTTGTGCTTGGCTAGATGACTTCGAGATCATTGTGAATATCCTAAAAGTTTACTGATTCTCTGACTAAGGGTATAAATATTCCACTTCAGTCATGGATCCAATTGACTATTTTGTACTGGGGTGCGTGTGTGTGTGTGTATATATATATATATTTTTTTTAATCAAGCGTCATTTGTCAGTTAATTTTAATTTGTCAGTTGAATAGTTTGTGCACATTAGCTATATTTACAATTTGAAATAGTTTAACTAGCTTTTTTTTTTTAATTGTTTTCTGAGTTGCCTATTAGACTAGAAAATGTAACTAACTAGGGAAATAATACTTAGCACTTATTCCCTCCAAAAATGTCAATCTCCAGGGAGCATAAAGACCATCATCTGCGGCTACCTGACAATACTCAAAGGGAATACTGGCTGTGGTGCTTGTTCTTTTAAAGCACAGACCACAAGCCAAAATTCTTCCATATTCAACTTCAGTTTAGTTTAGCCATTAACTATTGTTAATATTCAGTGGAGTTATTTTTATGTTTTACAGAGTTCGTTTTGTTCTACATTTTAAAGGAATTATAACCTATAAAAAATCCCTATGTTATGAAATGAGGTCCAAAACTAGAAAACCAGTTTCATGGGGAATTTCTTGTAAGTTACTTCTTATTTGCAAGTTTTGAAATGGGCCCATGTTCCATTTTTGCTAAATTTTTCATATTGTGTGTTTTAATATATGTTTAAATGTTTCTTGAACTCAGCACTGGTTAGGCTTCATCTGGTGTATTGTGTGCAGCTCTGGGTTCCAAATTTTAAAATGGACATGGAGAAGTTAGTCTTCTGAGGTGGGCAACAAAGATGATAAAGGGCTTGGAAAGCAAGTCATATGAGGAGAGGCTAATAGAGTGAGGCATGGTAAGTTTGTGGGAACGGTTCTTAAGAGGAGACATGAGAAGAGAAGGGGACATGGACCAATGGCTTGAAGGTTTAGCAAAGTAAGTTTAGATTGGTTATCCAGAAAAAAACTTCTCTGCTGCTAGAATAGGGAGGTCATGGAATAGACTTTATAGGGAAGTTGGGGACTGTCCATCATTGGAAGTGCTCAAGAGGAGGTTGGGCAGATAGTGGTTGGGGATGATCTAGTTATAGTGCCCCCCTAGTTCTACTGTACTTATTTCCCATGCTTCTGGGCTTTGCTGGTTGCCCCCCATGCCCTCCCCCCTGCCCTGTTCTGCTATACGTGTCAGGGTATTTTTAAGCCTTCCTTAGAGGCATTGGGTGTTGGCTATAGCCAAGGCTGTGGACTTTTGATTGGGGTGTACCAATGCTCGTGCTGGGACAAATGCTTGCAGGTCTTGCCTTTATGCTCAGTTAGACCCATCACCATATTCTGGGTCAGGAAGGCATTTTATCCCACAGTCAGAATGGTATGGACTGGGGTAGGGGGTTGATTTCCTCTGTAGCGAGGGCAATGGCCCTCTACCCAGGATCTCGAGCTTATATTCTCAATTTTTCATGGTACCAGGACATTGGCTGCTGTGGTTCCCCTGCTTTACTTGTGGCAGATTAAGGTGTAGGTTTTCATTGTATTGGGGTTAATGGTAATCTTATATAAAGTTTAGATTATGGATTGTCTAGGATGGTTTGGATAGGGATGTTCCTGCCTCGAAGACCTTTTGGAGGTCCCTTCCAGCCCTATTTCTCTATGATTCTATGGACTCAATAAACTCATGTCTACTAAAATCCATTAAAGGCAGTTAAAAATGAAAATGTACTTTGTTGGAAAATATTTCAGATAAAATATCAATAAAACTATTGTGGTAACTTTAACAAAATATTGAGTATGCCGAACATATTGACTCTTATGAAAAAGTTCCTTTTGTGAAATTTTGAACTGGCCATTTTTCATCAGAAATTATTTTGTATGTTTTGGCTATTTCTGTATCTCAATATTCAATCTATGCTAGACATTTAAGAAAAGATATACAAATCCATCTGTGAGCACAGCTTGTACAGTACAGCATGAAAGTCAACCCCATGACATGCCCCCCTGTTTTGTTTTTTTTCTTTACTAACCATCATGTGTTTGGGGCCCAAGAACTCCAGAGCCCAGTGGCGAGGAACCGTCAATAAGTTTTGGCGTTGATGCTTCCTCCTCAGGCTCTTCAGTCAGTGGTGCAGAGGAGTAACTGTCTTGAGTTACAAAAGGTAATATTGTGCCAACTTCTGTCTGGGGAGAAACACAGTTATATTAATGAGATACATGAAACATTTTTGTTCTTTGGCTGGTGTTGTTCTATCAGTGTTTCATTTACCAGCTTCTACCACTAGAGGTCACACATACTCTGAGGCTGAGCAGTAGATCTGCATTTTATTTCACAGCTAGGAGCTGACATTTAACTTGGTCAGCAATGATGCAGTTCATGAAACTGCAACATTTATTTACTTTAGCTATCAAATGTTTTCTCAACATCTTTCCCTTAACACACACACATTATATATTAATGGAAAATTTTAAACGAGTTCTCCTTTATCAAGGTTGAATAATCAGTTCTGTGATTTAGCTGATCCTGGGTCTGATAAATTAAAAGTTACTTAGAAGTTCCAAAGAAAAATATATCAATCATCTAAATATAGAATTGCAAAATCTGTCAAGATAAATCCAAATGTGGTGAAGTTGTACAGGCCTACATTATTGTAAACTACAGTAAGTTTATATAAAACACACTTATACGACGGGAATGGCGGTTAGGGCTTGTCAAAATAAATTAACATCAGTGTTTATCAACCATTTTGCTGTCTGAAAGCTGTGCTGTAGTTTTACTTATCACTGGTTCTAGAGGACAGAAAGTGAGACTGTAAAGAAGGGTCTAGACGAGCATGAAAAACTATACTCATAAAAATCTCAAATTTGGCAAACCTATGGAATTAGAAAACCTTTTCCCTTCCCTGCCCCCTACTCCCAAAATGATTAAAAGAACCAGTTGATGACATACTAACTGTAAGGATAAAATTGCATTCTGTTGATCTTTCTCCAAAACTAATTCACTATTTAGAAGCAGGTATGATACTATAATACTATTGTAAAAATTATAGCAGAATTGGCAAGCGTCTTCAGGGGAAGCTTACAGCTGCAGAAAAGTAGTGTAGTTTGGATGAATGAATGGGTCATTGGGAATTTGTAAATCATACATTTTAACCTGGACTCTGCCACTGGCTTGCTGTGTGGCTTTGGAAAAATCATTTTAACTGTATGTCTTGGTTTCCTTAGTTGTTAATAATTATTTTCATACTTCTTCCTCCTTCCAACCTCCCCTTTTTGAGGTAAGTGTGTTAGTACTATTTTATATGGAATCATATCTGTAGTGTTCATTAAATGTCTGAGATCTTATATGACTGCTGAAGTGCTGGTCACCTCTCTAGGTGCAAAACATTACATTTAACACTTTCCTCTGTCCATACGGAACAGAGCTTGTGATTTAGATGATACAGTCCCTTTTCCTTGGTGGGGGAGAAAGACGTTAAAAGTATTTCAACCACCCTCACCTCAGCAGAGACCATGTAATAAACATCCTGAATCCCCACATCTCCAAGCTGACCTTCCCCTGCCACATTCACTCTTGGTCCCATGGTCCCAGCGGAGAACTGGTTGCTTGGCAGCTTGAGCCACTACTCATATAAATCATTGTTGTAAAAGTATGGAACGTGTATAGAAAGCATCAGGAAAATGCAGGTGGTTAAGATTTTTTTATATAAGGCTTTCCATGAAAATTGATTAAGTTAAACTAACGCACTTGGCCTGTGTCTCAACGATGAACAAAGTTGTTCCTGTACACTAGTCTAATCACACTGTGAATGTTTAGCTTGAGTAATCTTCATCAACTACAGGGGTGGTTTTATTTTATTTCTGAAAGGATAACTGGTTTTTATCTTCTTACCTCACCTTTAATCCTGAAACAAGAAATGCTTCTTCATTTTTATAAATATTGTGTTGTAACTTTACCTGTACTTGAAACATTAAGTCTCGGACCTGAACTGGAAAGTTTTAACAACTAACACCTATTCTTTGCATAACAATAGAGTTGAATTTAGGTGGTGATTAGACACCTGATAGGAGGTCTTAAACTGAAGACTGTGAGCTACATGAGATGCTTATTACTACACATCACTGTCTACGTGTGTGCAGCAATTAGGGTGCAGTAGAGTAATTTACTGTGCTACCTGATAGTCCCATCAGATACAAGTGGTATCTGGCAGAGCGGTAAATTACTGCGCTTAAATGCATATGTAGATGGTGATGTTGGGATTACTTTATTCCAGCTCAAACTGAGCTAGAGTATATTCAGTCACATTTAATTATATACTGAATACTGAGGCAGCTCAGAATCTCACATGAGATTCCCAGTACCTCAGAATTGGTTCCTACCTCACTGAATTGGTTTCACCCAAGAGAATTTGGCCTCACAATAGCCTGTATATTGCCCCAATTTTTAAACTAGATTTAAATGAGTCCTATGTATTGTCTTTTAAACGTATTTAAAACAAAGTAACTTTCTGCTGGAAATATGAAGTACCAGTAGTTGGAAAACTTCTAAGAAAGGGTTGCAGTATAGTGAAAAAGAGTAACTCCTTCAAAAGGCAGCAAATAAGTGCTTGTCAGGTTGGGGTAAGAGTGATGATGATGATGAACCTTGTTACTATATGTAACAACACACACACTGTTCCCATCTGTGGGGCTGAGAGTGAAGCAGCTTTAACAGGAATGGACTTAGAGATAAATCAAAAGAAGACCAAAGGAACACAGGAAATGGGGACAGATGTTCTCTGGATGGAGAAAGTCTAGAGGAGAGAGACATTCCCAGACTTATTGACCTAGTGGTAGCACTGTGCAAAAGTGCTTGCATATGCTGTCTGCAGAATGTGACTTCTTCATCTCATGGACACTGGTAAAACATCCCTTTTTGTCAGTGCAGAATTTGAGTCTCCAAGGCAGG
>NW_005842371.1:584459-602289 GCF_000455745.1 Alligator sinensis | reverse complement strand
TGTGTGCACATCTTAATGCAAGTAAGACAGGGGCAAGGTACTGCACAGAAAGTTCTAGGAAAGTAATCATTGAGCTTCATAGAGAGAAATTATTGACAATGTCCAATAAGAGGCAGATTTCAGGTCATCATCTGCTACCTCCAGATGTGCGTGTATTCAAAATACTTTGTTCATCTGTTTTTATTGGTTTTGGTTGATGTTAAATCTTATCTTCTTATGAGAAGGTGGTGTCTGTTGTTTAGAGGATAATATAACAATATTCCATACAGCCAGTGAGAACTGCCTCCGGGCTGTTAAATTCTTGTAATCTTATCTATCCCATATGACCCTTCTGCAGAGAGGTCAGGACATAAATAATGGTCTCCTGGAGATGTTTTTATCTTTCACTGTATTATTATTACAAGACAAGATCTGGATTTTTAGGCATATCATTGGAATCCTGAGATGTTTTAAAATAGATGATCTCAATCTAAAACATGACTTTCCATTTCAGAATCTCAAAGTAATTCAACAATATTTCATTTATTAAATTACACAAAGTGCTTCTGAAATAAATGAACATTGTTCTGTTTTACACTTGAAAGTGAATGCAGGTCAAATCCTGGCCTGACTAAAGTCAATGGCAAAATTCCCACTGACTTCAATGAGACTAGAATTTCAACATACATGAATCATCTGAGGTCATATAAAATATCTATGGAGAACAAGGCAGCCCCAAGCAAAGATAACTTGAGCTAGATCTACACACAAGAAGTCTGACACCGGACTCACTATAGCCATATTGGCTGAGTACAGATGGTTAAAAAGCCCAAGGCTGAATCAATTCAATCTTCACAGGTCTAAGCTGTGTAGATAGACTCAATAAGCAAGTGAACAGACATTCACTATTGATTCTAGAAATGCAGTCACACACCTGCAGTGGCCCACTGCTGTGAGTTAAATTTGAATCTGGAGGGGATCTGGGACAGAAGTTCAATAAACTGCTTTACCCATAATCAGTTAACTCTGATATGACATCCATCCTGGTTCATCTTAAACTGGTTTCAGCCATTTTGAAAGTGGTTTATGTGTACTGAACTTCTGTTGTGTAACAGATTTGAACTGGTTTCTAATCACATACCAGTATGTGTGTAAGTTCTCTCCCTAGCCATTAGCATAGTACAATACCCAAATGAGTAAATGATGCTTCTTAGCAGATTAATTCTTCTGGGTGCACTGCACTAACACAACTACATTGCTTCTGGCTCCAGAATTAACATGAACAGATGTTTAGATTAGGGCAGTAGGACACAGCCTTTTTGGCAGACTTGTGATAAATTAGCAATATGTCCTCCCTGAGTGCCACTTCAGTCCTCTTCCCAGATCAAATTTGCTGCTCTGCTTTCTGCTCCATACCCTATCCGCTGGTATACTGCCTGTCTCATCCCCAATCTGTTGCATGCCGTACATCGTGGCTGCCCACTTGCATTTGTGGCATGCATGCTGCAGGTTGGCCATCCCTGGTTTAGGATATCTCTGTATGATGTTTTTTGTTCTGTATAGACATATCTATAGTCTTTGGTAAAGCAAGGAAATGAATGTGGTGTACCACCCCTGTGCCCTAAATGCAAGACCACCATTCTTCCTATAGTTGCCCTGAGTAATCTTGCAGATACCTGTATTTGTATTTTTAAATTAAGTTAATACCTGTGAATCATGGAATCATAGAAAATTAGGGTTAGAAGGGACATCAGGAGGTAATCTATTCTAACCCCCTGCTCAAAGAAGGACCCTCCTCAATTATCTCATCCCAGCCAAGGCTTTGTCTAGCTAGGTCTTAAAAAAACCTCCAAGGGTGGAGATTCCACAACTTCTCTGGTTATGGAACGATACTCTGTATACCCGCTGTTTTTCTATTTCTTTCAAATAGAACTGGTATGGGCAGTAGCAGTGCAAACTCCCCCATGCTTTCCATGCCAGTACGCTAAAATACTAACTAGTATTGACATTGCATGACTACTCAGTGGGCATGTTTACACAAGATGTTTAGTGTCCATTGGACTAATTCTACGGCACATTAGCGCAGCTAGCAAAAAGTGTTCAACTGAACTAATGTGCAGTAGATTTAATCCAATACGTGTTAAACATCAACTGAAAAGCGTTCACCTGCGCTTATGTGCAGTCACGCCAATTATGGTGCATTCAATTAATACCTGTTATTACAGGTACTAAACATAGTGCACTGTAATTACGGCACATCAATAAATGTGTAGACATGCCCAGTCAGCAGTACTTCTGCTAAGACGGTCAAAAAAAATGCCAGTTTTAATAGTCGTTTTTTTATTGACACTTTTCCTTTAGTAACTGATATATATTAGGTGCCTGTCAAAAAACTGGATGTGAATTAGTGACTGAGAAGTAAAAGTCTGTTTCTTATATCATCCATCTAATATATGCAAGCCTCCATCTTCTACATGTTTGATGGATCACACAAGATACTAACAAAAGAAAGACATTTCATAGAATCCATATTATGCAAAATAATCCTTTATCTTCCAGATATTTTTGTATTTTTGGCAACATTTTTCCATATTAGAAATGCTGTTATTTCAGGCAACTATGTTTCTACATGATGTAGTATTTGTTATCTTGTTGTACTCTAGATTTTCTCTGTTTTTCTAAGACAGTGAATTTTACAAACAAACAAGCAAAACACAACAAAAAAAAACTGCAGAGAAGCAAAGCTAGCTAGCTAGATTGAAGAATTTAACTCACTTTTCCTTCAATCCCTTTCCCCCCACCACCATTTTTTTCTTTGCTGAAATATTGTGATGTTTTTAAAACCATTATCAATTTTCTAAGACAGGCAGTAATTACCATAACTTTTTGTTTAAAGAGCTATATATATCCTTTCTTTTTGTATGACATCTATAGAAACCAGATATGAAAATATACATGAAGAAATGCATTTGTTCTTGTGCTCATATAGAGAAAGAAAACTTTAAGGCTGCGTACTTACATGGATGCAAGTCAAAAAAGAACAAATGTAGTAAGTGGAAGCACAAGGTTATACACCTGCACTGTAATAAAATGTTTCTAAAGAATTACAATATAACTTAATTAAATCTTTTCTAGAGGCTTAAATATGTCTATAGATTCTTCGTAGGTTCCCTTTCTTACGTGTATACATGGTATAATCTACGTTTTCAAAGGTGTCTGCTTATCTTGGTTGCCCGGCCTGATACTCTTTGAAAACAGGTTGTTTTCAAAAAAGTTCTGAGCACCAGCTTCTGAAAATGAGGTCCCAGAAAGGAACCTGAAATTGTTATTCAGTTTACAGAAAATAGGTATTAAGTTACCAGTAAATCAGGAATGCTGAGCTCTCTTGGTCCCATGGACTTCTGGTTGAATAACTGATATTCAGTACCTCCTTACAATTTATATTCCATCTACATTTATATGATAACTTTCAATCTTTTCAGGTATAAATTTTACTAAAATAGGGCCTGATCCAACTGAAGTTAATGGTAATTTTTCTATTGAAATGAGTTAGCTTGGTTCAGGCTATAGTGCAGCCATGTTCCATGTTTTTTCTTTTGTAACAGCAGTACAGTTTGTTTGATTTTTTTCCTTGGATGCTAGTCTCAAAATGAGGTGTTAACTGTGAAACCAGTCTTTCTATGTGCATATAGCTCATTATAGTATGTAGAAGAAAATCGAAAGTTTATTTCTCAAAATTCAATCTAATTAATTTCATTATATCACTTTTTCCCTTTGAAATCTATTTTTATTAAGTTTGTTAACTGGTTATGATTAAGTTTAATAGTGAGGATAAATTCATTTAGTTAGAATTGAATAATGACTGAATAAATTGAAATATGTACATTTTGGGAGTTGATGGATGGGAAAAATGGAGGTTCTGATGGCAAGCTCGTGCTGGTACTAGGAGTGGTGAAAAAAATAGCCACAAAAGATGGGAGGAGGAGAAAGAAGAAATAATATATATAGTGCAGGTGTTAGGAGAGGGTGAATCAAGGAAAATAGAGCTGAATTACAGGGCCCTGGATCTCTTCAGCCTCTGCAAGAGAAGGCTGAGTGGTGATCTTGTGGCTGCCTACAAATTCATCAGGGGGCACAGCAAGGAATAGGAGATGTGTTGTTTAACAGGGCACCCCTTGGAGTAAGTAGGAACAATGGCCACAAACTGACAGAGCAGATTTAGGTTAGACATCAGGAAGAACTTTTTTATGGTAAGGGTTGCCAAAATCTGCAATGGGCTTCTCCCCTATGTTGGGGGTCTTTAAGAGGAGACTAGACATGCGCCTGGCTGGGGTCATCTGACCCCAGCACTCTTTTCTGCCCAGGACAGGAGGTCAGACTCAATGATCTCCTAAATTCCCTTCCAACCCTAACATCTATGAATTTTATTAAATTAAACTGGGTAGTTCCTTACAAAGTGAACCAAACAATCTGAGCCGAATGTGGCAAAAAACAGGAGGTTAGGGCTGAAAGGTCTTTTATTTCAGAAGTGGCTGAATTCAATTAGCTGTTAAAGTATAAGAATGCTTTATAGTTTGTCTATAAAATGCTTTGGAAATCTTTTAAGATCAAAGACGATATATTGTATTATTTTGAGTCCATGCAGGAATCTGAAGTTCCCACTATTTTCATACTAATTTCACTTTGGAAGCTTTACTATAAAGCACAAATGGAATTTTTAAAATGTAAAGGATCCTCGTAGCAGAGATTTGCCCTTTTAGAAGGACCATATTCCCCACAGCACTTCTGCAACTTCCAAAGGTTTCTTGTCACAAGAAAACGCCTATGTATGGAATCTTTTCCCCAACCCCTTTCAGTAAGTGGCTTCAGTCTAGCATTTTCTTGATCTTTGCATTTCATGGCTTTTTCCTTTTATTATCTTAATTAAATAATAATAAATAAAAAGAATAGATCAGTAACCCAGGAAACAGCAGGGATTTTCATGGTAATGTAATGTCTATTTAGACTGTGCATTCTGCAGAGTAGCTACACTATCATTTGTTTGCACAGAGCTGTATAAATAAAAAGTTGTAACCTGATCTTTCAGAAATGTAATGTCTGTGGCTGCTGCCTGTGAAAATTTTGGCCAACTCATGGTTCTTCAATGAATCTTGTTTGAGAAGGAGGAATAGTTCATTGATCATCCTTGCTCACCAAAGAGGATCATTGCATACCAAATGGATATCCTGAACCTTGCTTTTCCAAAGACAAGACTGTCTAGATTGTATTTTTACTGTTCCAGTATCAATCCTGAGTAAATCCAATGGGTCTGCTGGCATAGTTGAGGTTTTGCTTACCAGTTATATTGTACCAGAGTACAGAAGAAGTCACTGACTGAAATGAATTCCAGACTTACACTAAAGAAATGTAAATGAAATTAAAGCAGGACTCTCTTCCCAGCTAGATCACGGATTTAATTTGCAGTTGCTGGTGTTCTAATATCTGGTTCTGACATTTAGTTTTGATTTGCTCTGAGGTCTATGTGGTAGGCAAACTAAGTCATCCTGAAGCAGCATATCTTTTGCTCTGAACCAATACTGGAAATCTAGCAGTAGAAATGCTACTTTATGACATAATTTTGGAATAATAACAAAAAATGGATCTGGCCCATTTTAAACCACTGAGAAGACACAAACGGGCTGGAATCTAGCCACACCTGGTGAGCAAAGATTTCTCCTCTTCTCTTGCTGATGCAAGCCATACTTGGAGGCCAGGTAGAGACATTCAAAAAGCCTGAGGAAGAATGGATCCAAGTTACAAGGCTTTCTGTAAGCAGCGTAGTTCAGATGAGTAGCTAACAGGACACACATTTGCCCTTTGGTGGTGAGGAGGGGAGGAATTGTAGACTGGTTTCCGCTGTTTTTAAGCCAATCTATGTGCTGAGCTTCTGTTTTGTTACAGGTATAGACCAGTTTCCAATTATTTATAATGGTAAAAGTGTAGTGTCTATACCTGGACAGAAGGCACCATTTTTATTGCCCAGAAACATGTAAAAGCCCTTTATATGCCACTCCTCACATTTAATGTGTAGTGGCAATGTTGAGGATGCATATAATTATGGTTGAGTTCTCATCTGAACCTAAAATAACTATTGGTATAGGGTTCATAAAGGACCCTTTTTAGTTGGTAACACATGTTACAGGGAGTTGGAACAGCTTTTTTCTCTGAGGACAGGAAAAAGCAGGAGCATTATATCTAATGACAATAATTGCGTTCTTCATAGATTTTCTATAGGAATGCTAAGATATGAACAATGTAAAAATAGGCAACAAGAAATAGCGGTGGAGGGGAGAGGGTTCCCTTTTTTTCCTAGTTTTACACAGATTTTAAGATGCTTTTTGAAGTTTTCTAGGCTTATGAACTGAACTCTTCATCTACTGTTAATAGTATTTTACACATTTTAGGAATACGGTGTTCTTCCCTTGATTTTGTTAATTAAAATATTCCTAGGAATACAAACTGAGAATTTGAAAGGTGGCATGGACACAACTGACAGATAATTAATTATATTGATGGCTACAAAAAAAATAGGAAACCAGTACTGGTATTTAAAAGCTATGACTTTGACTAGTTTCTCAGGAGCTGCAGATTTTTTTAAATATACAATATTTATTTCAAGTCAAGCATTCAGTTTTGATCAAAATAAAATATAATTTTACTATGTAGTACAGACCACAGCTATATTTACTCTGACAAGAAGTACAAGTACAAGTTCCCATAACAAGTACAATCTTATTGTTTGGAGAAAGAGTATAAAAAAACCTGTTCAAGTCGCAGGATACATGTTACTTTACATCTCTACTTTTCAGTAAAGTTGTCCTTAATAGGTCTACACCTTTAGAAGTGGGTGGTCAAGTAATACAAAATTCAACTGAAAGTCAGGAAACCTGAATTGCAATAAAAGCACTGCCACAGGTAGAAACTCCCACTTCCCATTCATCAAATAGTAATATGTTGCATTATAAAAGAATATATAAATAGCAGAGTTTTCTTGTTTTATACTCTAGGAAAAAAGCTGCATATACAAAGTATTCAGTTCTGGCTGCTAGCAAATTAACAGTTTGTTTAAAAAGATAAATAAAAATATTGTTGATACACAGCATGCTTTTCATTATACTAAACATTGGAAACAAAATATTGAAATATTTGCTGGGCCCAAATTTCCATGTCTTGAAAAAGGAATCAGAAATCTAATTTAAGTTTTTCATCAACTTTTGATTCTTTAGCTTCTTAGATTAATTTAATAGCCCAACAAAACTAATTAAATAATATTAAGGATATAAGAGTACAAAGAATGGCAAGTCCCATTTTGTGAAAAGTTTAAAGTGTGTCTACTAGCATTCAGGTAAGCATATCATATGACCTGGAGAGTGTGCCTTTGTAAAACTTATACATTCTGATTAATTTAATGAAATGGTTTTATCTTCAGGGCTTCAATGAATAGTGTATCACACATAGGCAGATAACATCCTTGGTAGAAAGGCAACTAGATACGTTAATCTGAAGCTAGACAGAAGGCTGGGCAGGGTGGGACCTTATAGATACTAGTTGACCAAGTAGGTTGTCACTTATTAAACATCAAGCCTCATTGATCAGGTTAGTATATAAGGTGTCAGGGAGGATCCAGGATTCAGCAAAGGGGGATGTGGGAGCAGCCACTCGTACTTTAGGGGTGGCTGCACCCCTGGTCCCAGCCTCTTGTTCCCCAACCCACCAGTGTAGGCAGATCTTACTGTAGGAAACTCTGGGGACTTATTAAAGTCCCCAGAGCAGATAAATATCCTCCTCTTCGTTTCTATACTGAGAGGCACACCCTCACCATCTGTGCCTTCTTTCTCTAGTTGCTGCTGCTCCTGCCCACTCCAGCCAGGCAGCATGAAGGCTGGGCTCAGCATCATCAGGAATTTGTGGGGTGGGTTCCTCTACACTGCCTGGTCCCCACCAGGAGCTGGTGGGGGAAGCCATTGACACTGTCATAGCCCTAGGAGAGCACAGCCCTTGCACAGGCCAACTGGAATGGGCAGGAGCAGCTCTGGAGTTACCTCTGCTCCTAGAACAGCAGGGAAAGCAGCCACAACAGGAGAGGAATGGAAGAAGAGGACGGGTAGCAGATGTGCCTCTGAGCACAGAGGGGAAGGGGGGAGTCTCTTCTGCTTTGGACACATTTTTAAAACCCCCAGGGTAGGGACCAAAATTACACATGAACTGGTATAAGTGATTGGAAGCTGGTTCAAATCTTTAACACAACAGAAGTTCAGTTCACATAAACTGCTTTCAAAATGGCTGAAACTGGTTTAAGATAAACCTGCATGGATGTAGTATCAGACTTAACTGATTTAGGTTAAATCGGTTTATTGATCTTCTGTCCCAGATCCCTTCCAGATTCAAGTTAACTCGCAGCATCCCAAGATGCTTTTCACCTCTCCCATAAACCCCACCTCACAGGGCAGGTGGATTAGCCTTGGCCCAAGCTGTCTGCTCCAGCAAAACAGGGAGGTATGCTCTAGCACCCCCTAGCTTCTGGCCTGAGTCACTGGAGGCATGTTGCTGCATTTCCAGAATCAAAAAAAAATATTCACTTGCTCATCAGTTCAATCTCTGCAGCTTAGAATAACCTGCTAGGATTGAATCAAGTCAGCCTCGGGCTTTTTGACTGTCTGTACTTAGCCCCAGAGGCTCCAGCAGCATGGTCCAGTCCAAAACAAGGGTGCAGCTGCACCGCTGCACCCCCTCTGGACCCACCTTTGTAAGGTGCCTTCTGCCCTTCCTTCTGATCAGACAGTAAGTAAATTAAGAAGGAACAACAACAAGACAAGCCTTGCATATTCCTGTCGTCTGCAGCAAGGCGTGAGTAGAATAGTGAAAATTCTCAAATGAAGAAACAAAGATGCAGAGGTTTTAAAATAGTAGTTTAAGTAAACAAAAAAACTCTTGGAGCATCAAGGGACAAAAGTACCAACTTTTGGAGTCAAAGGGGCCTCTGTTTACTACAGGAAAAGCCAAAGTCAAAGAAAAATTGTGGGGTATGAGGGGGCGTGGGGAAGGGAGCAGACTTCATGTTCCAGAGGTCTAGATGAAGGTAATTCTGAATGGAATACCTTCTGAAAGGATTACCTTCATAATTCAGTAGCCTTTGCTACTGAAAAAACACTCGAGTGGTAAAGAAACTAAAGCAGAGAATTGCAGACAAGAATTTATTGTTTAGATACCTGTTTCTTGTGCTAGCTAAGATAGAGTAGTAAGTTTGAAAATTATTGAAAGGCTTTTGTGTTTTGTGCTTCAAATGGCCCCATAATATGCCAACCTTTAAATGGCCCACCTGGAAGAAGAATTCCTTAAGAACTGCACCACCAAACTCATGCTACACCTGAGATATATAGATGACATCATCATTATTTGGACCGAAAACCTGCAGTCTCTGATTGATTTCTATCAGAAATTCAACAATTGTCACCCTTCCATCAGACTCTCTCTTGAATACTCCAACACAACATTTCCTTTTTAGACAACATGATCAATATCCAAAAATGTAAAATACAAGCCACCATGTACAAGAAACCCATGGACCAACATACATATGTCTACAGAGAACCAGCAATCATCCTAGACACATCAAAAAACCTGTAATTTACAGCCAAGTTCTCTGATACCACTGAATTTGCACTGAGGAGAATACCCACAACCATCACCTCACAAATCTTGAAAGGGCTTTCATCAAACAAGGGCACTCCTCCAAAGGGATAAATCACACTTCTGAAAGAGCAACCCAGATACCACATGAAGAATTGCAGGAGTACAAAAAAAAAAAAAATCCTCATGAATTGCACAGCATTAGTTATGACATACCATCCTTCCCTGGAACCTAGTCAGAAAATCCTTAAACAATTACAACCCATACTAGAAGGCGACCCAGTTCTTAAAGAAATCTTTCCAGAACCACTCATCCTAGCCTTTAGACAAGCACTGAGCCTCACTAACCTCATCATCAGAAGCAAACTTCCTATGACCCAAACCACTCTCAATGGACCCAGACCATGCCGGGGCAAGAAATGTAAAACCTGCCAACACATCTCCACCACTCCCACAGTAACCTTGTCCCCAAAACAGAACCATCACCATCTCTGGATCTTACGCCTGAACCTCCAGAAATTTAATATATCTCATCCAGTGCACCAAATGCCCTGATGGGAAATATGTAGGAGAAACCAAACAACAACTGCACGCCAGAATGAATGCACACCAAAAATCCATCAAAGACAAAAACATACAATTACCTGTGGGGGCTTCTCACAAGACAATCACTCACTCTCTGATCTCTCAGTTCTAATTCTCAAAGGGAATTGACAAAACACTTTTCATAGATGAGCCTACCAATTTCACTTCAGAAATCTACTGGATACAAAAAATCATGGACGTTAATATAGATATTGGATTTATGACACATGACAACCTGCCTGACATCTGACACTCCAAGTAACCTGACTCAAACTGGCTGCTTGCATTCCTTCACACACTTCCCTCCCCTCCCCATCACCCCTCCTATCTCTACCCATTTCATTGTCTTCCAAACTTCCACTCATTTGCCTTTTCACACACTTCATGTTTACTTTAGCTTCTTTCCTACCTTGGACAACACATAAGAGCAGCAGAATCTCCCAGTGCCTGAAGAAAGGTGTTTGTGCTCGAAAGCTTGCAAAGAACCTTATTCCAACTATTTCATTGGTCTAATAAAAGATTTCACATTTACCTGAAGAATCTTGCCTTCCTTGTGCTTCAAATATCACATGTCCCTGAAGAACTGAATTGCAACAGAGTACTCACAAGGGTAAAGACAATTAGACAGTAGGGACTCAGCTCTCAAAAGGTGATGCTAGACACATTGTCTACACCCCAAGATTGTGTCTAGAAACTCAAAGGTAATGGCTACCTTCTGTCCTGCCTAAGGAAGTTCAATATGCATAGGCCTATCATTTGGGACCCAAATATAGTAACTTGAAGGGTATCAACAAAGGAAAGCTTGATTAATTCTCTGATACCACTTCTTCTAACTAGTGAGAAGGGCATTTCTTTGCGAGAGAAGAGCAGAGTTTTGGCCTCTGTTCCCAACATTGTTTATGTACGTTATCCAAAATTTTGCATCAAATATGCTTTGAATAAAATGCATAAAAATCATGATCTGGAACTCAAAGCCTTAACTCTCTGAGGGGAGTTCCGTCCGCACTAGACCAGAGTCACACTCCCCTTAAACAGCTCTCCTTCTAAGCCCATACCCAGTAGCCCAACTTCATCCAAAAGAGCCCTGTCTATCCCATAGCCAGGTGTTTAAGACCCTTTCCTGAGAGGTGTATATAGGCTCAAACCTTTCCTGACAGGTGGATGTAGGTTCAAACCTCCTTGGGCTGAGTTGCATCTAAGATGTAGCTGTACCAGATCCTGGGTAAATATCCCAACTTTTGACTTATTGATTAAAAGAAGAGAAGGCTTTCATTTGCCAGGCCACAGTTGCTCCTCCACAGTTCAGTGTGCTGCAGAGGAGCTCACTAGGGCACAAAGGTGCTGCCTGCCTGCTAGCTGTGCTGTGACCGGGTGCTCAGGGCACAAGGGTGCTGCCTGCCTGCTAGTCGCATTTCCTGTCTGTTAACCGCACTGTGACCAGGGCCTCAGTTAGCCCCAGTCACTACCCGTGCATTGTGACACACTAAATAACTCTGCCATAGGATAGTACTCATGTTGGGCAGTACTATCATATGGCAGAGTTAATTAGTTTACTCTGGCCTAATAACACCTCACACGTAAATGGTGATTGTTTACTGCGGAACTAATTCGTCAACTCAGCAGTAAAGTGCACATGTAGATGGCCCCAGTAAAAACTAAATTCAAATTACTTTCAATACAGACTTGCTCCAAGACAAGTTGTCATTTGACTCATATTCCATGACTACTGTTTAATATCCAGGAATTTTCTGTTCAGTCTCTGCCTTATCAAATAAGTTTGGTAAATAGTGCACTAACCGCAGGGGTGGCTTACTGTTCATGCCTGTAAACCCTGAATTGCAATCAGACGGTCAATTAATTTTGTTCAGGCTTTTGAATAACAATGTTATGCTCATACCAGTTAGATTTAAATTTAAACTAATGCCTGCAAGATAAATTAATATATGGTTCATTATCAGGCATCTGCTTCCTTTTTTGACTATTTTGTTGTTCCTTGGTCCCCAGCTCCGTTCTTCCTCTTAATATAGCCCTGGCCTACTTCCTTACCTAGTCTCATTAACTTATTATTGGTTACTAAGCTCCTGTCACCTAGGATAGTTTTCTCATATTTCTCCTCCTCTAATTCCCCACCTCATTGCATATCTCAACTAATATATATATTTTTTTTTCTTTATTTCCATACCTTTTAATTTTGTCTGTCTTCTATAGTTTGGTTTAATTTAGAGAAGAGAGGTTAAATGTACTCAATAGTCATGGGCTATATTTTCTTTAACTTTGATAGCTGAAGCAAGCAAAAATCTGTCTCTAGTTCTTGAAGGTTTTCCTCAGAACATCCCAACTAAGTTTTCATTTCAAAGAGACCTTTTGTGGGAAAGTTTTCTGAGCCACTTATTTACCTCGGTGAGTAGTGTACTGAGATCAGTAGTTCCTTTGACTATCTGGCCTTTTGATATACTCCCACTGGGGAAGGAATAGTGTCTTTGTATACAGTGTCTAGTGTATGGTAGCTAGTATAATGAAGTCCCAGTCTTGATTGGAACATTTGGACTCTACCATGATATAAATATTCATTAAAGATAATTATAAAAGCTCCTCTAAGGAAAAGCTCTGATGCTGCAATTCGTATTTGTACTACTGTGATTATCTAAGTGAGGGGAAAAATTGTGAAAAAAAAAAATTGACAGCTGCCTTTCAGCCACACTCCCTCCTAGTCTTTTTCTCCTTCAGGACCTCTGTATTTCTTCCTTGTTCTTTGGTTTATTTTCTTTCATATTTTTTTTCCTGTTGTCTGTGGTTGGCACTGATCTGTTTACAAATGCCACATCATTTTTTTTACTCAAGATACACTTTTCTTTATTTAAGATTCTTTTAACAATAAACTCCCTTTGGTTGCAAACCCTTAGTAGGGCCTCCTTATTTCAATCACCTTTGAGCTTGGAGGCTAGTTTTGATTTTCATAGCCAAAATTTGACCTTACCTAATGCATGCAGCTGCATGGAGCTAATTTGCAATTCAGTACCTTTCTGCTGGAATAGCACAAAGTTCAGCTACCCTCTCCTTCCAATATTTTTCAATATATAATGTGTTTCACATAAACCAGTGATACGGGATGAATGCACTTCAAGAAATGGACTCTGCCTGCTGATGCCACATACAGTCAAAGGGGCCATCGAACACTTATTCAGAGTATCCTGGTTGTATCCTAGTGTATCTTTGCAGTATTCTACCTCTGTGAACCTTAAAGTTGCATTAGCACAATCATGTTAGCTTCTACTAGCTTCCATCAGGGACATCTTCATAAGTTGGTTAACAAACCAGTAGGTCAGAAAAAACAGTCCATGAAGACACTGTTAATGCATAAAAACACCACAATAGTTTCATTTGTACCAGAAAAGAAAGATTCCACATGGAAAAAATTATCTCTAGAACATAAGACACGGACCCCCAAGTTAAAAATTTAAGTTTAAATTCCTTAAGCTTAGAAGAATACTGTTTTGTAATTGGAAGGGAAAAAATGGCAATATTCTTTAAGGTGTTGTTTGTCACCATTAGGCAGCTTTCACCCTTCAGACTAAGCAAGCTGGCGAAAAGCACCATTTTTCAAGGGGCGCATGACTTCTCCCCCAACTTTTTTTACCACTTTTCTCTCGTACCTCTCAAATTATTTCTTTTTCATGAACTTTTCATGAACAGATACCTCTTGCTGAGCTGACTCATACCATAATCAACTATACCACAAAACCCCAAAGACAGAAAAATAAGGTAGTCCCTTAGCTTCTCCAATACTCAGTTCTTGGAGCAGGCTCATGCTTCTGAGTTTATGCTGTTGCAAAAACTTCTGTCCATACGCTTTCCACTGGGAAGCCTAGACAAAGCTTGCAGCTCTTAATCTGTGCTCAGACTCATTTAATTTGGTTATAGATTGTTAGTATGTCTTGAAAAATAACAACGTTTGAGAGGGTACTCATCTAATAGACAACATAGACTCCACATTAAATGTGTTTACATAAAAGAGACATATCAGCTATTCTTTTTCTGCCACCTTTTTTTTTCTCTTCTTTTTTTAATGGAACTGATGTTTCTCTCATGCACTCTAAATACCTTTCCTTTTCTAGTCTGCAAAGGTCTAATGTAAGTCTGTTCTTATGCATATAAATAACAATTATAGGACTATTGGATACAATTAAAAAAAAACCCTAATTTGACTGTGCCCTCTAGGGTCCAGTTTATCAAAGGGTTTCTTACTCTAATGAAAACTATTTATATTGCTCAGAACATCATATACAATTGGATCCTATTTCATATCAGATAGCCAAAAAGAGTGATAGAAGGAGAAAATGCATTTTGTTTGTAGAGATTAAGAATTAAGTAATGGTCTTGCAGTTTAAACTCGGCATGCCTGCATGGGATGTTTAATGCAGTCACCTAATTAGCTGTGCAGTAAAAGTCTTGGCATCTACATATGTGGCCCTATTAGGCCTCAGGAAACTAATAAACTCCACAGCGGGTTGGTAATTGTAAATAGTGACCTGCTGACCCATGTGCAGCAATGCATGTGTAGATGCTGCAGCAGTACATATGTAGACCAGTGCCCAGCTGGCTGGGGCACAAGGGTACTTCAGTGTGGGGGCTGCTTGCCAGCTAGCCCCACAATGGAGCACTCTCATGTCCCTGCCAGCCCTTCCACAGCACGTTGAGCTGGGCAGGAGTAGCCCCAGGCTAGCAGACATCTCCCCAGGGCCCTCTGCTAGCTGGGGCTGCTCCAACATGCTGCAGTCCCAGGCACACATTCAAACAGCACACCCAGGAGCAAAAAACTCTGCCATACCAGAATGTATTGCTCTGCATTAATTGTATGTGTAGATGTGCCCACCGAAGTGAAGAAATGTAGACACCTGCATAAAAGTGGTTTGATTTATTAAAGGTACAAAACACAAACACCTTTCACTGATGAGGCCTTCTCAAGATGATGCAGGTTAGAAGGAAGCAAAAGAAATTTCTGGGTAGATTTCTGGAAAAAATTCTCACATGGAGATCTGTTAATCTACAAAACCTCCCTTTCAGCTGCTATGGTTGATGACTAGTAACTTGGGGCATTTTTACAAGTACTCTGTGGGGGGGACGGGGAGGAGGTGCTTTAATTAGAGCAGCTCCGAGGACTGCTCAGATGAAAGCACCAGTGTCTCATGTATCAGCATCCTCATGCTTCAAAATGGCAGTGGGAGCGCTTTAAGCAAAGCTCATCGAATAAGCTTTAGTTAAAGAGCCCCCCGCACCAAAGCGCCCCCCGCACAAGATACAGAGGCTGGCTGGTGCATGCTAATTAGCTGGAGCATGCTAACTCCATGGTCCAAGAGGCTGAAGCTAATTAGCATGCTCCAGGAGACTTGATTAATCAAGCCTGCTCTGATGCACTTTAATTACAACACATCAGAGCAGCCTCTTGACATGTCTACAGGCACCCTTGAGGACTTTAAAATAAGACTGAATGATCTCAGTAAGAGGAGACAGTATACCCTGGGGGTGAGACTGACAGGAGGAATTAATAGAGTTATCATTCACCCCTCCCCTTTTTTATTTTCTTAAGGAAGTATGTGAGGAGACTGAGCTGAAGGGGCTATTCTCTTCAGTTACTGGGAACAAAGACTGCACAGGGAACCCTGTATTTCCTTCCAGATTTTTGGAAGGAACTCATCAAATTTGTGTCTTTCATTGTGAAAGTTTGATTTAAAAGGCCCACCCCCAGTTAGGTGGGAGCCTACTTGGGTGTATCCCAGAGAGAACAAAGTGCATGAGGTTTACCTTTACTAATCACCGTGTACATAAGACAGATACAGTTTAACTGGAACATCATGAAGGCGAGACGAGATGCTGAAAACTGTCCATCTCAAATTTGATGAACCAACCCAATAGTCTTGGTGTAGGTTCCATGTTCAGGTTAAGCAAGACATACCTCATAATTTATATTACTCAGCATAAAATAAAGACAGCAGGCATGCTTTCATCTGGAAAGAGACACCCGAGGCATGAATCTGTAAACAGGAACTGTACATGGAGGAGGTGTACAAAAGCAAAAAGCAACCAATCTAGCTTTTTACTTTCCACCATTGTACTGCCTCTATGGAAAGAAAGCTGGTAATTTGTAGCTTAATCATACATTTCACCTAGGCATGTCAGCTCCTTGTGGACTTTATATTTTTGAAAGTTTGCAAACCCTGCTCAAACATTTTTATTGTCTGCTGGGTTTCTGGGTTAGCTAGCAGAAATCTCTCACCTTATTTTTAAAGGAACAGCATATTTCCTCTTAATACATTAGCATAGTTATGAAAGTGTTCATGATGTTAGGGCAGATTTGCAGATGGGGTTCAGCACGTACTTCAGTGAAGATGCATTTACTTTCCCTCTCTGAAGATCTGGCTTATGTTTTATTTACAATTGCCCTATTCATTCTTTAGCTCTCCGGTTGCAGGCCAATATTTATGATATTGGTACCAAATGCTAGTTACTTCTAGCATTTGTCAGCTTCTGACAAATGAGAGCTTCTGTCACTCTCTAAATCATGTAGCACTGAAGAAATAAATGTTATGAATTGTGTATTTTTAAGTAACAAAGCCCCCAAATCATATTTGAGGTTTGTATTCTGTAAATTTAATATTTATTAATGATCCTTCATTCTAAACATTCTAATGAGTCAATCCTACCTCACTGGGGTTTCATCTAAGCCCTTACACTAGAATCAGACTATAACTAGTTTAGTCTTTTTTTTCCATTGTTTGTCTACTTTATGATCTTTCTTCTGTTCTTTTTTTCCTCTTATTACACTTACCTTTCCTTCCCACCTTCACCTCTTTTTCACTACTAGAACTGAAATATTTATCATATACCAATGGATAAAATAGATACACAACCACAGCAGTTTTTCTGCCTTGCTTTATGGGAAGCCATGTGTGTTTTGTTTTATCCCAATTTTGTTCTTCTTCTCGGTATCTTACTAAGACACTGATACCACTACGAGAGCCAACAGAATGTACTGCAGCCAAATTATAAGACCTGGGAAAATCATGACAGATATTGACTGCAATCAGAGAGAGACCTTGGACCACATATGAAGATGAGGCATAAACATGAATTAAGTATGCTATATTAAGTTCCATAGAAAACCTTTGACTCAATTGTATGCCATGCCAACCAATAAAACCAGACCTATCTTACTTATGAATACTTAAAGGGGAAGAAGAAACCTATATATACTCTGCAATATGGAAAAGTAGAATAAATGAAGTTCAGATTACCTCTGCCTGAGCAGATTGTTCATTTTCAATGTGGTCAAATAGATTATCTGACTCTCCAAGTATTATGCCATATAAATCGGAGTCATAAGTTAGTGTATCAATGGTAGGAGCAGCCACAATGCCCTCAAAGATGAAAAATCCCAGAAAAATATTTGCAAGGGTCTTCATTCTTCCTTCCTTTCTAAAGGAGAAATAAAACCAAAACGTTTGTATAAATAGGATTGTAAATCACCTGTGAAAATTCATTCAAGCATGAATAGCAAATAAAATAACAAGAAAGAAGCTGAAGGCTGAAGAACTTCTTA
>NW_005842371.1:550167-584428 GCF_000455745.1 Alligator sinensis | reverse complement strand
GCATTCCTGTAAAGTGTATTTATAGGTCAGTGATTAAACTCTAATACACCATTCAGTTTCTGTTCAGTCAGAATTATTGCTCATATATCCTGCAAACTTCATTAAAGCTATGCTGATTATCTGAAAGAGGAGTGGGTTTTGATTCCCTTTCAACTTCCTCCATTTCAGTTCAACTTCCTCCATAAACAGCTGAGAAGTTAACCAAAAGCCACATACTACTTTGTGAGTGTGTAGTGTGTACACACACACATACACACATACACACACACACACACACATGCACACGCGCACGACAGGAAAAATGGTTGGCATCCTAAAATGTTCAGTAACAGAATACCATCCTTTTGTCCATAGCACCAGTCAACCTAACTAAATCCAACAAGAAGTAGAACCATTTTTTCCTGACACTATTCTTGAAGTAGCTTATTCCAAGTACTTCACTGTTTACCAGTATCTTAGACTATGTATGGGGCGTAGTTGGAATGAAGGAAGAAATTTGTGTTCTTACCACAATCCAAAAGTGACAGCATTCTCCTTTCCTTTCCTTTTTTTTCTTCCTTGTCCTCCAGTCACTCTTTCTCTAGCCATCTCTAATGAAAAGTGCTAGTATGGCATATTCACTTGTGCATCCAACTTCACATATTTAAATGTTCCCTGACTTACTAAAATTCTGTAGAAGGCATACTCAGCTAGAATACTAGCATTCATTCTCTCTCACTCTTATGTGCTTGGCTCAGTGTCATCTAACATATCTGTACATGTAGTCCTACTCAGCATTCTTTTTTCATACATTTTTACCTAAACCTCACCTTGATCCAACAGAAGCCATGACAGTAATAGTGAACAGGTCTAATAAACCATATCTTGATTTGTGACAATAGTACATTGAAGACTGTACATGTTGTATTATTTTCTTTATAAGCTTGTAGTTTTTACAGTGTATGAAATAAAAAAAAAAGCATTACATGGTTTTCTTTCAAAGTTTCATACACTGAGCAACAAACGGAATTTCAGTTACTTGAAAGAAGGTCTTTATGAAGCTGCTTTAGGCATGAAGATATGAAATTCCACTGGGGATGGTGAACAGCACAAGGCACTCTTTTTCCCTCCGCTGCTTTTTTCAAAGTAACTTTTTTAGCAGCTGCTGGGAGAACCTAGTGTCTGATTTGCTTGTTGTTGGGCAAGGCTTGCTTGTACAGCAGCTTCTTGGTGCAGGCTTCCAAGATTATTAAAGATCCTGCTTTTCATATGAGAAGTCTTTCCTAGATCTCTCCAATCTACTGCACTATGTAAAAGTGATAGAGTAGCTATATTAGCTTGTTTTTGCGCTCTCTCTTGATTGCTCTCTGTCTGTCTGTCTCTCTCCTGTTCCCTACATCTGCCAGGGTTGCTATTGGCCTCAATTTGTAATTGGTACATTTCTGGAATTTTTCCCAAATCGTCTAACAATAAGTTATGTTGTATACTAACTCTAAATTTAGAAGTGCTATATCAGACATACATTTCTTTTTATTCTGTGAAAACTTATCTGAGCACCTCCTATTTTTAAATATGCTATGTAATTAACCTTTTAAAATTGTTTACACTTAGTTTGCTTAGTACACTTTCAAAATATTTATTTTCCTAAATAGAAAATATTTTAACATACTTTATCTTATGTACAAAGGCAATATTGGCAACTAAATGTAAGTTAAGTAGTAATATTATGATATCTGTGGAAAAAAAATAACCTTCCAACTATGCTTATAGCACTCTATGTCTACTTTGTGTGCCTCTGTACATTTATTATGTAATATATTGGAACACACTGTAATTATATTGGCATCTACTGTAGCTGTAAAAAATGAATTATTTTGGTGAAGGTTATGTACTCCTCTCTCACAGGAAGGAACTAAGAAATATCCATGGAAAATAAAGTAAATAGTATCACTAATCTACATAGTATTTTAAAGGACAGGTTAAACAAATATTATAAAAAAAAATCTTTCCAACTTTAAGAACCCAATTTTTCAATCAAAGAAAAGAAGCACTAAAACTTACCTTTGGCTTCTACTTTCTCAAATGGCACAGAGTTGCTCAGAATGCAGAGCCAGAGGTATTTGACCCTGACCAATGGCAGTGGGATTTGGGGGCTGTGGGAGGGTGATATCATTCAAGTGGAGACCTCATCCTGAGAAGTTTCTTGGTCTTTAAACACCTTGATAGTAGTTATGCTGAAATAGATCTAAGGAAAGTCCAAGAAAAGAAATACTATAAACAAATGTAATTTTTCAGAAGTTCGAGTTTGTTACAAAAAAAAATAAAATCTGCTATTGGACGTTACTGTGCTTATCAGTATTCCTCATAAATATCAGGAACAAAGAGGAACAGTTTTACTTTTGGGGTCTATCCATTATAAATTCTACAAAATAAGACCATGCAATATATTTACACTGTATGTATTACCGCTACTCAAGGATATACTTGAATGCACACAAAAACATGGAGTTAGAAACTTGAAATAAGATGTTTAGATATTTAAAATTGATTTTATTTATAATAAAAATATTCAAATATAGACATAAAGTAAAAGCTATCTAAAGTTAAGATAAACATGACAGTAAAAGGAAGCCTAGTCAAGCTGTAACAAGGAACATATGCCATGCATCAAGATCTTCATATTTTTTAATAGATTATATGTGCTCCTTTTAACTTTGTCTGAATCCTGATCAGTTATACCAATTTGCAATAATTCAATGGAAATAGGTTGAGTTACTCTGGATTTATAATGATTAAATGGAAAGCTGTCAATAACCTGCCATGATCATGTATTTTGCCTTTGCAATTTAAAACATTTAACTATGTCTTTATTCTAAGCCAGGCTTCTGTAAGCAAGCATTGAATCGAAGAAAGATATTTCCCTCATATAAGTGCAAATCCTTATCAAACTAGATAACATTGGCCCTGACCAACAGCATTGAGGCCAATGTTGCTTCTTGTAAGTAATATTTCCCTTCTGAGTCATCATACCTGACAGTGTTTATTGAATCTAAGACTACGACAGGTATAGTCTCCTGTGTATTAAGATGTACATCTTAATATTTAATTTTGACATTTCACTGAGCATACAGGGAAAGCTACTCTTTTCAGTAATTTTTCCCCAGTCATTGGAGAGCACATCTTGTTTAAATGATATACATTGCTATCTATATATTGTCACAGAAAATTATCCAGGACAGGACAGGACAGGACCAGACAATTTCCCACATCTTATTTCTTCATATCAAAAATAGACTTCTCAATATTTTGTCTGACATGAGATATGTCAACGTATCCCTTGTCTATTTTATCTCTAATATATTTCCTATTCTGTTCTACTTGCTCTGGTAATTACATCTATAATACTGAAAATCTTACATGTCTTTCTCAGTTTCCTTAGCACCTATCACTTTTCCCTCCAGCCCTTCATTGAAATAATGTCCACAGATACTGTAAGTTAGTAGTCATATTCCATTTTGGAAAAGTAAATTCTATCCATGTATGTTTCAAGTGGATATGTATCTAGGCAACCATGTAGTGAATGTTCTGCAAAGAATGACATATGTGACTGATGACTAAAGATCTACTGAATTCGCAGCAAACATGGGCTGCACGGCAACTCCTTCAAACTTGCAGGTTTCCCCATGCCCCCTGTACCCAGTAAGGGCAGTGAGGAGAATGGTATGATCATTGAGATCACCTGTCCCAACCTTAGTTCCCCTTGTCTGCTCCTTACTGGGTACTGGAAGCTTTTCCCTTAATGGAAATCCCTCTTTACTCACTCACCGTGACTTGATATGAACAGAACACTAGGGAGGGAGGCTCCAATGATAGATGGTATCTTTTCCTCAGGGAGGCTCTTCTTAAGCATGTTTCATGGAGCTGCTCCACCCCATCCACACACCAACTGGATATTCCAGGTGGTGCGTAATGACACGAGTTGGGGCAACCATTGTCTATAGACTGGTGGCTCGTATAATGGGGCAAGATTGTCTGTGCAGGGCATCACCGAACATGACTTCTGCTATCCCAAATCACTCATATACCTAATTTAACATTTGTGTATTTATCTTAATTCAGTTTTTACACAAAACAGTCCTAGGCTTAGTACCTCAGTCATGGAACTGACAATGTAATTCCAAAAGAAACACTCAAATGGTGGCAGATGAGCCTGAGCCTAGAGCTCTACCACTGCCAACTGCAATCCCAGGTAATCATCCTGGTTGGGCAACGTCCATCCCAATAACTTCTCTTTGGGATTATTTTCAGTATCCCCACAGTTCACTTTTTAGGTCAATTTGTAGACAATAGAACTCAAAGCTTACTCAGCTCCTTAGCCAGAGCGAGGCTAGGCATAAAGAGAAACTCAGACAGTGTAGCCCTTCCAGTATGCTTTGTCAGGTGCTAGGCAGGGTGTCACACTCATGCATTCCTTTTGCTCCCTCCATCTGGGTGCAGAACCACAGAGTCGTCCAGGCTTTCTGTGGCTGAGAAATTCATGGATGAGAACACCTCTGGGTTCTTTGTTTTTTGAGCTCCTGCATCTTCGCTCTGCATCCTGAGTTATTTGGTTCATCGGAGCTGGGGAGCCCTCTCGGCTGCTTCCATCTGGATCACCTGCCCAGAACCTCTGACATCCTGGGCATGCTTTTATTGTGTCACTTCCTGTGCACCTGCCTACAAACAGGGAGCACATACTTGTAAAATGGAGTGTCAGCAGCTCATGCTGTTCCATTGCCACAGATCCGGTGCCTGCAGGTAAATCATGCCTATCACTAGCTTTTACCAGGCTAGTCTCTCCTATAGGCTGAAGCCACTTGGAGTGGGCTTCACCCATCCCAGGGGGCACTCAACCCCCTTGCTGCGTCGTGCAGCCACGCCCCCCCACCAATTGTTTCTCCCCCTGAGGGGCCTCAGTGGCTATGCTGCTTGCTGCTAACCAGCTGGTAGGCAAAAAAGATGCCATATGTAAAACCATGGTTTTCATTTCCCTGCTGGTCAGGAGAGAGAGGCAGGAGGGGTATGTGGGGGAAGCTGCAAGATTAAAGGAGCTGCCACACAGCCCACTTCTGCCATGAATTTGGTAGGTCTCTACAGGTGACATAAATGGCCTACTAGGTGTACATGTGTCACTCAGGACAATTTTTGTCTATGTGAGGTAGTGATACATTCTGCCAGTTGGAGCTGAGTGGGTCATTGGACCCCAGCCATTATGCTCCAAGATCAACTCCAGGTGACACCACCATCATCCTCAAGTTGTACAGTTCTGTTCTGGTTCATCTCAAATTCTGTCCTGCTTCCAGACTATTTGCACTTGAGAAGTCATCCTCGCAGATCACTGAAATGCTTAGTGAGCAGCTGTAGCACAAGATGGCATGCACATAAGAAGACATCTATGTAATCAAAGACCTCAAACAATTTCTACTGAGCTGTAAACAAAGCAATGAACTTGTCTTCACAGGGAGGTTTTATACTGTCAGGTTTCAAGGTGCTCAAGGTAATCCCAGTTTGAGATTTCCTAAAGCTATAGAAAACTGAAACAGAACTTTATAATCAAGCAAAAAAAAAAAGTTAATTCCTTTATACCCCTAGAACCTTGTCAAGAGCCACTTCCATTGATGAAAGGTATCAAAACTAGTTGACTAAGGAATTAATGAGGTGGTTGATAAGCCTTCTAACCATTGAGAGTCCATGGCCATTATGTCAAACCCCTCTAGAGACATGAGTTTCTGTGTTGATTAACTAGAGTTCAACAAGTGTGGAACACAAATAGTAATCTATGCTGGTGACCAGCTGCAAAATGCTGCAGTGTTCAGCACACTTGATACCTGGCTTTGGCAGGTACCACTCTCTTGGGATTCATCTACATTACCATATTCATTACTCCATTCCAGAAGTACACATTCAAATTCCTGCCATCACCTAAATGGTCAGGGATATCTTTTTGTGTCCAAGTACTATTCATACTATTTCAGGTTTGCCAAGCTAAAAGATTTTTCCTCAAACACAGTCACTACTCACATGAGGTTCCTCTTTTTGAGGCACGGTGACCTGGAAGGGCTCTGCATGGATAATAATGGGCCATAGTTCAACCCATCCCAGGTCTATCTGTTCACAGTGTTAGTAAAAGAATGCAACTTTATCCACACCACTTCAAGGTTTTGTTCCACAAAGCAATGTGGTCATCAAGGTTGTGGTAAAGCTAGTGAAGTCCCATTTTAAGAATACCAATGATTCAGAAAAGATGTTATTGGCAAACTGCACCAGACCATTTGAAAACAGTTTTGTCCTGACTGAGTTATTTTTGAGCAGATGTCACTGTACTCCAGTTCCTTTCAGACTGCTGCAACTCAAGCCACACAATCCATAGCTGTATACTTAAAAGGAAGGTAACCACTTGAAGAAACAAGATAAATGTTGACAAACCCCTCTGAGTGGGAAATTTCCTAAACACCAGGTAGATGAGTGTAATACAGGTAGCAGCTGCCCCGCTCGACTGCCCCTCTTCCACCCTTTCCATGCCTCCAATTTCTTTCCTGCCTGACTTTGCTGTTGTTTATAGTTGGGGAGTGGAAACTCCTGGGACTAGTAGTGGCTTCACAAGTAACCTGGACCATCCAATCAGGTCAGACACCCTGCCTGGGTCCTCTGTCCAGCCATTTGCCCAGTGCTCTTGTGAGTTTCTGAGGGCTTGTCAGGGCTTCAGCTATCCTAGCCTTAGGTCCCTTTTTCTATCTGGCCAGACCCCTGCTTTGGTTCACTGGATAGACTTCAACCTCTGCGGTACCAGCCTTATCTTAGCAGGCTGCCCTCTGGGTAGCGGGTCGGGGAGTTTCTATCTCTGTTTTCTAGTCTCTGCTTCTCATCTTAGGACTATCTCCTGACCCCTATAGCCAGGGGCACTTCTGGCACCCCTGTAACCACAACCTGGTCCTCCAGCAACATGTCCAAACGAAACAAAAACACAGCCCAGCTGTTTCAAAGCAAAAACATTCTTCCTACTTAGATAAATGCTGCTTGCAGGACTTACCTGCTCAGGAACCTTCTCTCCAGCTTCCTTGAACAGTTCATGTACCTATCTATCTCCAGGAGCACCCACTCTCTCCTGAGGTCCTCTCTTCCCTTTTCCTGGCCCTAGGCAGGGCTTATATCCCTTAACTCAGTTGTCTTCTAGTCCCCTGGCTGGGTTCACTGCAACCAATGGCAAGGTACATCTGTTGCATGTTAGCTGTCAAGCCTTATTAGTTTTGGGTTTGATACACCTGTGCTATCCATTTTAACTGCTTATCCTCTCTCTAGCCATCCGAGTAAGAGAGGCAGGGGTTCCCTGTTACCTTAAGACAGTCTAGGCTATTGACATGTGGCACTTTATCGTGCATCAGCAGATGCATGACAAACAGAACCAAGGAGGTGATAATTCCCCTCTATCGGGCACTGGTCAGACCGCAGTTGGAATACTGCATGCAATTTTAGGCATCTAACTTCAAGAGGGATGTGGATAACCTGGAGAGGGTCCAGAGAAGGGCCACTCATATGGTTAAGGGCTTGCAGGCCAAGCCCTATGAGAAGAGACTAGGGCACCTGGACCTCTTCAGCCTCCGCAAGAGAAGGTTGAGAGGCGACCTTGTGGCTGCCTATAAATTCATCATGGGGACACAGAAGGGAATTGGGGAGGCTTTACTCACCAAGGCGCCCCCAGGGGTTACAAGAAATAATAGCCACAAGCTAGCAGAGAGCAGATTTAGACTAGACATTAGGAAGAACTTTTTCACAGTTAGAGTGGCCAAGGTCTGGAACGGGCTCCCAAGGGAGGTGGTGCTCTCCCCTACCCTGGGGGTCTTCAAGAGGAGGTTAGATAGGCATCTAGTTGGGGTCATCTAAACCCAGGAATCTTTCCTGCCTATGCAGGGGGTCGGACTCGATGATCTATTGAGGTCCCTTCTGACCCTAACAACAACAACAAAAAGTTATGAATGGGTCAAGGAGATGTGCTCCATTCCAGAATCATAGTTGTTGAATCATCATATAGACTGCCCTATCAATATATATTTTTAAACTAATCACCACAAGCAGAAAAAGAAATACAACAGACTGCTTAGCAAGACTCTTAGGGGGTGCTGAATTGACAAGAGAAGTTATCGATGGGATAGATAATGGGCCAGGGAGGGGAGATACACTCTTCTCTGTTAGACCTCTGAGTCTGCTGTTCTTGTGGCACTTTAGCTAACCCTGGCAGATCATGTTTCTCCTACTGCAAGCTGAATCAGGGATGTCTGCTTGATAAACTATCCTTATAGGCTAGATTCCTAAAGATATGCTTCTTTTCCTTTTAAATGGTATAGTTTGGTTTTGAAATGGTAAGATGTTTAGTAGGGGTGCATGAAATGGGCCCTATTCAATTCAGATTCAGTCCAAATTGGGGATATTGATTCAATTTGTTAATTCAGATCACTGTCCCTGATTCGATTCAGCTGAACCCAAATCTGAAGATTTGATGCTAATTCGGAGAATCAATGATTCAGACAGACATAGCTTTAAATGTTTTTTCTACATACCTCAAGGTACCAGGCGCAGCTCATGAACACTGTGATGATGGGGCAGATGGAGCATCTCACAGGAGCTCCCCTCTGGCTCAGCGATTGGCCATGGGGGGACCCTGGGTGGCACCAGTCACTGAGCTGGAGGGGTGTGGGGGTACCCCCCAGCATGCTCCCTGGTGGACCAAGAAGTGGACTGCAAGTGCTTCTGGACCACTTCTGGGTCTGCTGCTAAGCATGCTGGGGAGCCTCCCTGCTCCTGTGGGATGCTCCATCCACCCCAGCATTGCAGCATTCATAAGCCACCTAGAAACTTGAGGTATGTAAAAAAAAATGTAAAGTGGTGTCTATGTCCAAATTGCCAAATCTTTCTAAATCTCTCCGAATCAATTCAGATGGTTCTGATTCGGTTCGGAGAGATTAAAGGGTCCTTTGATTAGATTCGGATTTGGAGATTCGACCACTGAATTGGGCCAAATCTCCACTGAGTCAAATCAGGAACCAAAGCTTTACATAGCCCTAATGTTTAGTAATCAAGTCTATTGAAATATTCTTTAGCCAGAGGTGACTTGGTCATTCTGTTCATTGGGAATCGATTGTCCAAGTATCCACCAGTGCCCAGGTCAGGGCTAGTTCTGCTGTTTAGTCTTGAGTAAAAAGGCTCCTTCTGAAGCAAAGACTATTCTGTCTGCTTTATAATGCATATTGGATAGTATAATGCAGAAGGTGGGGAAATATTAAAGGAAAAGGAGATATGCCACTTACTTCTGGTTTGGTTTCTTCTTGGCATACCAACAACTTCCTCCACTGGAGAAAAGGGGCCATGAATTTCTAAAAATAATATTCCTCTTCTTTCTATAACATATACTTCAGGTCTCTAATGGTAAAAAGTTAATTGTATTGTGTACCCATGTAGTTACAAAACAGTTATACCCACTGAACACTTTGGAATAAAATGGGTGAGCTCCATCCTAACTAATTAGTTGCTGTTTTTCTATTTCCATTGGTTTTACTGGGTATTTTCACTCTGCCATTGTCATAAGGTGATCAGTTCTAATTTAAACTAAAAACATAATAGTTAAATATGTATTGTGTTGTGTTTTGCATTTGAAAGGTTATCACATCCCATATATCTTTAACCTTTTCACAGATATTTTGTCCAGGGGCAGCAATTTAGTTAAGAGTTTAAGTTATGCAACAGGCCCTGATTCCATACTCTTTGACCTTGATATTGTACTCTTTGCTAAGGCAAAACACATGTCTAGGATAATCTCTTCACAAGGCAGATCTATGTCTCTGATATGGTTTGCACAATAAGGTTGTTTTAGTCATCCTGGGTGTGTTTACACATGCATTAATGTGCTGTCATTATGGCACATTAAGTTTAGTACCTATAAAAACAGGTACTAACTCAATATGCAATAACTGGCATTACAGCATAGTAGCAATGCTAATGTGTAGTAGACTAAGCCTACTGCATGTTAGCGCAGCTTTTGTGGTGACACACTAATGTGTAGTTGAATTAATCTACTGCACATTTAGCATCTCATGTAGACAGGTCCATTGCAGCCTAAAACCTGGGACCTTTGAGTTTGTAAGATTGCTTCCTTAGTGGTTTGCTATTATTAGGACCAAAGCAATTTAAGTCCCTTGATGTTGAGACTTAGCTTATCTGAATTTTAGGGTGCGTGTAGATGAAACAGGGACCGTAAATTGAAGCGGTGGGTTTTAAAAAACACCGCTTCAATTTAGGGCCAATTAAACCCCAGTGTCATGCATACACCTTACCTGCCTCCCTGGTGGGGAGTGGAGAGCGAGCTGCTAATGGGCAGAGTGGTCCCTGGGCTGCAAGGGAGGGGCTGGTGTTTCCCTCCATGGCAGCAGTTGTATCCCACCCAGGTTGCACTCACCTGCAGGCATCTGGCTCGGGCGGTCCTGGAGGGCACCACAGCCACAGAGGGAAGCACCAGGCCCTCATGCAGCTCAGGCAGGCAGGCTTGGGGGTGGGGGAAAAGATCAGGCTCGTTGCTTTTTTGGGGCAGACCCTGCTTTCCCAGGCTACTGCCAGGCTGCCTGCAGGGCTTTCTGCAGAGCCGTGGAGCTGCACAGAGACCGGTGCTTCGCTCTGCGGCTGTAGGGGCAACAAACTAAAACTCCTCAAAGGAGTTTTAGTTTGCTGTGCCCCAAGTCATTTAAGGCACATTACGCCACCAAATTTCCTACAGCAGCTGGAATTAATGCACAATATGCCTCCGAGGCATGCAGACATTGACACCATTAAAATGGTGCAAAGACATTTAGCCTGCTTTAAAGTGTTGTGCACACACGCCTCTCGTTTCATCTACATATGGCCCTATAGTTGTTTAGTGGATTCCTGCCAGTGTGTTATGCTTTACAGAATACAGAAATACATTTACTTTCAAACATTATTACTACAATTTTTATTAGGGTTGGAGCCCAGTAAAAATGGCCTAATGCAAACCAGCTCCTAACACAGCTGTAGTTATTGCCTTACACATCTCTATTTAGGATATGTTCATGTTGTATAACAGCTGACAAACTTAAATGAGTTAATTTATTTGCTTGTTTTTGAGAAATTTTTGTTTCGATTACAGTTTTCCCAACTGTTGGAGGTAGAAAGACTTCTAATTTTGCATTTGAATTCAGTCCCAAAGCCTCAAAGTCATCCTGTTCTTGTTTTTCCAAAATCGTCCATAGAAAATATTTAGTCTGTGTTTCAAGCTGCCAGCATCTGTTTGATTAGATTTTTTTTACTTTGTTTTCTCTTGGATCTCACAGACTTCAGATATAAACACTTGTGATAAGAAACAGTGGGTGGGTGGGGTGGGGGGAAACTTTTTGCCATACAACTGAGGTTTAGTTCAGTCTGTAACACAGATCCTTTGTATGACTTGAATCCCCTATTTCCAGAGCCCAGATCTTGGGAGTCAGGATGTGAATACTTCATTAATGTCTAATCGTGCCACTCTCAATATTCAACATAATTCAGTTATTCAACATAAATTCAGAGTGGCGGAAGAGGGTATTTTGTCAGTGGTCCTTTTGATTTCACTGGAGTTAATTACAGGAATAAGGAAGTTCCAGGAGAGTAAAGCAAGTATAATCCTACCCAAGATGTTATCTCTCATGGCAAAAACAGTTAATGCAAGTTTGGATGTAACTTAATAAAAAGACTAGAACACTTATAAAAGTCTTGTTGTCCTTTGCACAGGACTTGCCTACATAAAGGAAAGAAAGAGGCTAGGGTTACCTATCTATTTACTATAAGGATCTTCTAAGACCCACAACCTTAGTAGGGATATGCCAGAATAAAGGACATATATACTAGATCAAGCCATCATTGTGAGGATGTTAACATTTCTGTTATTTGCTACCATTTATTTTAGAGTCTTTGAAGTCTAAACTGGTGCTTCGGCAAGGAGTTATATTTTTTAATTGATAGAAAGAACTAAGAAAGCCCAGGAGAAGGGTGAGAGCTGGGATGGACAAAATAGGCATGAGAACATCCTGGCCTAATGAAAGCCCATCAGAAAGACTACCTGGAGGCTTGAGGAAAGGCCTGGCTGGGAGCAACTGAGAAGAGATGGAGTGGACTTTGGAAAGGCAAAGAGTGCAAGGAGTCCAAAAACAGAACACAGACATTGAGAGGCACACGTAAAGGTGTAAAGGGGAAGTAGAGGCTACATTTTCAGAAACTCAAAGTGTTATGCAGTGGCTTTGTTGTTGGATATACTTTGACCTTGGAGATGAGCCCCTCTTCCAGAGACCCCATTACTGAAGGAACATTAAGGCATGGCAAGTGATTTAAATGGGGAAACTAGGAAAGAGTCAAGGGCTAAATAAGGACTACAGGTACTTCAATTCAATTTAAGGAGGTATTGATGCCTGCTCATACTGCCAGAAAATTCTTTTTTCATGATTCTGCCTCAGTTCATAATAGCATTATTTATTAAAACCTATGAATATGATTGGCAGACAAGGTTCTTTGGGTAAATCTGACATCTTTTATTAGACCAACTCAAGTAGCTAGCAAAATTCTTCCTAGCAAGCTTTGAGGCACAAACATTCTTTTTCAGCATCTGCAGATGGTCTGTGCTCTTCCTGGATGTAGTGTGGTAAAGCAACCAGAGGCCAGTACATATGCAAGAAAGCCAGTCAATTAAAATGTAAATTGAAGTGGCCAGTGGGGGGAGGTGGGGCATGAATGTTGATGTAGTCAAAGGATGGCAGACAGGAGGGTGGGGGGAAGGTAATGAAAAGAGCTGGTAAAAAGTGGAGGGTTTACCTGGGGAGTCAGTTGTTAGGTATGTTATGTGTCATAATGGATATATTTAGTCCATCATTTTTTGTATGCAGTAGGTTGACGAAGTGACATTCGTTGGCCCATCTGTGAAAAGTGTTTTGTAAATTCCCTTTGAAGATTCAAACTGAGAGAATGGAGAATAAACTGGAGAGTGTCTTTCTTGTGAGAAATGTGCTTCCACAGGTAATTGGGTATTCTTGTCTTTGATAGATTTCTGGTGTGCATTCATTCTGGTGCACAGTTGTTGTTTGACAGTTGTTGTTTGTTTTCTCCTACATATTTTCCATCAGGGCATTTGGTGCATTGCATGAGATGTATTACTTTTCTGCAGGTGTAAGATCCAAGAATGTTGATGGCTCTGGTGTGGGGTGTATAGTAATTGTGGGTGTGGTGGAAATGTTTTGGCAGGTTTTATATTTCTTGTCCTGGCATGGTCTGGATCCATTTGGTGTTTTAGGCCGTAAGAAGTTTGCTTCTGGTAATGAAGTCAGCAAAGTTCAGTGCTTGTTTAAAGGATAGGATGAGTGGTTCTGGTAAGATCTCTTTGAGAATTGGGTCTCCTTCTAGTATGGGTTGCAATTGTCTGAGGATTTTCCATTTATTGGCATTATACAGAATGCAAAGGAAGTTACAGGATGGAATCCTGGCCAAGATGGAAATAAATGGAAGATTTTTCCCATTAACTTCATGGAGCCAGGATTTGACCTGTAGTTGTTTGATAGAAAGATAATACAAGAAAAGCTTAGAAGGGCCAAAAGATAGTACTAAGGTTGAGACTGATCTTGCCGAGTACTTTCTTGTGAGAGGTTGAGTACTTGGTTTACTTTTAGGCAGGGGCAGGAGGGAAGGGAAGGGGAAGAAGCCATGTTAAAATTTGTATTAACTTAGGCCAGCATTTCTGAAAAATATGGTGTATTGAGCTTTATGGTTTTTTGACTTGTATAATGTAGTCAATTCTCTACATATGGGAATGGCAGATCCCTTGTAAACTGCTTGGGGAAAAAGAGGAGGGAGGGGGAGCATAGAAAAACATATTGCTTAAGAAGGAGAAAGAAGGGAAAGGAAAAGAAGCAAAGAGTTATGTGCCTGCAAACTGGATTGTTTTTTGCGCAGCCGATATGGAATAAAGTATGTAAAGGATTTAGAGCATCATGGCTTTTAGGTTCTTTATATAAAGAATAGTGAAAAAGAAAGGAAAAAAAAAATCTAAAATGAGAAACTTTAATTATATAAGATGTCTGAAATTTTAATATTATCATATGCTGAAAAATCCTGTTGGTTTGTTTATACTTCAAACGAAACAATTAACGGGGGTTGGACCCGATCTTACGAGGTCCCTATCAGCCCTAACGTCTAATGACTGTGAAACTTGGCAACCTAGGGCTACTATAGCTTTCACTGAGAAATAGATATAATCAGAATTCTGTTGCCTACACTGCAACCTAAATAACATGGTTGATAAATAATTTGAACTTGGAAAATGGTTCAGTATATACTCTTACAGGTATGCTCAATAAGTATCATGAAGGTCAATGGGAGGGCTCCTGAGCCAGAAAGATTCTCCCAGAAAAATTAAAACATGCCTCTTTTTTTTAATTGGTAAAATGTCATATGCTTTTCTACATGCATCTCTGAATGGTAAACATTGCATCCAAGAAGGAGTTGATGTTGGGACTTGATGAAAGAATTACCAAACTACAATGTTTTATCAGTGATTTATGAGAAAAATGTTTTACTGGTTGCTTTTTTTTACAATAATAGGAAAATTCGAGGGTCAATCAGAAAGTAATGGCTCCTATTTCTTTTTCCTCAGCCAAATATTTATTGAAAATATAATATATTTGTACAGAAAATCTGAAGATCATGGCTGAATATCCAGCTATTTTTCAACACTGTGTCTTTTCTGTCACTAGCCTTTTTTCTGCTGGTGAACAAGTATGCATATAGTCAGGTATCGAAAGTAATACCTCCTATTTTTTAACTACAAGCAAGCCATAGACATGGAAGATGTTCTTTTTCTTAACTTCAATGGCAGCAACATTAAGCTTAGACATCTATGTCAAGTCACTGAAAAAACTGAAACATTGCATGCAAAGAGCTTGCCCCGATAGAGACATGTCTGATGTGCGGCTTCTGTACAACACTCACCTACATAGCAGCATGCACACCACAAAGGTAGTGCCATCCTTTCAATCTGTGCTGCTCCATCCTCTGTACAGCCTGGAGGATGAAAGACAGGCTGGGGGTGATATTTTCAGGATAACATGAAATGGATAGAAGCTGTGTGACAGTAGCTGTGCAACAAAAACAAAGACTTCAACAATGGCACAATCCATGTCATTGTTCAGCAGTAGAAAAAGGCCACTGATGGAGAATCAACAGAGGAATTGTGAATAGATATGCTATGCAAATGAACTTTCTAGCATTGCTTGCAAATTTTAGACAGACACCTCCTTTTTGAGGCTTCTGGCTTTAGGGTTTATAAACATACAGGGGGGATATAATCTAGCACAGTGATGCTCAGCTTTCAGGCTGGACCTGGCTTACACAGCCATTTCATCTAGCTGATGTCGTTCCCCAGTGGTTCCGAAATTTGGCAATGGGGGAGTGGTAGCAGTGTTAATGCTGCTTGGCTGCCTTTCCTCTGCCACCACATTTCCAGACTCATGAGAAGCATTATGGTCCAGATGACACAGCCCCATGTGCCAGATTGAATTGGTGCGTGTTCAGTCTTTAGCTACATACAGCATGTGGGGTCAGGCCAGTGTGCTGGGTCATACTACATGCCACATCAGGCCGCAGGGGAAGGCTGGCACATAGAGTTGTACTGCTGCTGAAACTAGTGCATCGTTGTGCACACCAGGGCTAGGGACAGACAGTACATGTAATCTGGTTTAAGTGATCAGAAACTGGTTTAAAACTGTAACAGAACATAAATTCTGTGCATATAAACCAGTTTCAAAATGGCCTAAACCAGTTTGAAATAAACCTGGTTGAATGTAGTATCAGACTTAACTGATTGAACTCAAACCAGTTTATACAATGTCTGTCCCAGTCCCCTTCCTGGTTTAAGTTTAGCCAGAGTCCCCCAGCATCTCAGCATTCTTTCTGGGCTGGACTCTCTGCTCCACCAGAGCAGGCTGGCCCCACTCCTCTGCTTTCTATCCTGAGCATGGTCAGGGACATGGCAAGACACTGGCTGGCATGACCCTGTTAAGGCAAAGGGACAGGGAGCAGGGAGGGGGTTAATTCTTCCCTCCTTCCCCTTCCCCTCACCACAGCTGAGGTCTTCCTGTCTGCCAGGGAGCAGTGGAGATGGAGAGTGGCCACTGCTGGCAGACCTTGGCTGCTGTCCCAGGGGCAGAAGGGACAGAGGGAGAAATTAACCCTGCCCTTGCCCCCTTCACCTTAAGGGGGCCATACTGGGATGGCATCTGGCCATGTCCCACTGTTGAAGCAGCAAGGGAATGAGGAAGGGCAGCAGCTTATCAGGTTGCCCAGGAGGGGGGTTATTCCCCCCTTCCCTTCCTTGTCTCACTAGCAGGGACCACAGCTGTACCAGCATGGCCCCATTACGGCTAAGGGGACAGGGATGGGGTTAATTCCACCCCCCTCCCAGCAGAGGACTGCACCTGGGGTAGAGCAGCCCCCGCTTCTCCCTGCCCTGTCACCGCAGGGTGGGGAGGAGGGCTCTGCGCGGGGCTGCCTGGCCCCAGAGGGGGACTCTTCCCCCTGATCATCCCCCAACCCTGCCCCAGAAGAGGGGTTGTGTTCAGTGCTGGAGGGGGGCTCTTTCCCCTTCTTCTTCTCCTCCCTCATCCCCCACTGCCACAGGGCAGGGAGAGGAGGCTCTGTGCAGGGCTGCCTGGCCTGGCCCAGCTTATCCTGGGCACAGGGAGTGGCTGTCACTGAGCTGCAGCCCCTGGGGGTGGCCCTGCACCTGCAACTGAGCCCAGCCCACCTGAACCCCATCTGAGGCAGCCACATCGGTGGCCCGGACTGGGCCATGGAGTCAGGGCCGCCCCCAGTGCTAGCAGCTCAGTGACAGGGATGCTGAGCCCTGTCATCAGCACAGCCTGGCTCAGCACTGCCTGGCCGGAGGTTGGCTAGGCAGTGGCTTACCTAGTTCGAATTGGAACCACTGGCAGGTGTGGAGCCCAGCAGCCACCCAAAACAGTGGGTCACTGTTGACCCACAAGCCCCCACAGTATTTCTGAGCTGGCATGGGTACCTCACTGCCCAGCCAGCTACTGGCTGTGCATGCTGTGCTGTGCTGCACTGCTGACAGGGCTCAGCAACCCTGTCACTGAGCTGGGCTGGGTCAGGTCATAGGGGTGGGGCCACCCCCAGAGGCTGCGACTGGTCGGGGCTGGGCCAGGCAGAGGAGCAAGGCGCCCACAAAAAGCCCACCCCATGGTGATGGGGGGGGCAAGAGGGGAGTAGAAGGAGGAGGGGGAAGAGTCCCCCTTCAGCATCAAACAGAACTCCCCTTCTGGAGCAGGGAGAGGGCCGAAGCTGGGATCCCCCTCCAGGGCCAAGTAGCTCTGCACAGAGCCCCCCTCCCAGGCCCATGGCAGCAGGGGGTGGGGGGGAGGAGGAGGGGAAGAGTCCACCCCAGTACTGAACAGAGCCCCCTGCCCCACGGGGTAGAGGGAAGGGCCCCCCTCCCCACCCAGTGCCAGGGGGGTGGAGAAAGAAGAGGGGGAAGAGTCCCCCTCCTCACCCTGTGGTGGTGGGAGAGCGGAGGAAAGGGAAGATTCCACCCCCCCCCCAGCACCAGTGCCCCCCCCAAACCCTGTGGTGGAGGGGGAGGGGGAAGAGTCTTCCTCTGGAGCTTGGCAGCTCTCTGTACTCAGATTGCTCCTGGCAGTAAGGGAGCTGCTGGGGTGGGCAGAGCTCTCCTGTCCTCATTGTCCTCCTCTTCATAATCATCCACCCCCACCCCAGCCACAGGGGTCTGGCCATGCTCCCTCTTCCCCCACCCTCTGAACCCTACAGGCCAAGGTGTGGGTTTAAACCTCTCCTCAGTCATACTCAGGCCTGCCAGGGCCTGGCCATGTCCCCCCACCCAGTCCCTCCCCAGCTCAGCCTCCCTGTGAAAGGGAAGGGAGGGCTGCTCTAGTGCTCCCGGGCTTCTGGCCTGAGCCACTGCAGACATGTGCCTACATTTCTGAAATGAAAAGGGAATATCTATTCACTTGCAAACTGGTTCAGTCTTTGCAGGTTAGACTAACCTGCAAAGATTGAATCAATTCAGGCTCAAGCTTTTTGAATGTCTGTCCTTTGCCCAGTATGCTGGATCACACCCATGGACCATTCCCTTGTGCTGAATGCCCACAGAGTGACCCTATATGTGGGATCTGTCCTGTGGACCAGCCTCATGCCACTCATCCAGCCTATGGGGCCAGAGAGATTAAGCACCATTTATCTACAGGATTTGGTTCTAGTTTTGTTTTGAATTCTGCTATCTTCTTCCACTGTGACCTGAAGCAAATCAGTCCACTACACTGTCAGTTCACTATCCTATATTGCCCATTTATAATAAAAAAGCAGCAGAGGCTGGGGTGGCATGGGCACTAAGGTGCTTGGTTGACATCCCAGATGTCATGGCAGAAGTGCTCACAGTGTAGTCTTCTCAGATTCTGACAGATCTGCAAATTCTGCTGAATACCTTGTTGCAAGGACATGAGAAAGAAAGAATACAACAACAGAAGCACATCTTTTTTAAATATGTTGAGGACATATGATTAATATAGTAACAACAAAATATTTTAAGATCTCACAGTTGTATATGGATTGTGACTTGGTACAGTTGGAAGGCTTGTCTATAAAAATTCCTAGACATAAAATATTTCTGGTAGGGGATCATGGAGAAAGGTTTTTGTTTCCATAAATTTCATGGTTGGCTGTGCTGTTGTCCCAAGTCTTCTGCAGTCCTTTGGATTTACCTGAAAATTCCTAAAACTCATAAATCAGTTTTGTTAAATACAAGCCAAGCTGAACAGGTGATATATAAAAAATGGAAAATCCATTAGTAAAAGGACTCTTTCAAAGTAGCGAAGACTGGGGAAAACCCCACAAAACCCACGTCTGGAAACAATGATCCTTGCTGCAAACTGCAGGAGTGATCCATACCTGCTGATTTCAGTCACCACAATCTTTGCAATTTTGTTCTATTAAATTAACGAGATCCTTCTTAAATCCATTTCTACCCTTAATTTCCCTTAAAATTTACAGTTGCATAATAAGCCAATAGGTGAAATATCTCAGTTTGTGATTACTTGTCCTTTCTGTGATGTACAGTGTCAACCACTTATTAGATACTTACTTAATAAAATCTAAATCTTAAAGCCATAATCTATATTTATAAGATTGTCCCCACAACTTTTAGAATTCTACTTTTGCTCCTGCTGCATGTGTATGTGCATGTTTGCTATCCAGATTGGTTGCAAGTTTATTGTATATTTATAAGTGAGCAAAATACAATTAAGTATTAAACTCAACACAGTTTCTTGATGGGAGTCCACACTTCCATCAAAGTGTTTTTCTTTGCACCACTTATTCAAATTGTCATTTATTAGAATCAAATGTGCTCTGCCTAATGTGAATCTAATAGGAAGCAGACACTGTATTTCCAAACAGATGAAAAGCTGCCAGATTATTAGTATAAATTAGTGATGGGGAAATGACATAGCAAATTTAAATAAGGGTCTAGAAGTTCAGAGGATACCAGTGCAAAATATCGCATCTCTAATGCCGGTTTAAACAAGTCTGAAGATAGCTATTTTTATGAGATTTCTGGTACTTCTTCCATCCATTTAGGTCAGAAGTCTCATGAGAACACCTTTCCTTAAGATGTTTTGATTTCTAGCCCTGGACACAGCCAGACTCTGGACATGTATTGGGATGTCAGGAATAAAATTAATGGGAAATGGAAGTGAGATGCACTTTCTGAAACCCCAGGAACAAGAGTTGGTTCTTGTTTTGCTAAATCAGTGATTCCCAGCCAGGATGCCTTGAGATCTTTTCAACGGTGCATCAGTGTTAGCACTGTTAAGTGTGCAAATATGATTCATAAGATAAACTTAGAGATCTCAAAAAGGAATCCATAGCATCAAAAACATTCTGACCTGTTGTGGTCATTCTGAGTTCTTTGCCACAGAAGAATTACTGTATTTAGTTTTCTGTAGCCAAAAAATGAGTGAAAAGTAAGACTGGCATTTTCTGAGGGGAACCTTGAGTCTACTGAGGGGTGCCTTGTGTCTAAAATGGTTGAGAGCTACTGATTCAGAGGTTGAGGAAACTTTTAGCTTTATCAGTTTCCTCATCATCACTGATGTAAAGCTTCTTTCCTAAGGAACTTAGAGGAGAAATCATATATGGTCAAACTCTTCTGTTCTTAGAAGTACCACTGGGGCAAATGGCTTAAGTCAGCAGTTCTGAACCAAGGGTACATGTACCCCCAGGGGGTATGTGAAGCCTCATCAGGGGTTACGTGAGATATATTTCATACATTGTCTAACACGGATTGAAGGGCCTAAAAAATTAATTTCTCATTGAAAGGGGGTACATGAAGTCTCACTCTGAGACCAAGGGGTACATCAACTGAAAAAGGTTCAGAACCATTGGCTTAAGTAATAGTCGCAGGATCTGGTGCTAATTTTAGTTTTCATTTTAAGTTAATTGTACGTTTCATTCACATTCATGCTGCTGTTTTAAAACTGGACTTACAATTTCCCTTTCCAAAGATAAATTTTTCCAGTTTTGAGAGAGAGAGAAAATAAAAGAATATAGAATATTTAATCATGGTTGAACATAAAGTAGCTCTGCTGAGCATGCAAACATGTGGTGTAGCCAAATGTTTTTTATTAACATCTAGGGTTATAGTCTGTAGTTCCTGCCCAGCTTGTGGACTGGTGTTAGAGCCTCTCAGGAAAATGCAGTTCCTGGCCACAGAGATGGAAAATTTTAGTTTGATTTTTTTTTTCTTCTTAGCTAAACAAGTAGAGTTCAGCCCTGGGTTATCACATTTAACACTGGAAGATCTTTGATGTTTTGCCTGGGGTTGAAGAAAGAAATAAGAAACAGGATCCATAACAGAAGATTATAAAATTAACTGAGGGACATCCTGTATGTTGTAATTTGTCCTATGCTGATATGCCAATATATTTAAAACATAAGACAATCTATTCTGCTGTAGTAAATTAATGAATGCAGTATCCTTACATGGAAAAATAAGGGTCATAATATGAATCACCATACAAAGTACATTTGAAATAGACAACAAAATTGAACTGGGTTTTCATATCATATCATTAGCCTACATTTTATTTCAAATACATATATTATCATATATCCTATATGATCACAGGAAAATAAGGATGGAATGGACCTCACATGGTCATCTAGTCCAGCCACTGTTCTAGACATATTTGTCCTGTCTAAACCATCCCAGCCAACCATCTGTCCTACCTGTTCTTGAAAATTTCCAAGGATGGAGATTCCACAACTCTAGATAGCATATTCTAACACTTGACCACCCACAGATTCAGAAAATTCCTCCTAATCTTCCATTTAAAAATTTCCAACTGTAGCTTTCGGCCATTGCTCCTAGTCCTATCCCCTATAGCCAAAGAGAAAAGCCCCTTTCCATCTTCTCTGTAATTCGCCTTCAGGTACTTTAAGACTGTTATCAAACACTCCCTGCTCCCCACCTCAATCTTCTCTATTTCCAACTAAATAGAATCATAGAAAATTAGGGTTGGAAGGGACCTCGGGAGGTCATCTAGTCCAACGCCCTGCTCAAAGCAGGACCAGCCTAAGCTCTATCATCCCAGCCAAGGCTTTGTTTACCCCGGGCTTAGAAACCTCTAAGAATAGAGATTCCACAATCTCTCTAAATAGCCTCTTAGAGTGCTTTACTGCCCTCCTAGTGAGAGAGTTTTTCCTAATATCTAGCCCCTTGCTGCAACTTAGAACCTTTGCTCTTTGCCCTGTTATCTGCCACCACTGAGGGTAGTTTAGCACTATCAAGTGCCATAGCCGCGAAGTTTGGTGCCCAGGGCAAAGCCTGCAGCAGCAGCCAGCCCTTGCCCCACGCACAGATCCGAAGGGCACATGCCCCCCCCATACTTGCCTGGGAGTGCACACAGCAATGAGAACTGCCCTTCACCTGTCCCCATGCCCCGCCCCCCCCGCCCCCAATGAGCTGCCCGTGGCTCCGTCCCGTGCCCTGCCCTGGCTGGGCAGTGCCTATTGGTGTCCCTTCGTTTTGTCATCTGGGGCAGTCACCCTGTTTGCACCCGACCCCCCTTGCTATAGCACTGGCTCCATTCTCTTTGTAGCCACCTCTCAGGTAATTCAAGGCTGTTATAAAATCCCCTTCTCAGTCTTCTCTTATCCAGACTAAATAAACCCAGTCTAAATAAGCCCAGTTCCCTCAGGCTCTCTTGATAATAAATCTAGTTCTTTCAGGATTTCTTCTTAAGTCTTGCTTACCAGGCCTCTCATTTTTGTCATCCTGCACTAGCTCTCTCCAACCTGTCCATATCCTTCTTGAAGTGTGAGGCCCAAAGTTGGACACAATACTCCAGATGAGGCCTCACGAATGCCAAATAGAGTAAAAGAATCACTCCCTTGATTTCCAAATGACACTCATGTTTATATAACACAGTATACTCTTTTATACAGTATCCTTTTTTACAACAAGACCACTTACACTATTGACTCACATTCAGACTATAGTCTATTGTAAACCCCAGGTCCTTCTGCGCAGCAGTGCACCCTGTCCAATCATCCCCCAGTCTGTTTTGTGCATGCAATTATTCTGTCCCAAGTGCAGGACTTTGCACTTTTCCTTGATGAATTTCATGGGATTTCATAGATTTCATAGACATTTGGGCAGGAAGGGACCCCGGAGGATCATTGAAATATGTCTCACGTAACCCCTGATGAGCAGGGCAGGAAGTCAGCAGGGATCATAGGATCCCAGCAAGATAAGCATCCAAATGTGTCTTGAAGGCATTCAAAGTGGGTGCTTGGACTGCCTCTGGCAGTAGTCTATTCCATAATTTGGGGGCTCAGACAGTAAAGAAGTTCTTCTTTATGTCCAGCCTGAATCAGTCGCATGTAAAATGCCCTAAGTTTCTGGTCTAAATTAAGTAGGTTTTTGAACCTATGGGGTGGGGTGGAGGAGAGGGGAGAAGTGAGCAGGCATCTGGGATGATGGGGACAATTGGGGGGGCGGGTAGTAGGCCCAATCTGGGCCACTTGGGGCGGGGGGGCACAGGATGGATGTTTACAGTAAGGTGTACCACAGAGTCCTTGTACGATTGGGAGTGGCCACACCTTAATAGAACAGGAGCTGGGTTGTGCAGATCAGAGATAATCCTGCCCTGGAGTGGCATTGCTTGAGCTGCATAATGAGTGTTTAAACCACTTTGTGGTGTTAATGGGCTTCTGTACAAGTGCTCCAGGGTGGGAGGTGGCTCTGAGAACCACTCTAAAGTGCCTGCAGCATCATGTGTATTTAGTGTGTCACACTTCAAAATGGTTGCTGGAGAACTTTAACTAATGCTAGTTGAACAACCTTTAGTTAAAGTGCCTCCACTAGCATTTTGAAATGTGGGGATGCTGAATAAACATGACATGGAGGCTGCTGGAGTGTGGTAATCAATTAACTCTGTGCTGATATGTACTAATTACCATGCATCAGAGCAGAGGTTCATCACATGTACAGGTGCCCAGTGTACAGACAAGCCAGGGGTTAAAAGCTCCAGGAGCCACTCAAAATTACCATGTAACTAGGCCCTTAGATATTCACTACATTTTTCAAGAGAAACATCTAGATTGCTAAGAATTTTGCAGTGAACTACAATTTTATAACCCAGCTTTTCATTACTATACATTTTGCATGGTGTTTTCCACATGGTTTGGTGATATATAACTAACCATGATAATTTGACAGAAACTAAAATTATTATAATCACATGGCTTTAAAAGAACTGTTTTAAGGGTATAAGTCTTTTCTTTCTTTTTTATTTTTCTGCTTGCAGATTCTGAAATTGACTTTCACTACTGAGATTTAGTTTACAGTTGGCATTTATTCAAACTTTAATGGACTCTTGTCTGCATCAGTTACCATGTTCACTTTGTTCTAAGAACTCTGTAATCTCTATATTACTACAAGACTAGAATAGAAGGTGTGTTTGAATTATCTTGGGGTTTTCTCCAAAGCAGAAAATTCAGTTAGAAATTCTTTATTAGGCAGATTTTACTACTGTATATCATCAGAAAAAGCCAAAAACATACTCCAGTGCTAACCCTAAGCAGCTGTGTGGTAGATTTCCCACCCCCTGCCCCCATCCCCTCAGGACTCTAGATGGATTAGAATTCACCCCGTGTGTGAAATTGTTTGTGCAAGGTTCCTGCACAGTTAACTTCTTGAGAAGGGGGAGGGAGGGTCTTCTTACTCATCTGCTAAAACATGCATGGCTCTCAGGTGATAGCTAGAAAATGATATTTAGAGATTTGCTTGTAGGATTTGGCTTGTAGGTAAAGTAGATATTGCATTAGAACAATGGTCCAGGGGAACAGCAAGGATTAATTGGTTTCTAAAAGCTGTTTGTGAGATTTTCACAGTTTCAGCCTTAGACACCATGTCTAAGGCCAACAGGGAGACAGGCTGGGAAATTTGCACAGTGATCTTTGATAACCCATGCCAAAGATAAACTTGCTACTTTGGAGCCAGGTCACAGTGACCAGCTGCAGAGTCCCTGGGATTTCCAATTCTGGTGGACGAACCAATTTAGGAGGCCCAGGCATGCCCAAATTAAGACACCAGGAAATGACCAAATAAGATGTATGCATGTGATGGGTTTGTGGAAACAAAGAAATATGCTGACAGAATATAACATGGATAGTATGATGCCCACAGGGAGACCAGTCAGTGGTACTCAGAAATGAAGAATCATCAGAGGAGGAAAAGAATGCAAAAGCCAGGATTTCAGAGCAGCAAAAGGTCCCTGAGGGGGGAACCCAAGGCTTCCATTGACAGAGAACATGCTACCAGCCTGTTTCAGCCCCTCGGCCCTCGACCTCCAAGATGTCTGACATTCGAGAAAGAACCACAGTATAAAGCTTGCATACTGGCCAGGCATACCTTACCACTGTGACAGTCTTAGAAATGGTAGATATAGAATGGGGGGCAGGGGTGGGTGTTATTTTGTTTGCCTTATCTACATTATTCTTACCTGCTATCACTGCATATCTATAAAATTTGCCTACTGTTGAATGGAAGAAGTTGTGGTCACTCTGAGGGTTTGGGTCCACCTGGAACAAGGTATCTGGGTCATAAATCCAGTGCCAACATCAGGCACAGAAAGATTCTTCCTTGCAAGGAAATATGAAAATCTGTATGGATTATTTTGATTCAAGCCCTGTCCTACTTTGTTGAATGATAATTATAGGGTGACTATACAGACATGAAAAAGGAGAATAGATTTGTTTTTCGTTAGTTAAGCATAGACTTCATTTTTGCTCTCCTGTCTTTTCATGCACATTGTAGTGATCATGGTGCTGTGTAACTAGATGCTAGACTTCATATAGAGATATTTTACTGATTAATTTTGGTAGCCAAAGAGGGTCTCATTAGAAATAAGTATAGAAAAATATGAGCAGCTTTATTTGGCGGTTGGACCAATGGAAGATAAAAGAAATTACACATGCGCAACCCTCGGAATAAACCAGTCTATAGAGAAAGAGAAGCACTCACACCATTGTATAAAGTACTAGAAAGACCTCATCTAGAATATTGTTTTGGTCGCTCTTGTTCAAGAAAGGTTCATTTAAACTGAAACAGGTGCACAGAGGGCTACTAGGATGATCTATCCTGTGTCTATCCTAAGAGCGGAGACTAAAATAATTTGGCTTGTTTAGCTTCACAAAATGAAGGAAAGAGAGATTCATAGATGCATAGATTGTAGACTTGGAAGGGACCCCGAAGGATCATTGTGTCCAACCCCCTGCCCCTGGCAGGAAAGAGGACTGAGGTCAGATGACCCCAGCCAGGTGACTATCAAGCCTCCTCTTGAAGACCTCCAAGTTAGGTGATAGTACTACCTCTCTTGGAAGCCCATTCCAGATTATGGCCACCCTTACTGTAAAAAAAATTATTCCTAATGTGTAACCTAAATCTACCCTCCAGTAGTTTGCACCCATTGTTCCTACTTACTCCCTGGTAAATAGCGCATCACCAGTTCCCTGTTGTCCTCCCTTGATAAACTTATAGGTGGCTACAAGGTCTCCCCTCAAATGTCTCTTGTGAAGGCTGAAGAAATCCAGATCTCTCAACCTTCCCTTGTAGGGTCTTGCACGGAGGCCACTAATCATACAAGTGGCCCTCCTCTGAACCCTCTCCAGATTGTCTGTGTCCCTCTTGAAGTGCAGTGCCCAAAACTGGACACAGTACTCCAACTGCGGCCTGACCAATGCCGCATAGAGGGGGAGCATCACCTCCCTTGATCTGTTGGTCATGCATCTGCTAATGCACAACAAGGTGCGATTGGCTTTGTTGATGGCTTCATTACACTGCCAGCTCATGTTCATCTTGGAATCTACTATGACTCTAAGATCTCTCTCAGCCTCTGAGCTGCTGAGGAGGTCATCCCCCAACCTATAGGTGTGCTGAGGATTCCTCCTCCCTAGGTGGAGTACCTTATATTTATCTTTGTTGAATTGTATCCTGTTTCATTCCACCCAGTGATCCAACCTGTCCAGGTCGACCTGTATCTACTCCCTGCCCTCCAGTGTGTTAACTTTGCCCCATAACTTGGTATCATCTGTGGACTTGGAGAGGATGCTCTCCACACCCTCATCCAAATTGCTGATGAAGATATTAAATAACACCAGTCCAAGGACCGAACCCTGCAGGACCCCACTGCCCACCCCCTTCCAAGCCAAGAATGACCCATCCACCATCACTCACTGGGTGTGGTCTCTAAGCCAGTTGGCCACCCACCTGACTGTGTAGGCATCCACTCCAAAGCCTGCTAGCTTCCCTATGAGAATAGGATGCGAAACTGTGTTGAAATCCTTCCTAAAATCCAGGTAGATGACATCAGCCTCAGCTCCTGTGTCAAAGCAGTGTGTGACCTGGTCATTAAAGGCTATAAGGTTTGTCAGGCAGGATCTACCTGTGATGAACCCATGCTGGTTTCCTTTTAGGATCATTTCCCCTGCTGGGCCTTCACAAATGTGCTCTTTGATGATTTTTTCCAGTATTTTCCCAGGGTAGAGGTAAGACTGACTGGCCTAAAGTTACCCAGCTCATCCCTTCTCCCCTTCTTAAAAATGGGCAGCATATTGGCCCTTTTCCAGTCCTCAGGGATCTGGCCAGAGCACCATGAGTGCTCAAACAGCCATGCCAGTGGCTCAGCTACGACCCTGGCCAATTCCTTCAGCACCCATGGATGGAGGTCATCTGGGCCGGCTGACTTGTACCCATCCAGCCCTTTCAAGTGCTTTCTAACTAAGTCAGCACTAACCTTTGGCATTCTGGTGCCTTTTGGACATCTGTCTATGTTCAAGGTGGGAGAATTGTCTTGGTCAGTACTTAGGAATACTGAAGCAAAAAACTAATTGAAGAGCTATGCCTTTTTCCCTGCGTCAACCACCAACTGTCCTGATTTGTCCTGCAGGGGCCCTCTTCTTCTCTGCACCTTCCTTTTTCTTGCTATGTATCTGTAGAAGGACTTTTTATTGTCCTTAATTGTTGTAGCCAGCCTAAGCACCAGTCTGATTGCTCTTTGTAAATACTCCAAATGGGTTAGGAGAGCATCTATTTAAGGTTTACTGCTGGCACTGAACAAATAGGTAGAAGTTCATCAGGAATAAATTTAAGTATGCTTTTTTTTTTAATGTTTTCTAGCTGTCAAAGCAGTGAGGTTCTGTAGAGGGACTACCTTGATTGAGGTAATGGATCCTAGGGGCTGCATTTGCAGTATATGAGGGATGTGTTAGTATGGGGTGGCTGTCCAGGACACCAAAGCGAAAGAAGTTATAACCCAAGAAAGTAATTGACAAGAGTATTCTAGGTGTGCACTAAAAAGTTCAGATCTTAGAAATATTGTGGAAGAAAACGTGGCAAGATTTGGACACAGCCCAGGAAAAGGACTCAAAGATGATTTAGAAGCCTGATTGGCAGGAAGGGCCATGGTGTTTTTGACTGTGACAGACAAAGAGGGTTTGAGGACAGAGTCAAAAGAAAAATCGGGACTTCAGTTTTTGCCCATATTATATTTGAATCATCAGTGTCATATTCTGAGGAAGATGTCAAAGATGGCATGAGAGTGGATCTGAGAATTTTCACCATGGAGGAGATGTATGAAGTCATGTGATGAAATATGATTACCTAGAAAAGAAGTAATTGGAGAATAGCAGAGTGCAAAAGCCAACTTTTCCAGGCAATGGGAGTTGAAGTATGAATTGCTGAAAGAATGACTGGAGAAGCAGGAGAACGAGGAATGGATGGTGTTTCGAAAGCCAAGGATAAATAGTGATTCAATTTTGCATAGAGATGCAAATGAAATTACATTTCATTGCTGTTATGCATATGTTGGTTTTAGAACTAAGCGTGCTAAAATCCTTGATGTAGTACAGCAGTGATGCATTATTTTTTCTTGGTGCCAAATTCTATGAAAAATAAATTTATTGTACATCTGCTGCTAAGCCTCGATGGTAATCTACACCATGTTTTACCTTATAGTTTTAAGCTTCTCTTAAGGAAAAGAGGGGGAAGAGCCTTCACTGGTGTCATTCAATATCTCTTTCACTGATACCAGCTGAGTATCTGGTGCTAAACATTTTATGCTTACTTTATAAAGCAGTGGCAAATATTATAGTGTTAAGGTGAAAACAGTAGACTCATTTTGCTTGTCACCCACAGTCAATAACGAGGATAACAGTTTAAAATGCTACATAACCCAGCTGTAGGCAGTAAAAGTACTGACATGAATTCATCAGTGATATAAATTAATTGGAGCCAGTGGTGTCTTGCCCACCAGCCCAAATTCTATTTTTGTTTACATCACTGATGAAAGGCAGGTTTTGGTCGATGTAAAATACCTTTGCAGTAGTAAAAGAACAAGTTTTCAACCCCTATATAAAGGGGGGCAATCAGCTTTGATCATATAGTGCCATATTCCTTGAGGGTTTTGTGATAGAGGTTTAAATGATTGGATTTTGAGAACTATGGTTAGAGAACATGGGGTACATAGTCTCTAACAAGTAATAAAGGGGAGCAATGGACAACCCTAAAATATATTATCTTCTAGGGAAAACACTAACTGAAGGCAACACATGCATTCCCTTTGGCAATCATTTTTCCCTTCTGCCTATGAAACATGAGAACTTTTATTATATAAAACTGAGCTTTCTTGTGAACTTTTCCTTTAGGTTTGCCAATGATAGATGATGATTTAATTCTTTCCAGATACGCAGTTGATTTAATACAAACTCCTTTTATGTGGAGCAGAACAGGATAAATGGGCATTGGTCCTAGAATATTTATTCCTTTTTACAGCTCCTTAAGAGTAAATTTAATAGAACTGCAACACGTTTTTTGGCACTCAATTCTTGCACTAATTATGTGGTGTTTGATTGTAAAGCTGCCTATTTAATATGTGGCATTTGTATTGTATGCTTATTCTTGGACTCTCCTTTTGTTTTAATGGACAGTCATGTGTGCTTGAATTCAAAATACTGTTTCAAACAGACATGTTTAAATAACAACCCCTCTTACCCCCAAAGCTTTTTAGCCACAGCTGTTAGCATTGCAAACCCAGAAGCTTTGATGTGCCCCATCCTCATTTCATTTCTGTTGGATTCTTTCCGGAACTGCTTGAAGTACTGATTATGGCTAAAGGCTACATTTTTCTGTGAGTAAAACCAGTTCAAATAGGGAAAAAAGTCTTTGTTTCATAATAACTTTTATTCACTATTATACCACTTCCCTCCGTCTTTTCAAGTGTTCTACTGGGTGTGCTCCAATATTATAGTGCTCTTGGTAGTGATGTTGGAATTATGGTTGAAGAAGAATGTTAATTCTAAGTCTTTGTTTTCAGGCTTCTATACATTTCCAAAAAATGTAATAAATTACATCTTTAGTATGACAACTTTGCATGTGTTCTTTTCTCTGTCTCTCTCTTTTTTTTGAAACTCTACCAAGTGTTCACATTTCAAGTAAGTGTTCTTTTCAGCCATTTTGAATTACCTCAGTGAGAAAAAGTGGGTCATATGCTATACTTTCCTTCTCACCAGCATGGGTTCCTGACTTCCATAATAGTTTTGTGTCAGCACTACACATGTACATATGTCCTTTCTGTGCACCAAATATGCATTTGATTGCATAGTTGTAGATTGAAATAAACGTCCACAGAACAATTCCAGTGAAAAAGTCACAAATATTTCATTTGGCAGTAGTAATAATATTTGCTAGGAATAGGCATATGCTTATCCACAGTGAAATTAGAGAGATATTTCTTAAACTTAATTTGACATTGGAATTATCATACTTTGTTACGGTAATCATAATAAGGGAAATAGGTATAACATTGTAAACATTGTAGCTCAGCCCAAGTGGGGGGTTTTCCACTCCCTCTTCAACTTCCTTTATTCATACCACAAAGCTATCATTCCCACATGTCTATGAGTCTTCAGGCCCCTATCACCACCTCTTTAGTTTTCTTCACATATTTTTTTAGTATAGATAAGGAAAAGAATACATAGTTTACCTTATTTCTGAATGTTTTCCTTATTTTTTCTTCACCTTAGAACAGGATCCCTTACAATCACTGTCAGTGATTAGGAAACTATACTTACATTAACTTTATTACCCATTGCTCCTATACAATGTTGTCACTATTGTTGAGAAACTGACTCAAATGTTAGTAATATTTAGTCATGGCTACATGATAACCCTAAAAGTGCAGGTCAGATATTTATCTGAAAAATAAACTCCAATAGTGTAACTTGCTGTGCCTGTCCTAAGCTTCCTGCTTAGGTTTTTCTAGCCACCCGGAGCTAACCACGGTCTTGCAGCCTGACAGTATGACCCCTGGCACCAGTTACCAAGACCACCGATGCTTCTCTTCTGCCACATCTTTGATGAAGTTTTAATCTTAGGGAATGCTGTTCATCCTGGCTCAGTGGTATCTTATTAGGTCTACTTGTTAGTGTGAAGACACTGGGGCTCTGCCTCCCCTGCACCCTGCCTAGTGCCAACTCGTTGTTACCCCAATGTTGCACGGATGCAGTTTCTTTACCAGTCATCACTTTTGTCTTGTCCTGTAGGTCCACCGCTGTCTTTGTTCCACTCTCCGTATCCAGACCTCCATGTCAGCTTTCCAGGTAAGTGAAACAACTCCTCTGAGTCAGTTCATGGGGCCAGCTCCTCGTCTGGAGGCTGCCACCAGTCATCCCTTCTGGGATCTCTGTCTCAACTGCAGCCTTCACTCGGCTGATGGGGACTTCCTTCCGGTCCCCCTGTCAGACCGGAGCATGGGTCTTTTAGCTCTGCTCCACTGCTCCTGCTGGCGAGTCAGCATCAGCACATGCTTACAAAGCATGTCCATGCCAGGGCTGCTTTTTTTTTTCTTCTGGCATCCTGGCCCCTGTTGGCTGTGGCTTGGGATGCCACAGCACTGTCGGTAAGTCCTGTGGCAAGGTGAACCCACCACAGCCACCATGCTGCTGCAGCTTGGTGTGCTGTGGTGCCACTGGCAGGGCCTGTGGCATGGCAGACCCACCATTGCCACCCTGTTCCTATGCCTCAGTGTGCTGTGGGGTCATTGGCAGGGCACAGCAATCCTGCTGCTGCCGCCATGCTTCCGCAGCTCAACACACCATGGCACTGCCGCCAAGACCTGTGGCATGGGGCTCCCACCATTGCTGCCAGGTCCCTGTGGCTCAGGGACTCCCCTGCCCCACCACACAGAAGATGCCAGGTTATCCCCTGAAGAAATTCTGATACCAGTAAGACCTCCTGGCCTCCCTGTGGTATTAAGGATAGGATTAAGTCAAGCTAATAAGATTTAAGAATCCAAAGATATGTTTGCCCTCTAAGAATGAAATATATTTAAAGAGACATCCCATATAGAGGACGTGGAGGACAGGGTTTAATATTACCCAACTTTTAGATTGCACCCTAGAGCCCTGTATAATAGGACTTGATCTATGAACTTCCCTTCTTCAACAGCCTAGCTTAGACTTTAAAGTTTGAACATTGACACACCTCTGTTTTCTGCCAGGCCTAAAAAATACAGATTTTTCTACAATCAGATGTTCGTTGAAAATCACCAGTAAGCAGGAGATGACCTGATACTAGTGCCTTAAATTTCTATGGCACTTATCTGTGAGGTCATGGATTGCTTGATTTCTGACCAGGCATTCCACAGACATCCATTTGCTGAAAATGAAGGTGTTATCCATAAAGATAAGAGACCATTAATTTTGGGTCATTTACCATCTGAGATGATATGCCAATAAAATTAAGTATATTACAGACCCCCCACAGGTTTACAAGTTAAGGGGTTAAGACTAAGTATACTGAAGACTAACTGTCATTGCTTCTTCATGTGGCTTCCTTTAACAGCATCCACAGTTGTGGCTTATTACTATATTCTTTTTGAAATTTATTCTCAAAGATTATTCCACATCACCCTGGAATGGTGCAGAGAGTATAGTAATTCATGATCTGAAGAAAGCTCAGGGGTGTTATTTTCACATGGGCACAGATCCTATGTGTCTGGACTGTGCTCCAGTGTTGGATTATATATCAATTGCAGCACATTAGACTATATTCCAGATGTCAAGTAATGTTCCTGAATATGATTCTGCTTTGCCAGCTCCCAAGCAAGCAATACTACACTAGTTTTAGGTACTGTGAATTTCAGATTTTGAAAACATCCATGTCATACTGCATGAGGCAGTTTGGAACAGTCTCTCTTACACCCAGAGCCCAGATTCTCTCTAACCTGTGCCCAGCACTGCCAAGCCCAGGAGTGCCTGACCCTGGCATGCCAGGGTGAGCTGGATATTTTCCACTAATGTGGGTGGAGGGAGGCATGGGGAGCCAAAACTGGGAGAAGGTTCTGCTCCTGCTGCTAGATCTGTACCTGCTGCTGGATCCATGGGGCAAGTTGGGTCTTTGCTGCTGGTAGGCTTTAAACTGGCTCCAGTGTGATGTAAGAGCTGGGGCTGACAATCAGCTGATTGTCAGTCCTAGCCCTGGAATCACACTGGGGCCATTTTAAGACCGCTGTGTGATGCTGGGGCTGGGAACAAAAATCTAATTATGTGTTCTAGCCTTGGTACTGTACCAGCATTGTATCTTATTTCTGTGGAACAGTCCAACAATAGCTGAACATGTGTTACTTAATACAATCCAGAGATATGCCTCCCATGAAAAGCTGTTGCTTTTCATGGGAGGCATATAATTACATTTAGCATGTGTTTTATTGTTTGAATGTACAGCCACTCTTGTTTTAAGTGCAATTAAAATGTCCTAAGTGTAACATGTGACATGGCCTTCAGACTTGTCTCCCTTCCAGATCCAGTCTAGTCTCTCCCCCTTACCACCTAATTCCCTTTCTCCCAATTCTATCTTCTGTTGTCTTTTCCATTTATGTGCCTCTATCCTGTACCAGTTCACTAATGGGGTTTTTCCTTCATTTTCTTTTCCTCTCTTATTCCACTTCATAGCTAGAAAGATGAAAAACCTTATCAAGAAGATTTCCTCTACAACTGTTTTGGCAGGTGTTGATAGAAAAATGTGTTTGATTAAAATAGCTAAAATAAAATCTCACTGCTCATTTGGACTTTTGTGTTGGATTTTTAAATATCCTTCCTAACTTCTGTTAGTATAAAATCTTTCCCCACTCAAAAACACTGAGACTCTAAACAGGACAAGGAAAACTGTAGTCATGAGAAAGGGAAATACAGCATCAATGTGGGAACATACAGCTATATTGTTCTAATAATCAATAAAGAAAATTATCCCCATGGCAACATTTTTCAGGGCCCCCAAATGTCTACAAGGGCACTGTCTAAAACCTAGGAACTTTAGGAAGAATGCATAACAAACTCTCAACCTTGTAAAATATTTTACATCATTTGAGAAGCCATCTTTCCATGCAAAGTAGCTAGAAACTTCATTTTTAAATGAAAGGTTAGGTTCACTTTTATATTTGCTGACATGAAAAATGGAGTGCATTGCTGCGTCCAGATGGGCAAGCATGTGCGTGTTGTGATGCCTCAAAGCAGTTTGAAACACCGAAGAGGCATGCTGGGAATGAAAAAATGTTCCCCTGCAGGAAAGCATCCTGCT
>NW_005842371.1:528838-550136 GCF_000455745.1 Alligator sinensis | reverse complement strand
TTCCTGCTGCCCATATGAGGAGAGTCCCAGCTCCTCATAGAGGCAATAAGTGGGGATGGCTGTAAAAGAGTTAGCGTGAGTCTCCCAGGCTTTCCTCAAATGAATATCATCTGTATAAAGCTACTTCCCTCTGGGCAGAGTGGGTTGGGGTGGGGTTGGGGGACAAATAGTGTGTGAACCTGCTCACATAACTGTGTTACCTAACAGTTTGTGCTCCCTGTACTCCAGCTGCTACTGCTGTGGTGCAGACTCCCACTGAGGGATACTGGCATATCTTGTGGGGCAGGCCGGGGTCGGGGGGGGAGTGAAATATGAACTCTGGGAGCTGTTTGGAGGGAGAACCAGACTTGAGGTCCAAAGGACCTGTGGCATGGTTCTGCAAATAGGGGTGCCAAGAGCCCATTCCCCAGCCCCACAGCCACAACAGCTGAAGTCTGCACATAACAACAGTATCTGGAGTGTGGGGAGTTCAAGCCATGTCAGATAACACCACTGCTGCTGAGGTCAGATCATTGAGGCACTACTGGAAGCCCTGGGTGGTGGCAGACACCCAGGAGCACTGTCAGGGAATAGGCACAGAAAGAGTGAACTCACCTGCTGCTGCCACTGTCCCTAGTTGACCCAGAGGCAGAGGGGAGCCCAAGGGCTGCTTCTGCCCCACTTGAGATGGGGACAGTGGAGAGTGGCTGAGCAGGGTGCTAGGTACAGTTGGGACAGTGGTGATGGTGGTTGAGTTCCTCTTCTTTGCTCTGATCCTATCTGGTGGGGGACATGAGGATGGGGGCACTGGAAGTGAGCAGGGCTAGAAAGAGCCTACTGCTGATGCTGTTCCCTACTGAGCCTGACGTCCCATCCCATCCTAGGCCAACATAGGGACATACAATGAGGACAGATAGGGAGCAAGGGCAGGAAAGAGGAACCCACCCACCACCATTGCTGTCTCTGGCTGAGCTTGGCACACTGAACAGCTGCTTCCTGCAGCTGGACCCCTGCATCATTGGGGAACACTGAAGAGTCAGACAAGGACCAGTCTCACGAAGGAGAGACCCACCCTCCCCATGCTCACCTGGGAGATCTCTTGAGCCTCTTTTGCCTTACTCCACCTGTGGGCTGTTGAGAACATCTGCATGGGTGCTGGGCTCAACTGGGGACAGGAGCAGCAGCAGCTGCTGCAAGTAGGTGAATCCCTTTTTCCTCCCCCTGCCCAGAATCCCCTCCCTCTGGTGTTCCCTGTTGGCCTGAAGGGTCCAGCGATGCCTCACCCCTTCCCCACCATGGTCTGAGGAACAACGCAAGTGGCATCTGCTGCAGCCCCTTTTTCCAAATCCAGGATTCTTCCCTGAACCATCCTGAGATGACAGTTGACCCCTACTGCATTGGTCTGTTAACATTACATTTTTAACAGCTTCCACGTACCCTTAAGGGGCCTGGGGTGGTGTGGGCACTAAGGTACACAGTTGACAGCCCAGAGATCTCAAGTTTGAGGACACAGCAAAAGCACTCATGGCCCAACCCTCTCAGATTCCAACAAATCTGCAAATTCTGCTAAATACCTTGTCACAAAGACATGAAAAAGGAAAAAAAAGAAAGGACCTACCCTTAAGATTGAGTCACCAAAAAACAAAACGTAAGCAAGAAGGGTTTTGTACTAACAGTTTTTCAGAGAGTCAAATAGGTTGTAATACAATCATATTTAGGCACCCATATACACTTATATACCTAATAGGTAGTATATAATCTGGCCAACAGTATCTATCAGGTCTTAATCTTTGGTCTGGACCTCTTAACACTACCACAATAAAAAATATGTACCACTCCTAAAAATGAACTTGTGTGCTTATTTTTTTATGTGTGTAGCTCTGTGTGTGTCTGTAGATGCACGCGCACATGCACCACACATATATATGTTTATGTAAGTATTCACAAATATATAGTGTGTGTATGTGCTTAGGTATATGCTCTGGTATGTGTGTGTGTTATATACCATATACTGATGGGGTGTGTACTATATTTATCTTCTGAGCAACTAGAAAATCCATTTCTAAATACAGTTATATAGTCATTTTCTTAATTTATTTAGTAATAATATCACATGAAATTGTGTTCTAAAAAATAAATTACTATATGCTACCATAAATGAAGCACATAACTAAACATGCATATGTACTGTAGAGCTACATTTAATCTTTTTTTTTCTTATGAACATATCAGTACAAAAAACATTTCATTATAAGGACAGGATTGTTTCAATCAACCAGCACATGGATATAAGCTGCTAAGCAAAACATTTGTATGACAGAGTATATGAAAGATCTACTATCTTGGTGATGTTTTATTCCAGAAGCCTGATTTTTACTTTACTAGTGTCCATTTAATGAAATTCACTGGCAGAGCAGTTAAGGGTTCCTGTTTCAGTTGCAGAGGTGCACATTTGAGCAGCACTCTGAACCCTTGGCAAAGTCTGCACCCCATTGACTTGGCTGCCTTGTCATTCATTATGGGGAGTCAAAGGGAGTTGGTCATGATGCTGCAATGAGTTATAGAAGTTGCTGTAGTTTAACCATACTAGCTCTACAGGATTCTTAGTCTGAGTGGGTCTTTGACCTTGATATTTAAGTGTCCATTTAGTAAGCTACCATGACTTCAGACATTGAGTACACTTGATTCCAATGTGCTGGTTAAAAAAAAATGATAATTTTGGGAAACTGCAATGAAAGATCAATGCAGTATCCCATTATATCAACATACTATGAATATTACTGCTAATGCACTACAGTAGAATTAAATCAATTCAGGCCTGATTTTATGAAATTCTGACAAGCTTAAATTAGAATTTTGATTTCTCAAGCACTTCTCAAAATCATATCCTCTATCCATTACTAAAAAAAAATGTTTCGTTCTTGAGGGAAAAATAAATTCACATACAACATACCTAGTCTTTTTATGCTTGTTACTGAACAGTCTTAACATGTCAGAATTAGACACAGGCCATCAAACAGCAACTATTTCCTTCTACATAAAGGCAAAAGTAAACTAAAAATATAATTGGTGAGTTATTCCTTATAATGGCTATCAGCAATAGCAAACAAATTTTATTTTCCCACTCTAATATTCAGGTTGTGTACTGATACCCTACTACCAAAGTACAGGCAGTTCTCGACATACATTTCGAGTTACAACATTTTGCACTTACAATATTTATAAATTGACACCCTGTTTCAACTTTCTGATGTCAGTTTCAACTTTATAACACTTGATCCAATGCCACACCACACCAGTGAAGAAGTTTGGTGCGTCGCCCAGCTCCCTGGAGAACATCTGTCCAAACTTCCTTGGACACTTTCTTTAAGAAGCAGTCAAGACTCCAGAAAAACCTGCAGCCAAGACTCTTGAGAAGAATCCAGCCAAGAGCCCTTCAAAAAGTCCAGCAAAGTCACCTCAAAGAAGTCCTTCCAAATCAATATGATTGCTACTTACAATATACAGGAAAAGCTTTGTTATCTGGCACCCGTGGGGAATAGAGGGTGCCAGATAACAAAATATTCTGGATTCCTGAGCGGCCCAAACAGGCGTCTTTGCCTGTTTGGGCTGCCACCTGTCCCGCCACATCTGGGGTGTTGCCACCCCTCCTGCCGCATTGCCACCCCTCCTGTGGGCCCAGAGGAACAGGGAGGGGGGGACCCGTGCAGCCTGCTATGCCCCGGGCCGTGGGGGCTTGGCAGTGCAGGATGCTTTCTCTCGGGTTGTGGGGGCTCCATGAAACTGGAAGTGCCATGGTGGGCACTTCTGATTTCACTTTTCCCTTACAAGCCGGCATGCTGGTTAACAGAGCATGCCAGCTTGTAAGGTGCCAGTTAACACAGCTTTTACTGTAAATACATTGATGTAGATGTATTACTTATCTATAATTGATTGAGTACAAAATTCTGAGGTACTTTTGGTGAAAACAGGGTATCTGGCCTTGGTTCAGGAACCAATCCCCCATTTATAGCATTGTTTCCTATGAGTAAATTGGTTCCGAGTTACAACATTTAGACTAAGATGCGGTTTTCAGGAACCAGTTGTGTCGTAAGTCCGAGGACTGCCTGTATACTTTACTATAAATAAAGAACTACTTCTTAAAAAGATATCCTAATGGCACTGCCACTATTAATGCATTTTCAAAGTGCCACACGCTAAGCATCTGGATTTTCTTAAATCCAGTGTTGTTACATGTGCCAATAGATTACTAAGTATTACACTGAACTGATTATATTTGATTTTATTCTTGGTCTGTTCTTCCTGTGAAAACACGTTACCACATCATTGCCATGTATCTGATGCACATACTTTAGGGTTTCTTTGTATCTTAGTAATAATAACTATAACAGCAACAGCTTTTCAAATGTTTTTAGATTTTACCTCTGTGCTATGTAAAACCCATTATTTAAGTGATTGTTCTAAGGCCACAGAGAAGAACAGTTGCAAAGCAAGAATGGAAAGACTAGGTATGACATCCTCATCCTACTGTAGTCTGTAGCAAAGCTGTCGTTGACTTCAGTGAAGCCAGGATTTTACCTTAGATTTCCTTGCTTCTAGTTTTGCGTTTTTTTATTTATATGCAATACATAGTTTTCTTCCTTAGAGACATTGTATACCTGTGGAAAAAAGTATCAGTTGAAATATTTCCATATGCAAAGTAAATATTTTGTTCAATTTTATCTACAGAATGATGGATTGTTCACAACCACTTATGGTGATGGCTTTTTTAGGAATGGCCAATGTTAGTTATGATTTGTAATAATGTAGTACATGACTTTTTAACATGCATGTCAATTCAAGTGCACCTGAATTTAAAAAAATAAGTATTACAATGCTGTTTAGGGATAATATAATTTGGTGGTACAGCAAGGGCCTTAACAGACCTTATATTTAATATCTGGTTTAAAAAGGAAATCAAACAATAAACAAGAGTGTGCTTTGGAACCATTGGAAATGTAATAATTCATAACTTGTAATATATTTGCAATATGATGTTTTTAAATTAAGCAAATATGCCATATAGAAGCAGAGACCCTTTTTTGAAGAATAATCTTTGTAAAAATATAGAAGGAAGAAAATTTAAAATTGAAAGAAAATTGTTACTGATAGAACTATAAATTAGAACAGGTTTCATGCCAGCAAAACTTGCTTCTTAAAAATCTGGCAAATGCAAATGAGGTGGTCAGATGTTGTTTCTTTAAATAACAATGGCCTGTAGGAGCCGAAAGCATATCATGATGTCCAGTGGAATTGGAGGCTGAATGTCATTTCCATCCAGGCGTAGATAGCGGAGGCGTGGGAAATCATTGTAGGGAACATAGTCTTCTATGCTAATGGAGGCTGGACAAATTTGAGTGCCACTGACATCTGCAAATACAGATAACTTGTATGAAAAAATGCATTTTAATATTGTTATCTCTAAAATGTGTACTTGTTATTTTTAATTTAAATTATAAAGTAGGCTATGATACACAGGCAGTTCAATTTAATTTCATACCAGGTTTACTACAAATTCATATTCTAGAGAGGAACTAGAATTCATTCCTAAATCTGGATGGTGGGAAAATTGGCCATTAAAGTATTAGGATGAATTTTGTTTGCAATGTATTTATTATAAACCAAGTTGTGATTTTGACTTTAGTGAGGGCAGAATGAGGTCAGCAGTGTCTGAAAATTTCATCCTGGGTGTCTGTACATTAACTGCGGCAAATATATTGTCTGTTCTATTATATTTAAAATCCAGAAATTTATAAATAAAAGGTTCATACAAGCATCTTTTTATAATGTTAGCATACTAAGCCCTCCTCCTCTCCTACATCATGCTCTCCAATAGTTTAATTAAACATGAACATATGAAAAATAGCAGAATTGTAAAAGGGCACATAGCCTTACTGCATATCAACCACTAGACAATAACTGCCTGCATGCATCTTTTTACTCCATGGTAAACAGAACTGGTAATGTAGGCCCCTCTCCCTGAAATCTAAGTTACTATGGCTGAATTTCTGCTTCCCTGGGGGTGTGAGAATGCACATGGACAGTCACTGCAGAGCAGCTAATATATGGTAAAGCACCCTCTTCTTATCTCATAATAAGCTGTACATTTATCCATACATATATTAACCGATGAAATGGCAGGTTGGCAATCCTGTTTTGACAGGTAAGAAACAGATGCATCTCTTTTAAAGAAATATATGTCTCATTTTATTTGAAATAAGATTTGATACTGTGGCTTTCATTATTCATCACTTTTCATGAGTTAGAGGTGTTAGCTTCTTTACACTGGCCCTCCTAAATACCATCTGTAATATCAACTGGGTATTTTCCACTTTTAATCTTAAACACTTGTGCAGGGATGTTGAACAGCTGCCATATTTCAGGCAGTAGTTGGTTTTATCTTAGTTATTGCTGAAGTAACTTTTATACATTGAGAATGTCAAACTTGTTGGGTCCAATTGTGGCATTAAGCTATTGACCTGTCTGCCTGAAGCTGTTATTGGCCCAAGGCCACCTCCCCTAAAGAGCGTGAAAGGAGATTGAGAGTTACTGAGAGAGAGAGATTTTTCTTAGAACCTCCATACAAGCATACATAAAACAGTTCCTAATTAAACATTTTTCATCAACACTACAAAGGTTTTCTGATGTTAGCAACACAGTATATATATTGAATGTCCTCAAGTGTCCATGAAATTTTTTAGTGAAACTTTACTTTTTCTCATCATCTTTGCACGAACAGACCTGTCTATAATGTCATTGGAACATTAACTTATACTTGGATTTTGTCTTTTAAACCCCCCAAAGCCAGAAGCCTTTTATTTTTAAGTGATCCTTTTTTGTAAGAATACAAATCTATCACAGAAGCAAGACAAATAGATTGAGTTACCCAAAAATTGCCAGTACAACTAACATACCAAGTGCAGCCTCCTTAAAAATGGTTGACTAATGTTTATAAAATGCTTGGTATTTTTTGAAGAAGAATTAGTTCTTGTAATTATTTAATTATATGGTGGTTGTTTTTAAGTAATATTTATTATTCAGAAGGATAGACATAGGCTATCTACTTACAGAAAGGTTTTATATCTATAGTTTCTTATGACTAAATATGTCCTGAGACTGATTTACTTTATTTGTGCATTTAAGTTTTCAACTTGCAATAAAGTTCATTTTTATGCATCCCACTATGAAACTAGAAGCTGCCAAGTGCTATTTCATCACGATTGTAATTATTAAAATGTGATTTTGAATGATCCCAGTTAGGCAAAAAACTGCTGTTTCAGGACACTTGGAAATTAGAACACCACGCAAAGCCACATGACAATCTTTATAGAAGACAGTCATCATCAGGTCTAGGTACATTCATTCAAAAAGCCTGAGGCAGAATCAGTTTAAGTTTATGTGGTTTTCTGTAAGCAGCATAGTTTAGATCGGCAGTTAACAGAGCACACATTTGCACTTTGGTGGGGGTGCAAATCTTAAACTGTGTTCAGTCATTTTTAAACCAGTTTATATATGCCGAACGTCTGTTCTATTATGGGCATAGACTGTTTTTGTGTGCCAAACATCTGTTCTGTTAGAGATATAAACAGGTTTCCGATCACTTATACCAGTAAAAGTATAATGTCTGTACCTGGCCCAAATAAGAAACAAACCAGAACAACAAGCCATCTAAAATAACTCAGCAGGCTGAGGCTCTCTTTTGTATCTCTCATACTAGACTTCTTCAAGCCCATTTGTGACCCAGGCTGCCAATAAAATGAAGACATCTTTCCTCATTCCATCACACCATTGTGGGACTAATACACTTGCTGATTTTTGGAATGAGATACAAGAGGAAAATCTTCATGCCAGTGTCCTTTATTCTTTGTCTGCCAGAGCTCTGGAATGGGCTTTTGACTAAGAAGTAGTATTTGACTCAGAAGAAGTAGTATCAGTGAGGTTGAAAAGTAATATATTTTAACTACTTAAATTCTTCTGCCTTATACTGCCTCATATATATAGGCAGGCAGGGAGAAACCTTCCCCTGGAGATGGGATTTTCATTCTTGTACCTACATGGACAGTAATCACAATACGCTGTGTAATGACTAAATAAGGGAATACACATAAAAAAAGATTCCTTAGGATATGGAAGAGTCTCCATTGATGCCTAATGTAGTAGTCCTGCTTAAATACACATGGGCAGGCAACTGCAGGACATCCTCTTCCATTCTGTGGCTAGGAGAGATCTTCAGTAAAGTCTGTGGATTATCTTTACCACTATAGGGATAAAACATTTTTGAAAGCCACACTTTGAGGGTCAGCACTGGTCTGAGCTGAGGAGAAGTGAGGAAGTCAGGGCTATTCAATCCCTGTTGCTTTGAGCCGCAGTTGTTAGGGTCCATCAGGAGTACTGGGGTCAGTGGTTTATTTCTCAAGACACATAGTAAAAAACAGCAAGAATATGAAGCTGATCTTAAAAGAAAATCCATACTTGAAAGGAAAACTAAAAACTGGGCAAAACAGTTGCCTTTTTTGGATGTAAAATACAGGAAGGACACAAAAACTGTCCCAAATTCAGGACTGTCACAGAAAACTCAAGACAGTCACTTTAGCGATACTCCAGACTTCCAAAGATGAATTGGGGCCTACACCCCCCGCCTCCAACAAGATCCCGAAAATGGAGTTGAAAGGAACCATTTTGCTCTATGTCTTGGGACTTCAAATTCTCATCTTTGTTTGGGACACCATACCAGGAGCTGAGAGGGAGCTTTTGCAATCTCCTGCTACCTCCACTCACTCATCTCTGCAATCTGGAATCTGCTTTATTCTGGTTATGTCATTTTTTCTCCTTTGCTATATTGGCACTGATCACTGTCTTCTTTGATCACCCCTTTGTTGGTACTATAATTGCTGTTCTACCCAAGCTTACTATCCCTGCCAATTGTACTCACATACTCCATAGTATTTCTGTCCCTCTGTTCTCCTCTCTCTCTCATCTTTTCCAACACTCCCTTTTTCCCCAATTTAGCCTCATATGAAATCCCCTGAATACTATTTTTGTCTTTTTAATTAAAATACATATGTAAATATGATAGACGTGCTTAAATGGCTTGGACCAATTTGATACGTGTGCATTGTCACATTTTTACTGTTGATTTTTTGTGTGCTTTGCCATTGTTTTTGCTGTTCTTTATATCACATGGTCTTTCAGAAAGGATCTTAGATAAAATCTAAGCATCTTTGAAACCTGTGTCAAGACCCTCATTAGTTTCAACAAGGCCTAAGTTTCATCCTATGTCATCCTGTATTTATACAATCCCAAGCAAAATGGAGCCTTGAACTTTACAGAGGAAGTTAAGTTATACTGTAAAATAAACAAATAAGGGAGAACACACTATGTGAAAAACTAATATTGATGTATAAGCCAACAACCTACTATACTACAGTACTGGCAAATGTGACATTCAGTTTTCATTTGATTCCTAGAAAGGAACAAAGACTAATGCCAAACAGAAAAAAAAGTGAACTTAGTTTGGAACCACTGTATAGAGAAACTAGATCCAAGAGTCTAAAATATGTTTTCTTTCATCAGCTTTTAAAACTAATTAAGCATTCTTTTCACTAGCTCTGAACAGAACAAAAAAACTGATCTGCAAGTTGATGTCACTTCTGCTTTCTGCCAGGGAAAATTATATTCATCTGTCTTTTGCTCTTTGATACTAAAGGTCTTCTGAGGTCTTAGATGTCAGAGCTAGTAGTTAATACAGTAGAATATTTGCAGTTATCACATACTTTTTTGACAGCACTAGTGAAATATGGTGATACAGTGAATCATTGATGTCTTTGTGTTGACTCCTTTTGCTTTACCTATATGTTTTTATATCCAGGGCAATTAATTGTATAGTTTTAGCTTGTTAAATTTGAAATAACTGGCACAGAGGCATAAACTTTTTGTAGGCAACAGCCTACTTCATCAGATGCTTCATTAGTATCTAGCAAGTAGGGTGTCACCTTTGAAAACTTATGCTTCACTATACCAGTTAGTCTCTAAGGTGTAACCCTGCCTACTTTCTGCCTGACTTTTGACTAATACAGCTAACTACATCTCTCTAAAGCTGAAATAATAGTGGATTTGGGGTTAGAATACTGTTTTCTTGTATCTGGTTTTCTTCCACAGTTCATGAAAAACCAAGGCTAATATTTTCAAAATGCTTGAGTAAGAAGCCTAGATCCTATTTTGAAGCGTGATTAAGACACCTGAGAGACGTTAACTGCCTCTGTCTCTGCCCCTAGATGCTTTTTAATCTTTTAGCCTTGATATTTTGTGTCTTTAAAAAAAATAGCATTTCAACCCTATTTAAAAACTTGGCTGCTGCCTAATATACCAGGCATATCCTTACTGATCCCATTCCACCAATTTCAGCTAAGTGTCCATTCAAATAAGAGCAGATAGCATATACAACTGGAGTTCTGCAGTGGCAGGATTTAGTTAAATCCTGTTGTAATCAATGGATAATGACATTTGCTCAGTAGGCAAGTTGTCATGAGCCCTAATTCTAATTACATTTCAGACTTCTAGTAGTCCACTAAAATGACATCCAGCTGTACAGAATTAATACCTCTGTATAAAGTGTGACATTTTTGGCTTTGTAAACTTGGGCATTGCAAGTGTATTTAATTAGCCTGATTTATTAGTAGACATTTCATCTTAGGTTAACAGTGTATGAGTTACTGTATCATCTTTTTTCTAAGAAGCCATTAGTTATAATATACGTGTGAGATTTTCATATGGTAATACTATATCACATAATAATATGGAATTGGTTTGCTAATTCATATACCATGTTAGCTGGCTTAGTGGTGAAGGAATGCTAGAGAAAGAAGAGGACTGTATGTTAGGCCAAAGCATTAATGGTTCAATATGGGTAAACATGGAAATGTTTAGTTAATTTTGCCAAAAAATATTAGCAAGTGGTCATTTAAGTTTTGTTTTATGGGATAAAATAATTTGAACTACAAGCAAAAAAAAAAGTTGAATACATTCGGTTAAGCTGGGTGATTTAGTTTTATATGATTGGGTAGCTAGGAAACATTATTGGTATTTCTGCTCTTAATATCCTCAGTAGTCTTATGTCTGAATAGATTCTAGGAGTAAACTGAAATGCATGACGCTGACATACTGACACGTTTCATTTGTCTTGGAAATGGGAGTCAAGGGCTAACTCCTAAAATCTTTACTCAAACAAACTTTTGTTATGTCAGTATTAGTTTTTCTCGTGACAGGACTGAGTCAGGACTTTGGCATTTAGCCCACAGAAACAAAGAGATGGAAAATATGTATAGCCTGAAGCTTTTAAATCCAGGTCCTTATTAGTCTTTAGGCATATAGACAGATAATGTTGATTATGGGTACTGGTGTTAAAAAACAGGTGTGTATAATTAGGCTCTCAACTCAACCTTCAGGTAAAAAGCCAGGAAAATAAGTAGCCAAATGCTCTTTTTAATCTCAGGAGGAACAGTAGAGTGATTGCAACTTTGAAAATGTAACCTGTTATATAGTTGGCTAAATGTGGTTTTAATACTCTACCTTGATTTTTTTTCTTTAATCTCTTAGCTTCTACATATAAAAACTAGATTTCCTGGTATAATATGGCTGATTTCATGCACATTTGGGAATGTGAGTGCCAAAGTACACTTGAATGTGCTCATTTATCTGTTTTACATGCTAGACACCATATATATTCAGATAGGTCAAACAAATATGTTCTTAGAAATGATATAGTATAGGCACTATCTGAGAATCTGAATTGGCTAATTAAGCTCATCTTCCTCATCTCCCTGTCAATGCATGTTTTCCTTAAAGCATATTTTTGAGTTTTTAACTCAGTAAGTATTCTTACAACTTTTTTCAAATTGATTCTAACATTATCAAGATTGATTGCACAAAATATTTTAATCTTCTTAGTAAAATATAAAGAAATTTAAACCATTCAAAGTCTTCTGAATTTTGAAAAATAGCTCTTGGGCATAATGAGATACTGAAGTGGTTCATTGGGGAGAAGAGAGACTTTCACAGATTTTAATTCTTGTTGTTAATTCACATTTAACAGTAGACACTTACTTTGGATCCTGTTGTGATCAAGGTGAAGATGCTCAAGTTGAGCACTGATAGGTGGAATTTTAGTGAGCTGGTTGTGTGACAGCTGTAGGTCTAAAATAGATGAAACATTAAACACATTTGGGGGAATACCATCATCAGATAATTTATTGTAGTTCAGTCTAAGGAAAGTCACTTTGGGTATCGCATTAAAATAGTTTTCTGGTATCACTTCAATAGAATTGTTGTCTAAAAACAGCTGCATCGTATTCGCTGGAAGGCTTAATGGCATTTTCTTGAGTGAATTTTTTGCTATGTTGAGTTGCATGAGACTGTTGAGTCCCTGGAAGGTGTCACTTTGAAGAGCACTGTCCAACAGCATGTTGTGGTGCAGATCTAGCAGCGTGAGGTTTTCCAAGTTGCTAAAGACTCCCTCAGGAATCCGAGAGATGTTGTTTCTAGCCAGTCTCAGCTGCTCCAGGCTTGTTGGTAAAGGAGCAGGCACCTCCTCCAATTCATTATCTTCCAGAAACAAGTAAAGCAACCTCTTCAATTTGCTCAGTGCACCATTTTCAATCCCCTTATTGGTGATTTTGTTTTTGTTTAAATTTATCCATCTCAGATAAGTGGCATTTACAAAAGGCTTCTCAGAAATTGTTTCAATAAAGTTGTTTTGAAGATAGAGGTACCAAATTCTTGCTGGGATTGCAGGTATTTCTTTAAGTCCTTTGTTATCACAGTATAAAGCATTAGGGAAACCGGGAGGGCAGAAGCATTCTTTTGGACATTCGAAGGTGAAGTAAGGCCAGTCCTCAGGATCTGTCACATCATAGGCTTGTCTCACAATTCGAGTCCACACAGTATTGGTCAAGAAGAATAGCAAAAGGCTGGAATAGATGTTTACTGCCATTGTTTGCCTTAGAAAGGGAAAAAAACAATTATCTGTCTCCAGTTAAAATACCCCTTAACAACATCCTGGATATATTTAACTTAATAATTAAATAATTTTGTTTTGTTTCTGTTTTTTCCCTTAGGAAAGGACCATATTCTGCCATCTGTGACATCACTTTATAGTCATATAAAGGTATCAAATACTAAGACTTTTCAGCTTTGAACGATATACTTGTGATTCAGGTTAAATTTCATGCTGCTAACGCATTAAATTGGGTGTTCAGTCTTTTCAAAGAACCTGGAAATACTGACCATTTTCTGATATTAAATCATGAGTTCTATAATTCTGAAAAAAGTTATATTGGATGCCTTTACAGAATCATTTTTGTGCAAGCCAATAGTTTGAATATCACAATATGTAAAGAGAACTACACACTCTAATATGTATTCCTCCCTTAGTCATATGGTTTTACTTTTTTCTTCCTAAATTATAAGGACATATGGATCAAATTTTCCAGGGCCTTTTCTCATCACACACAAGAAAGATCAAAAAGCATTTAACAGCTGTTTGTTGGGCATGTTCCTAAAAAGCCTAGAAAAAAAAACTACTTGAATAATTCATTCCCCCCATCAGTCCCCCATCTCAAATTATTGGATTTCTTCTTTAAAAAGCACTAAAAAATACTTAAAGAATAAACCATAGATCTCAGGTTTTACTGTGTTTCATAAAACATGCATTTTCATTCATTTGGTACCCAGTTCACATTCATATTTGTTCACTGTAAGTTAAGCATTTGCCATTATTAGACAATGAAAGAGACATCAACTGATCATTTATTCCTCCAGACAATGTGGGGATAGCATAGCAACAGTGCTTCATAAACTCTGTTATTTTATTCGCTTTTTGATAAAGAGTGGAGAGCATTTTGCATCCAGAGGTCAATAGTACAGATGTGTTGTGAAACACAGAAAGTTTACTGCCAAAACTAAAAATCATATTAAAAAATCCTGATACCATATGTGCAAGAGTTAAATGACTAATTTTGTTATTAATTCTATACAAAATGTGGTAATTTCTTGCTATTGGTTATTTTCATTTGTGTAATTAGCAAGTGCATTATCCCACAGATCTGCTAGCCTCAGAAATTGCTGGATATTGGGAAACATTCCAAAAAGTACAAATAAAAGATGTCTTGGGAATGTCATGTTTGATTTACACAATGAAATCACATCCCACGTTACATAAATATCTACACCCTTAACATCAGTTTGTAAAGTAATACAAAATAATTTACCTTGCTAGTCAAGTTAGTGGAGGTGTCTGGAGCTTGTTAGAAATCTCTTTTAAAATTAAACCTTTGGTTGCTACCACTTATTCTGTCCTCCTGAGATTAGTAGCATATAAAGCTGAAAGTACACATGAGCATCCCCTGACACATTACCATGTTATACCCTATTAGCTATTGCATCTAACTTGACAATGCTTCAGAATCTAGCCTTACCTCAGCTTTCTTGGATCTTGTCCTCTTTCTATTGGTCTCTGTTGTTAGACTGTAATCGTTTGAGGCAGGCTACATGCCGTGTTTTATGAATACAGCCTAATATATACGCATCAGTGACTACAGCTTTTAACCCCTAAAATAACTAAGAAACCTCAGCACCTAGACACAAAAATACAGGAAATCCTGTCTAATGTCAAGCAGTCACAGTATTAAAGGCATTTTCACTCAATTTATTTCCAGATTTTAACAGATGACAGTGATTGATCTAGATGAAATAGGTAACATAAAATGCACCTTTTTTCAATCACTGTATTATGTGAAGTTACATTTTATAAAAAAAGTTTGCTTACATCATAATTCATTTTCATATCTATGTTGGGGCACAAAAAATTAAAACCAGTTGCTACGGAAATCTTTTATTTGATTTTGATGTAAAACAGATGCAGGGATGCCATTTAAATATATAGTTCTTGATTAGTGAAAATAGATCATGATACCATTTGCTAAGTAATTTTTAATAAAATGTATTTTAATTTCTGTCAAAATTAGGTGATGTATTTTGATACTCATTTCATAAAGAGATTTTTGTGCACTCTTCTACAGAGACAATACACTCTTTAGTGCCTCTTGCTGTGAGGTCCATTTTTAATCATTATTGCACCAACAAAACATCTTGTGTCTAACTGGTTTTAAACAAGTATTTTCCATCCATTTTACTACCCAAGACATAACTCATGCTTCTTACACTGCAATTTGGGGCAGGGGGGAGGAGGTTCTAGTTTAGATTCAAGGTAAGAGTTTAATTAAAGGAAAATCAGACATATTGTAGAATAATGCAATGACACATGTTAAAAAGAGAGAAGTTTACTTAAAATACTGCTAACATAAAATGCATTTTACTATCTATGTAGATCTTAATACACAGGGGTCTCATGATTGATGCAGTACCATTTAGGTTTACTCTTGCCTGATTTGATTGAATACAACCTTATAAATAAATATTTTATAATACTGAATAATTGACTTCCCAAATACAGCAGGAGGCAAAAAAGTGTAACAGCGTTTTAGCGTAAGAGCTTCATAATATAATATTATCACCTTAGCTGTTTAATTTGTCTGTTCATTTATTTGTTTGCCCGTCAGTCGTTCTTTCAAAAAGTGCTCAATTCTCATTGCCTCCATTAAGGCTTAAGTGCAACACAAAGTTAAGCATATATTAGACTATATTTCAGCAAAGGAATATATTTATGCAATACCCCTTCTTGTTCAGTAAAGCACTTAAGCACTTGCTGAAGTCCTATTATCATCATCAGAATTGACACATTCAATTGTCATGAAGCATATGCTTAAGTGCTTCACTGTATCGAGGGTTCAAATCTCTAAGAGACTTTAGTTATTTATAGGTTATTAATTAATAGTTATTCACAAAGCTGAATACTATTTTTATACAACATGTATATTTTAAAAGCCTAAATCAACTCAAAGTAATATTTTAATTCTAGATCAAAAAATAAAGTCTGTAATATTGAATAGAAGTGATCAATAAGGTTGCAAAAATTAGATCTATCATGCTATTCCCATCCAAGCCAGAATTCAGAACAGTCCCTTAGGCACCTATACTTGCAATACCTTATTATTAGGCTTCTTGCTCCAGAAGCTCATTCAGCTGGAGCAGTTCAGGTACCTAGGATCCTTATATAGCTTTTGCAGGGACTTTGGTGGTATCTATGAATAATTCAGGTTTAGGCATCTAGGTACAGAGAATAGGAACTAGTACGTGCCTTGAAAAGGCAATTCAGTCCTGGCAGCAAGGATTAAAACCAGGATTCCTCATTCCATAAATTATGTATGCATTTTATATTAAACAGATATTCATTTAAAAACAAGAAATAATGGTAAACACAGGGACTAAAACCCAAAATTACCCTTTTCCAGTGGGTGCCACAAACAGCCTATAGAAGGAGACTCCATCTGGCTTGCTTTCCTTCTGGTCATATGTCTTGTATTATTATATTTATATAGCCCCAAGCTCAAAAGGAGGAGGTGGAGAATGTCTCATTCAGCCTGCTGTTATAGCCCGGTGGTTCAGGCATCTTCCTTGGAAGTGGAAGATGTGGGTAAGAATAGGCCTAGAATGTAGGATTCTTAATTCCTGGACAGGTTCTCTAGGTACTAGGCTACCAGGCAAATGTGGGCACCACCACCACCATCACTATCAGCTTTAAACTGAGTTCAGTACTGTCTATATGAATTAAGAATGAGCTCTGTGGACCTACCAGAGCAGGAGAACAGGTCTGCTGATTTGAATTGTTCTTTGTTAATTAGGCAGCAAAAATCTACCAAAGACCCAGTTAGACATCTTGGCTGCCTATACACATGCTCAGGGTTGCAGGGGTGGGATGTTTTAGTTAGAGCAGTTCCTGGACAGCTGCCCCGATTAAAATGGCTCACCATCACATGTATTAAGCCCCCACATTTTTAAATGGCCGTGGGATGCTTTATCTAAAGCTCATTCAACAAGCTTAGAATGCTGGAGTGTACTAATTAGAACACGGAACAGACTCAGTTAATTGCGTCTCGATTAATCAAGTCTCAATTAATCAAATCTGCTCTGATTCATTCTAATTAGAATGTGAATGACCATATATATAGGCAGCCCTAAAGAGTCCATTTAAATCCTGGCTGTAGTCCTTGAATCATTTAATCTGATCTCTGAGCAGTGGTAATATTGTAGCTTTCTCCTATAGTTTCTAAAAATGAAAAATAAGAGTGTTTGACAGTTAGAGTCAACTGGTAGTTAGAAACATAGTTACATGTATTTTAAAATACAATTTCATGATGGGTTGCTTATGATTTTGGACTATTCACCTTGAAATTCATATTCATCATCATTGCAAAAGCTGGCCAGTGCAACATTTTGAATTTTGCTTCAAGTCAAGTCACAGATTTTCCTTCATGCGTTGTTCCTTTCTCCCTATCTCATGCTACTATTTATTATTTAAATAGGCCAATATGTATAGAATGCTAAAAATACAATAACTAGCTTTAAAAAGTGGCTAATTATTTGTGGTGTCTTCATTTTTTAGTGTTCTTCACGAGACATTTTGAAGAGGCCTGATTGTTGGAGTGGGCACTTGGAATTTGTAAAAATCACACCTCTTTAAGATGTTTCAAATTAAGCCACCACATGTCAAAGGATGTCAAATCATTGTTGCTCATGATAATCATAGCTACTTATACAGAAGAATAACAGCAGTAAAAATACATGAGGAGTTTGCATGGAGTTAAAGAAAAACAAGGGCTGAAATTATAAAGATCTTCTGAATTCTCTGTTCAGTAATAAAACCCATCCAAGCACTGTATGCCAATGTCAGTTTTTGCTCCAATTTTTTTAGAAAGATGAACTGCCCCTTTGTGTTTTGTTATCCAGTATAACATATAACGAATTCAGGCCTAATCAATGAAAGATTAAGGAAAAATCAACCCAAGACAGGACAGCTTTCACACAGCTTTGCTTGGGCATATGTTGCTGTCTTCATCTCCCTTAGCAGAGCTGCATGCAGGTACATACTCCAAATGCTTGAGTCACTATAGGACATGGAAAACTGAGACTACATGCAGGACTAGCTGCCAGTGAGGGATCAGAGAGCTGAAATGAGATACTTCTTTCAGTCTTGGCTGCCAGGCCTCTCAGATTTCATCACGAAGGAAGCTCTGGTCAGCAACAACTCTATGCACAGTTCATTACCAAAAAAACCCCAGAAGCAGGACACTAGTAAAACTAGCTCATCATCCACCTGGATTACTGCACGGTTAAGTAAATACACAGGTGCGAAATCCTCATGACATGCCATCAGCATGCCTCCCCGTGCAAGTCCAGTGGAGTAATAGATTTTCAACTTCAACTTCAGAATATTCTCCTGGGGTAGTTCAGTTCAGAAGAGAAAAGCAATATGTGAACAGGCCATTTGAAAAGAGAGCTCAGCTTCTACATGAAGTTTCCAACTCTGTCAAACATGCTTCATTATGGAAATATTTGGCTGTCCATCCTCAGTCTTTCTCTATTTTGAGCTCTTTACCATGGTGACTTCATAAAGATTTCATAATCCTGGGCCAGGGACTGAAAATGATGTTAGTTTTGGCTGGCTTGATTTAATTTACCTCCTTGTTGTAAATCTGTTGCCTCAGTTTGCCATCATGCTTTCAGCAATCAGCATTACTTGCTGTCGCTATTAAAACTGAAGACATTTGGTCTCCTGTAGGGCTTGGGATTTAAGCTCTTAAAATGTCAGTTGTACAATTGTATATGTGAAAATATCTCTGTCATTACGTGCCTAATTAGTGCATGAATGAATCATACAGAAACAATGGGAACTGATGAAAACAAGTAGGTGCTTAGATCCTTAATTGCCTGTTTGCTAGGCAACTAATGGATTTGTAGGTGGGTAAATAAAGATGTTAAGTGGATATGCAATTCCACTTTCCTTCTAGTTTGTGTAATTCTGTTCCTGACATTTTAATAATTGGACCTTCATGAATTAAACATCACAAGGCCAGTGAAGGCAGACCATCCATTGCTAATAATCTCTTGTTATTCCTGCTTGATTATGTCAGGAAGCACTAGTACAAAGATGATTCCATTGTGATGTTTTTTGCAGTCAGACAATAAATAATGAAGGCCTAAGGACATCATGAGATAGTTAAAAAGGAGAAATAATCTAGAAGAGAATTTGTATACATCTTAGGGAATGAGGATCTCAGATTTATTTTTTTGGCAGGGGGAGAGGGGGAGAGATACAATAGAGATTGGACATACACTAGAACTGTGCTTCTACTAGGGTATTGCTCAGCACATAAAAACTCCAAATCACCCAAACGGTTTAGATAATGATTTGCTAATGTCATAAGCTTTCATAGAATCATAGAATCATAGAAGTAGGGCCGGAAGGGACCTTGTAGATCTTGAAGTCTGACCCCCTGCCTAAGCAGGAGGAAAACTGGGCTCAAATGACCCCAGCCAGGTAGGAATCGAGCTGCTTCTTAAAGCCCCCCAGTGTAGAAGCCAGCACGACTTCCCTTGGAAGTTGGTTCCAGATCCTAGCCACCCTAAGTGTGAAGTAGTTCTTATGGATGTCTAATCTAAACCTACTCTCCAACAACTTGTGGCCGTTATTCCTTGTTATCCCGGGGGGCGCTAGGGGAAACAAGGTCTCCCCCGAACCCTTCTGGTCCCCCCTAGTGAGTTTATAGACTATCACAAGGTACCCCCTCAGCCTTCTCTTGTGAAGGCTGAACAGGCTCAGGTCCTGTAGCCTCTCATTGTAGGGCCTGCCCTGCTGTCCCTGGATCTTGCGGGTGGCCCTCCTCTGGACCCTCTCAATGTTGTCCATATCCCTCTTGAAGTGGGGTGCCCAGAACTGAACGCAGTATTCCAGCTGTGGCCTGACCAGTGTTGCATAGAGGGGGAGGATCACCTCCTTGGCCCTACTTAAGATGCACCTGTGGATGCACAATAGGGTCCGGTTGGCCCTGCCGACTGTGACCTCGCATTGTCGGCCCATGTTCATCTTGGAGTCAATGATGACTCCAAGATCCCTTTCTGCCTCCATGCTCTCAAGAAGGGAGTTTCCCATCTTATAAGTGTGCTGCTGGTTACTACTGCCCAAGTGCAGCACCCTGCACTTGTCAGTATTGAAATGCATCCTGTTTTTGTTAGCCTACCCCTGCAACCTGTCCAGGTCTTTCTGCAGTCTTTCCCTCCCTACTAACGTGCCCATCTCACCCCAAATTTTGGTATCATCAGCAAATTTGAAGAGGTTTCTTTTCACCCCATCATCCAAATCGCTGATAAAGAAATTGAACAGTGTGGGCCCAAGGACCGAGCCCTGGGGGACTCCACTGCCCACTTCCCCCCAGGTCAAATATGACCCGTCCACCACCACCCTCTGAGTACGACTCTTCAGCCAATTTGCAATCCATCTGACTGTGTAGGCATCGATGCCTCAGTCACCTAGTTTTTTAATGAGGATGGGGTGGTCGACAGTGTTAAAGGCCTTACTGAAGTCCAGAAAGACTACATCCAAGGCGACACCTGCATCCAATGCTTTTGTGTCCTAATCGTAAAAAGCAATCAGGTTGGTCTGACATGACCTGCCCCTAATGAAACCATGCTGGTTGCCCTTGAGCATCATCCCCGATGCCGACCCATCACAGACGTGCTCCTTGATGATCTTCTCAAAGAGTTTCCCCAGGATTGAGGTAAGACTGACAGGCCTATAGTTGTCCGGGTACTCCCTCCTCCCTTTTTTAAAGATGGGGACCACATTGGTCATCTTCCAATAATCTGGAATCTGGCCCGAGCACCATGAGCACTCGTAAAGCCATGCCAAGGGCCCTGCAATAACCCCTGCTAGCTCCCTCAACACCCTGGGATGGAGAGCATCTGGACCTGCTGACTTGAACACGTCCAGCCCCTCCAGAAGCTCTCTAACCCAGTGCTCCTCAACCTTAGGTCTTGAGGCATTCCCCTCGAGTCTGTCTTGAAACACGGTTCGAGGGTCCCGGTCCCTGCACAAGAAAACGGAGGTGAAGAATTTGTTAAAGAGGTCTGCCTTCTCTTCTGGTGCAACCACCAGATTGCCCAGCGTATCTTGCAGGGGCCCCACATTTCCCAGCGCCTTCTTCATCATCCCTATATATTTGAAAAAGGACTTTTTATTATCTTTGATCTTGGATGCTAGTCCTAGCTCTATGTCCACCTTAGCTTTCCTAACAGCCCCCCTACAGGCCCGAGCAGTGGAGGTATACTC
>NW_005842371.1:513645-528750 GCF_000455745.1 Alligator sinensis | reverse complement strand
CACTCTTGCCCCCCTTGCTTCTTGTTGGGATCGTCACCCCTTGGGCCCTGAGTATCGTCTCCTTAAGGAACAACCACTCATCTTGGCCACTGAGTTCTTGCCCTTAAGAACCCCAGTGCCTCTCCCACCAATCTCAACTCGTTGAAGTTGGCCCTCTTGAAGTCTAGGGCTACCGCCTTGCTACAGGCTCTTGACACCCTATGCTGGATGATGAATTCCAGCAAGTGATGATCGCTGTCACCCAGGTGGTCAAGGACCTGGAGCCCCCTTGCCAGATCATGACCTGTGACCAGGACCAGGTCCAACAGGGCATTTCCTCTGGTGGGACTGTGCACCTCCTGGGTTAAGTGGAGGTCCTGTATCTCGGCCAGGAACCTCCTGGAACGGTCCGACCTGGCTGACTGCTCCTCCCAGCAGATGTCTGGGTAATTTAGATCACCCATGACAACAACATCCCTTGCCTTAAGTGCCTCTGCAAGCTGACCCCAAAATTCCCAGTCCAGCTCCTCCCCTTGGTTGGGGAGTCTGTAGTAGACCCCCACCGTTAAATCCCTCTCCCCTTGACCCCCTTGTATCTTAACCCAAAGCACTTCAGCTTGCCCCTCCTCTGACTCCATTTTGCTGACAGAGGATGTGTATTGCTCTTTGACAGAGCACCACACCCCCTCCCTTCCTTCCTTCTCTATCCGACCTGTAGAGCCTATAGCCCCCAATGCTAACTGCCCAGTCATGGGATGAATCCCCCCATGTTTCTGTAATCCCTACTATGTCTGGGTTTGAACTGGCTATTCTGAGGGTGAGTTACTCCTGTTTGTTCCCCATGCTCCGAGCATTGGCATACAGGCATTTAAGGCCTTGCATAGCTGTGCGTACCATCCCCCAATTAGGAAGACTGTCCAGACCCCTGTTTCTTACCTGGGCACTCCTTGCATATGTCACCTGTCTTGCTCGGGTGGTGTCTCCACGTCTTCCTGCGGCCCCCTTCCCCGACGAGGCTAATTTAGGCAACATCCTGCTTCATAAAATACTAAGAATGGACTTGCATCTGAAGTAGGCTGTCAGCTATGCAAGCCACCCTGTCCTGCCTTCTGCCAGACTTCAGACTAACTGCCTTTCTCTAATTCCATAGAGTAACAGATCCCTCCATGTCTTAAGTATTATCATGTTGGCTACATCATAGGGAGCAGGTCCTGTTGTAATGAAGAAGGAACTTAATTTATGCAGTACATGGCAAGCTCTCCAGAATATGTGACAATATGGAAATTCTTAGGAATCACTAAGTCTCTGGCCAACATTTCCAAAAAATTAGCAAAACGTTTGTTTAAATAGCTGAATACATGGCTTGGAACTCAAAGGAGTAGGCTTCAATTGTCATTGGTCTCTCAAATTTCACTGCAACATTTTAATCTTTCAGTTTCTCTTTCTTAGAAAAAAAAATCACTGCATTTTGATTAATTCAAAAGACTCAGGTGAATGTGTTGTTGACCTTTTGGAAAAGTGAGCTCTCCTTGCTAAGGCAAAGAGAGAGAGAAAAAAAAAACTGCTCTAATTAGAAGTGTCACTCCTTGTAGGGGTTAAAATCTCTTATGGTTCAGAAGCCAGGATTATTTGCACCAAATCTTTGTGCTCCCATGTTCCTATGTGGACTCCTAGTAGCATCCCCCCCATCTTACCTGCCCCTTTACAGCTACAGTTATAATCAGGGATCCTGCATTTCTCTGTTTAAAAATGGCAAATTCTCTGATCATAAAAAACATGAATTCTCTGATTTAAAACCCAAAACCCGTGATTAAAATGTAACACCACTATATATATAGATATCAATTGAACACAATGTTGTATTGATATGTTTACAATTTTAAAGCAATTTGGAAGCCTACCAGTGCTTCAGTTACTATAATAAAATACATTCTAAATACCTATACATTTTGGTATTTGATTTTGGGTTCTTTATCATGGAAAATCAAAGCACCCCCTGTCCCCCTTTGCTTACCAGGACACAGGTTCAGGCCCTTCACTCCTAAGCCACAGCCCCCTGGCCCTGCTGGTGCCCTTTACTCCCCACCTGCAGCCCCCTGGTCCCCCAGAGGGGGACTCCATCTGCCAGGGCTATGGGGCCAGGGTCTGCAGCCCCTTACCCCCCTCAACAGTGCTCAAGCCCTGGTTGCCACCCATGGGAGGCAGCAACTGCTACAGTGGAGCAGAGCCCAGCTCCCACTCCCCCACATGCCATACAGCTGAAGCGGAGCCCATGGTGGGGGGGTTAGAGAGGGCTGCTCACTGTGGAATCAGGTTCCCTGCCTTGCTGCCCTCCTCAACTCCCTCCCTCTCTCCCTCACTATGAGGGCCTCAATTCCCCCTGTCCCTGCCCAGACTTACCTGCAGGAGCTGCTCTCCAGACTGCCCGGTGGCTATGTGCATACATAAGTACCCCCTGCCTGACTGGTTTCCTCCCGCTCCCCCCAGCCCCTTGTAGGCTGGCAGTCCACCAGCCTGCAGACAGCTCTTTGCAAAAATGAAAAATCTACATGTTTCTCTGTTAAATGAGACATGTGCATTTTTCTCAGTTAAAAGGGAAAATTGGCATTTTTTCCATTTTTCTATGGGAGGCAGAAAACATGGATCCCTGGTCATGATTTCATGTAAAAAAAGACTGTCCTATGGAGCAAGAATTCCCCTTTTCTTTTTTCTGCTGTACTCTAATCATATTTGTTCTGTTGCTTTTTGTTTCTCTCCACATGAACACAGTAGCAGAGAAATCAGCTGCCTCCACAGCCAGCCACCAGTCAGTATGCTTCATTTTGCATGGCAATGGGGAATGGGGGCATTCTAATTAAATACGTCTTACTGCAGCTCATATGATCAGTATTATGAAATCATTTGTATTCATGTAGAGCAGATCCTTGGTTTTTATGCATTCAAAAGGTCCACCCATGGCAAACTGCAAAGGACATAACTTCCTTACCTCCAAAGAATGAAGGGGTAAATCAGTCCTGCCAGAACTTGAAAAATTGTGGTTTGAGGGAGGCTAAATATTTCAGATATGATACTCTGCACATCACAACTGGCCAAAGAGAATGCTATTGAGCAATATAGACATTACCTTCACTTGTTGAAGTTGAATATACTACATTTTCAGAAACCCATGTCTCTGGCATCTTCAAATACTAAGCTAAAAAAGAGGACTTCCAAAAGGCCATCCAACTGTTTCTGGATTTTGGAATCTGGATATTTTTTCTGTGATTCTATTTGGGAAAAGGGATATAAAAGATTTCAGAATATAAAGTTATAGACTGTTTGTACACATGACAAAAATTGCCCATTTTGCAGTTTAATTGCATCACACTTTACATGTATGGGGTTTTTTGCAATTTAAATTAGTTTGTTACTTTTCAAACTAAAAAACTTCCCCATGTAGTTTAGCTTGTAAAATAGCTACTTGTAACATTCCAGCCTTTTATTTGACAGCTCACCTCGCCTTCCCCCCCTCCTTGCCCCCCCGGCCAGCAGAAGTGACAAGGGGCCTGATCGGTGTGTGTGAACATCTCCCTTGGCCGGCGTCCAAGCAGCCAGTGGGACGAGTGGTCCCTGAGCTGCGGGGGACCCTGGTCTTTCCTTCCACAGTCACAGCACCCCCCATAGCTTCTCAGGTGAGCTGCTAGCAGTCTGGGGGATGCCCCACTTGTTTTTTTTTTTCTGGCAAAGCCTGGCTACATGAGCTGGTGACAGGCTGAGTGTCTCCTGTGCTGCGGGGAGGCCCAGTCCTTCCTTCCATGATGGTAGTGCCCCCTGGGTCCTACCAGCTGGACAGCTAGTGGGCGGGTGCTGCCCCAGCTCAGAGGAGCATCTGTTGAATCCAACTCTTCCCTGAGCCTGTTGAGGCTTCCAGCACAACATGCACCATCCCTGCTGCCTTCTCCAGCTGCCAGCACACCCAGCCACCCTTTTGCTGCTTGCCTGCACTGCCTTGGGGCAAGCCAGCCAGTTCCTGGGCAGTCCCCAGCAGTAGAAAGGCAGCAGGGACAGTGCACATGGTGTTTAAAGCCCAAGCAGGATTGGGTAAAAGTTGGTTATGGTGGGTGCTGCCTCCAAGCTGGGGCAGCCCCCAGCCCACTAGCTGCCCACCTATCTAGCCCCTGCAGGCACTGCCACTATAGAGGGAAGGACTGGCAGCTCACACAGGCAGGCTCCACTGAGGAAAAAAAAAAAGCTGCTGGGGGGCCCAGTCCTTCCCTCCACAGCACCAGTATTCCCTGGGGCCACCTGGGCAGGCTGCTAGCAGGTCAGGGGTTGCCCCAGCTCAGAGACAGCACCCAGCCCAGTCCAACTGTTCCCTGAGCCTGAGCCTGAGCTGAGGCAGCCCTTTGCCTGCTAGCAACCTACCCGGGTGGCCCTGGGGGGCACTGCCATTGTGGAGGGAAGGACCCCGGCAGCTCAGTGGCCACTCAGCCTGCTGGCAGCTCACACCCTGGCCACAGGAGACATGGGCGGGCTTCACGGGTGGGGGGGAAGGTTCAGGCCCCTTGCTGTGCCAGTGATGGAAGTCCCTAAATTGAAATAGTGTGTTTTAATCATCACAATTAAAAGCCCACTATTTCAATTTAAGGGGCTAAACCCCCATCACATGTACAAGGACCCATAGGTTCTGGCCAGGTACAGACATTACACTTATACCAGTATAAGTGATCGGAAACCGGTCTATGCCTGTAACCAAACAGAAGTTCAGCACAAATAGATTGGTTTAAAAAAGGCAGAAATCCATTTATCAGACTTAATCAACTTAGGTCAGACTGGTCTATTGAATTTCTGTACCAGATCCCCTACCAGTTCAAGTTAGGTTGCTGCCTGCCAGCTTCAGGCTGCTTTGTGGCTGCCTGCTAACCCTCCCTTGCAGGAATTCATGCTGGAACTTGGTCTGCACACATCTGCTCCAGCCAAGAGCCCAGCCAGCCCCACCTCCAGGCTCTCCCAGAGCTTAGCAAAGCTTCTGTCCCCAGCCCAGCCTCCTGCCTCTGGCCAGCTGCCAGCCACACCCTGGGGAGTGGAGGGGAGAAGAGGGGATGCTAGTGTCTGTCTTCCTGCATGAACCTCATCACAAAGCACTCCAGTGTCACTGAGCCCGGTGTCAGATTTGTGTGTACACCACAGGGTTCTTCATGACAAGGTTTGTGCAGAGACAGAGATGCCAACAGTCCCCCTGCCCCCCTCCCCACCCCCCATACCTGGCTACATCTGACAGGTTTCTGTGGCTGACAGAGCAGCAGGGGTAGCTGGAGTCCACTAAGGCTCCCAAGGGCTGGGAGAGGAGGGGACTGTAGGTGTCTGTGTCCCTGCATGAACCCCATCACAAAGCACCTCATGGTGTATGCACAGACCTGACACTGGGCTCAGTGACACTGAGGTGCTTTGTGATGGGGTTCATGCAGAGATACAAGTGCTAGCAGTTCCCCTCCCTGTCCCATAGCTCTACAACAGGGGTGGGCAATTATTTGGGGCAATTCAGCCATGGTGAATTTCCGAGTCTATTGATTCAAGTTCTTTTTTCTTGAAGTTTCTTCCAATTAATATTTAATTTTCTGTGCCAAGTGGAATTGATTCACTATAAGAGAATGAGGGATATCCAGCTCTGGCTGCCCTGCTGCCTTACAGATCCTACAACCAAAGTGGGAGATCTTACTCTAGAAGACAGCAGAGCAAGAATTTGAACCCAGGTCTCTTTCAGACCATATTCGAGCTTTAACCAGTGGCTTCTAAAGGGCCCCTTTTCTGGATGTGTTTTGTGCAAAATTGACAGAGACAGATGAAGAGCAAACAAGACAAACCAGAAACTAGGGTGCCAATCTCCCAGGAATATTCCCACCTCAGTCAGATACTTCTGTGCTGCTTCCCTGGTCTGTGTATGCTGTTTACATTAGACCAGTGGTCCCCAACCTTTCATTTCCTCACCCCATTGCTGGGAGTGGAGTGCTGGTGATGGTGACAGTCTGGGGGTCGGGACAGGGGAGCTCCCAGCACGCGGCATGACTCCTCTTTTCTGTGAGGTGCCACTGGCATTGCCCCTGAGACCCTGATTTGAGTCACAACCCAAGATTGGGAACCACTACATTAGACAGTCAGTAACTGGCACATAGATGCAACTCTGGCTGCAGGATCCAGAACCAAGAACTTCTGCTACTGAGGGGAGTACCAAAACCACTAGGATATAGAGTAACAATCCCTTTATCTTATTATCCTTATTGGTCCCATGATTTTAGCACTTTTGTCTACCCAGTAGGCCATCATCAATAGGAGGAATGCAAAAGGGACTTCCAGTAGGTGATGAGGATTTGAATCCCATGCGAGTAGAGTGAACCTTGAATCCAGATTTCTAATTCCTGAGCAAATGACTTTCTAGTTGGGCTATTGGAAGTACCAAGTGCTGCCTCCCCAGATAGGCAAAAGGAGTGCTGTGCTTTACACTGAGTGAACAAAATGCTGCTGACAGTAAAGATGTCTTGATTCCAATGAGTGTCTCCCCTCTGAGCAGACCAGATCCTGAAGCACTTCCCTTTCAGCCCAAAGTGAGACACCTCTGAAGAGAAATGTGGGTCTGAACTACTGTGTCTAGCATTCCTATTATCCTTATCTTATCTTGGACCTAATGCTCGTATTGATGCAGGCAAAACTACATTTGCCTTTTGTGCAGCTACATCACACTGAAGACTCATGTTGAGTCTGTGATCCACCAAGGCCCCTAGATCCTTTTCTATAGTGCTACCATCCAGCCAGGTATCATCCATCTTGTGTTTGTGTTTTTGATTATTTTTCCTGAGGTACAGCACCTTGCATCTGTCAGCACTGAACTCCATCCTATTGGCTCCATCCCAACGTACAATCTGTCAAGATCCTTCTGAATTTTACTTCTGTCCTCCAGTGTGTTTGTACTCCTTCCCATTTCCATGTCATCTGCAGATTTGTCCAGCCACAATGCTCCCTTTCTATTCTTCTTGTTCATCCATTGTTTCAGAAGAGCATCTTGTTGGGGTCCCAGTTTTGCATCCTTTAGACCTCTGGCCCTCCTGGGCATCTTTATCCTTTGGTTTGTCTTTCCATGACATCATGCCTACTATCTCCTTGTATTATTTAGTATCTTTGTTCTTCTGACCTCATGCTTTCCTACTGTTAGGATCATAAATTCAATCATATTGTGACCACTTCCTCCAAAATTTCTCACATCTTCACATGCTCCACCCTATTGAACAGTATAAAATCCAAGATAGATGATCCCCTAGTTATATCCTCAGCTTTCTGAAACAAAATTGTCTTCCATAAAAGTTAGGAACTTGTTTAACATTTCATGTTTCACTGCATGATTCTTCCAGCAGATGTCCATAAAACTGAAATCCTCCATCAGTACTACTTCATAATTTTTGGATAATGTTGTCACCTCCTTGAAGAGTGCCCTACTTTTTCTTCTTGATTTGACAGTCTATATTAAAGTCTGACCATTATATAAGTGCTGTACTTTTACCTTTTATCTCCACCCAAATACATTTTTACTTGCTGTCTTCTTCCTTCTGAACCAGGGAACAAGTATATGTTGTTGTTTTTTTACATAAAAGGCAATGCCACCACGTTTTTTCCCAGCCCTGTCCTTTCAAAACAGGATAGCCCTCAATGTTGATATTTCACCTATAAGAGCTGGCCTACCAAGTCCCCATGATACCAATCATATGATAATTCCTTTCATAGGCTGTGATATCTACCTCATCTTGTTTGTTCTCTATATTTCTCACATTTATAGCCTTACATCGGGCATATTTGGCATTCTGACCTACTTGTTTCCCTTTTGCATCACTTGTTGCTGTTCTGTGGCTTTCTGGCCCTTTCCCCACAGTTGAGCTGCTGCTTCCAGTCCTTTCCCCTCTGAATTGTTTGCTTTGTTTCTGGAGGGTTTTATTCACCATCCTCTGAAACCTAGTTTGAAGGCTTCCTTGCTAGGTTGGTCAGATTATGCCCAAATATGCTCTTGCCCATTCTGGTCAGACTGTTCCTGTCTCTTGATAGCAGTCCTCCTACCCAGAACATCCACTTGTGAAGGAATCCAAAACCTTCACATCAACATCACATCTCAGCCATGTTTACTTTCATGATATTACAGTTCCTATTAGAGCCCTTACCTTCAACAGTGAAATTGATGGGAACAGCACTTGTTCTTCAGGCTCTTTAATCCTCCTTCCAAGTGCCTCATAGTCTCCTCCGATCTGCTCACTGTCATTCCGGGCAATATCACTGGTGCTTATGTGGACAAGTAGGAAAGGGTTGTGATCCGAGGGGCAGGTAAGCTCAACAGTCTTCCTGTGATATCCTCAATATGTGCTCTAGGCAGAAAGCACACTTCCCAGGACTCCAAATCCAGGCAACAAATTGGTGCTTCTGTCCTCTGTGAAAGGAAGTCCCCAATCACAACCCCTCTCCTTTTCTTTCTTGATGCGGTGGTATTAGATCTCTCAACCCTGGGCCTTGGCACTTCCTGCTTTCTAGAATGCTGAGGCCTCTGGGTTTTGCCTTCTGATGACTCTGCCTTTTTCCCAGCTGTCCCATTACAGAGTGCTTGAAAGCAGTTGCTGACTTCAATCTGTTCTTTTTGATTTCTGGGGATCCTCCTTCTTCTGGTAGTTGCATGTTACGACTTCTCTTCTTTTCCTTTTGACCTCTCCAGTACCAGCTTTTCATGCCTCTTATCTAAGAAGTCTTCATTGTTCTTTATAGTGTGCAGTGAAGATGAAGGACTGGAGGCACAGGTAATCTTTTCTTCTATGCTGGATACCAGTTTACACTTGAAGCAAGTGAAGTCGTCCTGACTCTCTCGGAGGAACATAAGCATGATGCATCTCATGCAAGTAACAACTGCTGATCTAGTCTCCATTCATGCTTCCTGTGCTCACTGGATGCCTCCTAGGCTGCAGAAAACAAAGCAAAGGAGAAATACACACACACACACACACACACACACACACAGAGCGTCTGAGATTTTTACACACACACACACACACACACACACAGAGCGTCTGAGATTTTTCTACTAGTATCTGACACTTGATATTGATTAATGGAGGGGAAGGGTTGGTGCAGATGTTTTATGGCTTTTCCTTTGTTACCCTTAGTTGCTTGCTTTCTTTGTTCTACAAGCAGACTATGTCCAGGCACTTATAAATAGCCTCTCTTTTCCTTTATTAGAATGGCTAATGTATTTTTGCCATCTTGGATGAAGAATGAGGAGCTCAATCTGAAAATAAAAACATTGCTAAAGTAAGGAAACACAGCAAGGAATTAAAGGGGAACTAGTAAAACAAATGTAAGGAAATGGAGGTTAAAGAAATAAAGCAACACTTGTGTAGCAGCAAAAAAGGAATTATAAAGTAAAATAGCAAGTAGTCATTCTTCCAAAATCACAGGAATGAAGTATTTGATTAAAAAATACCACAACCTGTAAACCTTATTTTGTTCTATGGTAATTCTTTGAGTGAGGCATATATTTTTGGAAAATATAGTCCTATGTTACAGATATTTATTATTTTATTTAGAAAAGGACTGGAATTCTAAGAGAAAAGCAAATCAGAGACCCTAAAGATTTAATAGCCATGTTTTCCAAAGGTTTGGGATTCAAACTGGTTTTGGATGACTCAATTTAAGAAGGCTGATTTTTTTTAACATACATTAAAAAGACCTAGTAATTATTAAAAAGCGGCCAACATTTTCTGAAAAACAAATTCCTCTAAGGTATCTCAGACTAATTTTAAAAAACTGAATTCGGTTTCAAGTTTCCTTTTGAAATATTCACACAAATGTATTCATTGTGTAGCAGATAATTGTATAAAAGGAAGAAGCTAGCATTACCTACTGAAGAAAGAAACATCTATGTCAAAAATCCTGTGTCTACTTTATTGATGCTATATCCAATGTATATTGAAAAGCTAGCTAAAACTGTGTTGCCAACTATATGAACTGAAAAGTTAGGTTACCTTTAAATAACAAGTGGTATAATCAACCCACCATCAGTTTTTCCCTTTTAATTAAATGATCTACTCTATTTCAACCAAGCCATTTAACACCAAAGGCCCAGCAGTAAAATTGCTAAAATCAGCAATTATGTTCTATGTTGGACTGAAGAGATGACATGAATGATTAAATTACATAGATTTAGATAAACCCTGAAGGTTCACCTGGTAAAATATTCATAGCTGTGTGCAATATTAGTCTCTTCAATTTTCCATCACTGCAGTTACAGTAATGGCAGGTAGGAATGCCATGGATTTAAACCTTTTCTATTTCATGACAAATGCATACAATGTAAATTATCAACTTTTATCCAACAAGAATTTGGCTTACATTGAACACTTCTCATTTTAGTAAAAATAGGTTTTGTCAGCAGTGTGCGCAAACACTATATATGGAAAAAAAATAGATAAAATAGATTACTTTGAAGAAGCCTTCAACAATTTTCCCTAAGGTTTCTGAAGAATGAATCATAGATAGATTTTTTACTTTTTTCCACAATTTTTCTTGTGGTAAAGTGTGAGCCCATAATATGATGATACCATAATATGGTGAACCCTGGGAGCTCCCAGGGACAAAGAAATGCATGCAGAATAAAAGCAGGGCAGAGCAGAGCACATGAGGTAGCATGCACTGCCCAAAACAAACCTGGCTGGCCAGAGCCACATTCCAGGTGCTGGCCAGGCTCCTAGCTACAGGAGCAACATGGCTGTACCTTCCCCAGCTCCCAGGACCCCAGATAAGGCTGCTGGGGCCAGCACAATGTATATTCTGGTTACCCCATGTGGGGTAACCTGTCATGTCCCAGAGAGTGCCTGGCATGAATGTTCCCTGAGACAACTAGCAGCGGTATGAGGTTTACCACCTCTACTTGTCTCTGGGGAAACAAACAGCTGTGCTTGTCTGGATGCAGCCTAAGGTTTTACTCTGCCCTGCCCTCTGCCTGGCTTCAGACTAACATGGCTATCTACCTTTCTACTCATATATAACTGGAGCAGTGGGGTTTTTTTAATGAACTACAAACACAAACTATGTCATTACTATTGTTGACTCAAAACGGTCAATGATCTACTCAAGCTCAGACTGGTTAGGGTACAATAGTCTCATTAGCCAACCGTTTGTCTCCAATTGAAGCTTTTCCCTTATAGTTTCATAGTTGGTAGGGTAAAGAAGGGACCTGAGCAGATCATCAAGTCCGACCCCCTGCCATGGCTTGACTCGTTAGGATTCTTTTACAGATCTTACAACTTTTCCAGACATTTGAGCTGCCGCTTGCAGAAAGCTTCTCTCACTTCTGTATGACTCAGAATGTATTTTAGTCTTTGTCCTTAAGCAGCAATCTGTTTATCTTGTACATTTTAAGGGTTGTATCAGTGAAACAGTACCATTCATTTTATGTAAGCATTAAAAATAGAGTAAAATGATTTTCTTTTAAAACACACATCCCTCTCATACCCTTACTCATTTCAAAATACTCTTTCAGTCTCTAAGGAATTCATTTCTAAATTCAGTTTAGCGTTACCAGGATTTATTTATGAAAGACCTATCAGAATTATGTAACACTGAATGTACACATTTGTATTATTATTTCAGTGTTGAATCTTGCCATTACTCATGTTGTAAATAATGTCAGTGGACACTGATAACAATTTTTTTCTTTAAACAACTTTTGATAATTCTTCCTAATCCAAATACATCTAACTAGGTGTATAGCATGTGTGCTAGATGTGTATTACTGCCAGTCTTTTTCATAAAATTAAATTAGGTTGATTTATTTTGCTTAAGGCATGTTGAGTTGTGGAATCTGTTGGATTTAAAGAGTCCATATGACAATCTGGTTTTCTGCTGAATTTGACTCTCAGTAGCAGAGCTGAGACAACACAACAATGGAAGAGCTTTTATTTTTTTATTACAGGGCTATTTAAAGTTTAAAAATTACATAATACCCAAACAGAAAATTAGTTTCATCCAGATGTGGTCTGCATAGTACATGTTTTGTCTTATAAATTTGTTAGGGAAGAAAACTAATTTATTTGTTAACTGTAACCTGCCTGCAAAAATTTTAAGCAAAATATGCATACTTCAGAAAAAAACTCATGTATTGTCATATTTTTCAGGAGGAGTTTAGCAATAAAGATTAGCTATGAAAATCAGTGGGAACTAGACCTTTGTCTTTTCTTGAAAATCACAACTTAAAGGAGTAAAGACCAGTTTATATGAATAACAGATCTTTTGTAATGGCATGTGTTAACAAAAAGAAATACAAATAAAAATATTTATGACAAACCCCCACATTTCTGAGGACCACCACAGTTTTTATATTATGTCATGTTGTTTGCCATAACGTTTGAGAACCTAAAATCTGAACACAAAAATAAAATAATAAAAATTAAAACATTTCTTTTCTTTTTTGTGTTGTTCTACCATAATGGAAAACCCCAAGCAGAAGTCCAAATGAAGAAGAGTGGGCTAGAATAGGACCAGTGCTTCTCATGCTTACCTTTTTAATTCTCAGTCTGTTTGCTACAGTTATAAGCTCTTTGGGTAAAGAAATGCCTTTTTGGATGTGTATGAACTGACCAATCACATAGGGGAATAGTAAATTGTACTCTATAAATGGTAAAGTGGAGGGGTTGCAAGCTTTGTGCTCCCAGAGAATCTTCTACATTGATGTGGCTTCTTGTATCCTCTTCTTAACTAGTGTCTGCAAGGTGTTGATAAATCTTACATAAAATTAAATATGAAAAAAATAATTACCTTTATCAAAAATGTTTGAAAACATGGCTTGATGGTTTTTATCTAGACGAAAGGCTGGATGGATGAAAAACAGTTCCTCTCATATTATAGACAGATTTTTGTGAGTTAATTTTAATTTTTTTAAAACCTTTATTATGCTGTTATTCATGACATTAAGGACCCATTTTTTCATATCTTCTTTAAAAATTCACATTTAGATAAAACAGCTTGCTTTAGCAAATTTGCATGTATCGTGTTTAATTTGGAAATATCATAAAAATATTTATTTGCCCATTTGACTTGTGAAGAGAAGACAGGGTTAGAAACACATCTATACCACTGTGACTGCAGTGCAGTACAGACACAACTGAGCTAGCATTAAATTAACTCAAATACCAGTAGCAGCTTAGTTATGGCAGCATAAAACCCAGAATGGACTCATTTATAACCTTTTTTTTCCGGAGGAATACAATTGCAAAACACACATAAGTGCCAAGAACATCAGTTACATGGCTGAGTGAGTGCCATTTGGGCATATAAAGTCAAATAAGATTTAGCTTTCATGGTCTGCAATCACTATCTCTGAAGTGACAGTATTTACCAAATTGTAATTTAAACAAAGGAGTCTATTCTGCAGCTGCTGGGAAAGGTATACAGTTGCATTAGTTTGATGCAAGGATGCCATCACTATATTTTTAGATAGAACTGAACATTTTTTGTGAGATTATTGTCCAAAAAATATGTGATTTTAATCACCCTGAAATATTTAGCAAACACAGTTTGTATTTGTGACCTGAGTCTGCTGATTAGTTAGAACTGAAAAAAATGTCTTGGCTAGATTCACAAAACTAGTTAGAAGAAATTAGTCTATGGGCCATATTACAGCTTATGGGCTAGGGTCAAAAGTTACACATAAACCAGTTTAAGTGATCAGAAACCAGTTTAAACCTGTAACAGGACACAAATTCAGTGCACTTAAATCGCTTTCAAAATGGCCAAAAATGGTTTAAGATAAACTTAACTGATTTAAATCCAGCTGCTTTATGGAACTTCTGTTCCAGATCTCCTGCCAGTTCAATATAACTTCACAGTCTCCCAGCATCCCAGGATGCTTTGGGCCCCCTGGGCTGTGCTTTCTAAATGGAGCAGGGTTTGACCCATTCCCCTGCTCCCTAGCTAGAGCACTATTACTCCTCTGGATGGCTGATGAGGGAGTTGGGGGGGGGGTAACACCCCCACAACACACCTACAGGCTTGGCAGCACCAAACTGACTAGCACCACAAATGAAAGGGACCGGGGGGTAATGATAGACTACAGTATGTATATGAACTGGCAGTGCGATGCTGTAGCCAGTAGGGCAAATAATACTCTGGCATGCATCAATCGATGCATCTCAGCAAAACCAAGGAGGTGATTCTTACGCTCTACATAGCACTGGTGAGATCGCAGCTGGAGTACTGCATCCAGTTCTGGGTACTGCACTTTAACAAGGACATGGACAAGTTTGAGAAAGTCCAAAGAAGAGCTACCTATGCAATCACAGTCTTACACAGCAAGCCATGCGAGGATAGGCTGAGGGATCTGGGACTCTTCAGCCTGAGGAAAAGAAGGCTGAGGGGGGACCTGGTAGCAGCTTACCGCTATGCTAGGGGAGTACATCAAGGGCTCGGTGAGCAACTGTTCACCAGGACACCCAAGGGGAAAACCAGGAGCAATGGCCACAAACTCCTGGAAGATTGATTCAAGCTCAACATTAGGAAAAATTTCTTCACAATCAGGGTGTCCAGACTGGAATAAGCTCCCTCCAGAGGTGGTGCGGTCATCTACCCTGGAAATCTCCAAGAGGAGACTAGACAGTCACCTTGCTGGCGGTCACCAGACTGCCAGTTATCTTTCCTGCTTGGTGCAGTGGGCTTGGACCACTGATCTTCTGAGGTCCCTTCCAGCCTTACAATCTATGACTCAATGAAACTTGAGACCACTGCTCCTTGTTCTGTCATCGGCGACCATGGAGAACAGTCTAGCTCCATTCTCTTTCGAACCCCATTTAGGTAGTTGAAAGCTGGTTTTACAATCCCACCTCAGTCTTCTCTTCTCTGGACTAAATAAACCCAGTTCCCTCAGTCTTTCCTCATAAAGACATGTCTCCTAGTCCCATCACCATTTTTGTTGTCCTTTGCTAGACTCTTTCCAATTTGTCCCCCAGCCATGCCCCCCTTCTCAGCCTCCGGGATGACTTAGCAGAGGCTGGGGGGAGAAACCCATCCTCCTCAGTCTGGTACTGGACCACCAGCCAGGATCTCCCTGGAGTGGGGAGGGGGAGGCTGCCA
>NW_005842371.1:502077-504104 GCF_000455745.1 Alligator sinensis | reverse complement strand
AGGGCAAATAATACTCTGGCATGCATCAATCGATGCATCTCAGCAAAACCAAGGAGGTGATTCTTACGCTCTACATAGCACTGGTGAGATCGCAGCTGGAGTACTGCATCCAGTTCTGGGTACTGCACTTTAACAAGGACATGGACAAGTTTGAGAAAGTCCAAAGAAGAGCTACCTATGCAATCACAGTCTTACACAGCAAGCCATGCGAGGATAGGCTGAGGGATCTGGGACTCTTCAGCCTGAGGAAAAGAAGGCTGAGGGGGGACCTGGTAGCAGCTTACCGCTATGCTAGGGGAGTACATCAAGGGCTCGGTGAGCAACTGTTCACCAGGACACCCAAGGGGAAAACCAGGAGCAATGGCCACAAACTCCTGGAAGATTGATTCAAGCTCAACATTAGGAAAAATTTCTTCACAATCAGGGTGTCCAGACTGGAATAAGCTCCCTCCAGAGGTGGTGCGGTCATCTACCCTGGAAATCTCCAAGAGGAGACTAGACAGTCACCTTGCTGGCGGTCACCAGACTGCCAGTTATCTTTCCTGCTTGGTGCAGTGGGCTTGGACCACTGATCTTCTGAGGTCCCTTCCAGCCTTACAATCTATGACTCAATGAAACTTGAGACCACTGCTCCTTGTTCTGTCATCGGCGACCATGGAGAACAGTCTAGCTCCATTCTCTTTCGAACCCCATTTAGGTAGTTGAAAGCTGGTTTTACAATCCCACCTCAGTCTTCTCTTCTCTGGACTAAATAAACCCAGTTCCCTCAGTCTTTCCTCATAAAGACATGTCTCCTAGTCCCATCACCATTTTTGTTGTCCTTTGCTAGACTCTTTCCAATTTGTCCCCCAGCCATGCCCCCCTTCTCAGCCTCCGGGATGACTTAGCAGAGGCTGGGGGGAGAAACCCATCCTCCTCAGTCTGGTACTGGACCACCAGCCAGGATCTCCCTGGAGTGGGGAGGGGGAGCCTGCCATAGGGGCTTTACTCCTCCCACCCACCCAGAGCCAGAAGCTCCACTCCCTCTTCAGTGGCCTGGAGCCTGAGAAGGTGGTGTGACTGGAGAATCATGCTAATCCTGACTGTGGGTGAGTGGGGAGTAAAGCCTCCTGCTGTGGACTTACCCTCCATCATGCCAAGGAGATGGCAGCTGAAGGTTGGGTTCTAGGCTATGGTGGTGGGCTCCCCCCACAGCATCCCCCCCACACTGGCCCAGAGGATGAGGAGGGGGCATGGATGGGGGACAAGCCAAGATTTCAGCTCTGGGCAGACAGGGGGAGTAAAGACCCCATTATGGGATTTCCCCCCCATCCTCCCCTACACATACACACCAGAGAGAGACCTGTTGGGGTCCACTGCTGGGTCATAGGGTGGACTGGAGACTGCAGGGGTGGGGCATGGATGGGGGAATCACACCTGGCTCCAGGCAGACAGGGGGATTAAAGATGTTGCTGCAGGCTTCCCCCCTCCCCACCCCTGCAACACCAGGGAGATCCTGGCTGCTTGCTTGGCTGCATTTAGGTGCCTTTGGCAGTGGCTGGCAGGCTGGGAGGCATGCTCTGTCACCCCCTGGCTACTGGTGTGGGCCACTGCAGGGGTCTGGCTGCCTTTCTTGTTTCAAAAGTGAATGTGGGTTCACTTACTTGTTTCAATCTACACCGTTTAGAGAAACCTGCAAAGACTGAATCAGTTCTGACTGGGGCTTTTTGACATTCTGAGCAGCACAAATGTTGATCAGTGTCAGTGCTAGCTCAAAATCCTCTCTTCTCATTCTAAGCTTCCGCCTTGGCTCCCAGAGCTCCCCTGATTTCCCCCACCTCCATGGATCTTCCCCTGCCCCTCAGGGTTCCTCTCTCCCCCACTTTTGCCCTTTCCCACTTACTTGTGGCTGCCCATACTGTCTGTCCCAGTGGAGGAAATTGGAGTAGGGGCAGTGAGACAGAATCTGGGGTGCTGGGGAGGGCGGGGGGGGGGCAGTGGGCACAATTCACACCAGTGGGAAAGTGGGGGGGGGGGCTGGGGGGCTT
>NW_005842371.1:501076-501476 GCF_000455745.1 Alligator sinensis | reverse complement strand
TAGGGGCTTTACTCCTCCCACCCACCCAGAGCCAGAAGCTCCACTCCCTCTTCAGTGGCCTGGAGCCTGAGAAGGTGGTGTGACTGGAGAATCATGCTAATCCTGACTGTGGGTGAGTGGGGAGTAAAGCCTCCTGCTGTGGACTTACCCTCCATCATGCCAAGGAGATGGCAGCTGAAGGTTGGGTTCTAGGCTATGGTGGTGGGCTCCCCCCACAGCATCCCCCCCACACTGGCCCAGAGGATGAGGAGGGGGCATGGATGGGGGACAAGCCAAGATTTCAGCTCTGGGCAGACAGGGGGAGTAAAGACCCCATTATGGGATTTCCCCCCCATCCTCCCCTACACATACACACCAGAGAGAGACCTGTTGGAGTCCACTGCTGGGTCATAGGGTGGAC
>NW_005842371.1:481685-500995 GCF_000455745.1 Alligator sinensis | reverse complement strand
AAAGACGTTGCTGCAGGCTCCCCCCCTCCCCACCCCTGCAACACCAGGGAGATCCTGGCTGTGCGCCCAGTGTCAGGGCTAGGGGGATACATTCCCCCCCCCCCACCTTAACACCTAAAGTCTAATATTAAGTCTGTTAACAGGGGAAAAATCCCCTCTCTGCACCAGGGGCAGGTTGGGGAACTGAGGCTGGGGGATCCAGCCAGGCCCCAAGTTGAGGGGCTGTTTCCCCCTGGAAGAGGGGGACTGCAAAGGTTTGGGGGGGATGTGCTGGGCAGCCAATCAAGGATAAGCCTTGCTTGGCTGCATTTAGGTGCCTTTGGCAGTGGCTGGCAGGCTGGGAGGCATGCTCTGTCACCCCCTGGCTACTGGTGTGGGCCACTGCAGGGGTCTGGCTGCCTTTCTTGTTTCAAAAGTGAATGTGGGTTCACTTACTTGTTTCAATCTACACCGTTTAGAGAAACCTGCAAAGACTGAATCAGTTCTGACTGGGGCTTTTTGACATTCTGAGCAGCACAAATGTTGATCAGTGTCAGTGCTAGCTCAAAATCCTCTCTTCTCATTCTAAGCTTCCGCCTTGGCTCCCAGAGCTCCCCTGATTTCCCCCACCTCCATGGATCTTCCCCTGCCCCTCAGGGTTCCTCTCTCCCCCACTTTTGCCCTTTCCCACTTACTTGTGGCTGCCCATACTGTCTGTCCCAGTGGAGGAAATTGGAGTAGGGGCAGTGAGACAGAATCTGGGGTGCTGGGGAGGGCGGGGGGGGGGCAGTGGGCACAATTCACACCAGTGGGAAAGTGGGGTGGGTGGCTGGGTGGCTGGAATGTTTGCACTAAGGTGCAGCCTAGAGTGGCTATATCTTGGTGTGACCTGAGCTAGGTGATATGAATCAGAGAGAATCCTGCCCTAGGGTGGCATAACTTTATGCAAACTAAGGAGTGCTTAAATGTAGTTTCAGGTATTAATGTGCAGACAATCCAGATGTTAAGAGTTCCAGGAACCATTCAAAATTATCATGTAATTAGGTCATATCTTTTATGAGATCAATTTCTGGCAGGGTACTCATCAAGAATGGAAAAGACCTGGTTCAATTCTCTCCTCTGCCCACATGTGATTTGAACATCAATCACCTGCCACTGAAGAAAGAGCCCTACTCCCCCAGTTAACAATTATTCTGGGGTTGGCTGCTTGCCACCTCTCCTGGTCTCATGTTTCCTCTTTCATGTAAATAATTAACATTTATTGACCAGGCACAGAGCAAGGGTGAATAGACTGGCTGCTGGGACATTCAGCTGGGAATTGGGCAGTGGATTCCAAACCCTTCTCCAGTGACAGTGTAAAAGTTTATATGAAGTGGAACAGAAGAGATAAAGAACGCTCTACTTCAGAATGCCCTGTATGACGATGGTGAGCCCCCTCTTCTGAGAGAGGAATGAAGAAGGTTCAAACTGCCTTGGGCAGAAGAGGGAACTGTTTGTTCCTCTCATGGTTATGGAGAAAACTTTGAAAGTATGAAGCCTAACGGTATATTTTAAAAGTATCCCTTTTTTGATGACTGATTCATAAATTTTAAATGTTTGGGAAGGAAATCATAAATAGATATCTTTTTGCTAATGTTGCCCAAATGTCTGTTTTTCATTATCAAAGTTAGAACAAGGTGGGGGATTTTGGTGGTGGTGGTGGGTTCTTTATTTATTTATTTATTTTCATTTTAATTGATGGTCTGGAAGTCGAACACTCAAAGGGCAAATAGTACTCATGGGTCAGTACACGCCAACAAAACTAGCCATTACAATCTATCTTACTTGCATCTATCTTATGAGTTTATTTTAGTATATGTTCCATGATGCAGATAATGCTGACTCACCATTTCTACTTAGCACCCATTAGTCAGTTAATATAAAAATGATGAGCACTGCATTCTATTCACTGGTTTTGATACCTACAAGATTTTATTTTAATGTTGAAAAAATTGGTAAACTAATTTCAAATTATATTTTAGTCCGTAACTGTGGCAGACACAAACCTGTTGTGATGTCCGTTCTGCTCAGTGCCTAAGGCATCTTCTAAATCATTAGCATAAGTGCTAAGGGATACAGTTAGATGTATTTAAAAACATATTGAAACTGAAAAGTACAGAAAACACTTTATTTAATGTTACAATAAATTCAGAAAAATATTATATTTAGATTTTTTGGCTTTAACCTGAATTTCTTTTTGAAATGTATAAAAGACTCAAACATATTTGACAATGATATGGACACAACAGTACTATTTGCTATGGTTTATTTTCTACAATCTGGTTAAATGTATCATGCAAATAATTGAATAAAAATACATGTACATATGACTTACTGTGAAATAGCAATTCTACCAGTAGCGGATAAAAATCTTGCCATGAATGTTTAAATGTAAATATGACAAAAACAACAATGAACAACTAAATACCTGGAAAAAAAAATTGTGTTTCCCCATCATCTGTCAAGTATTTAATTAATTTCAGTCTGCCAGGGACTCTGAAAATGTATTTTCTTCAAATTTTATAATTTTCATTGCTAAATTATGCTTTTCCTTAGTGATTGCTAAACATGGCAAAAACATGTATAATTTGAATATTGAGTGTGACCCAGAAGGGTATTGTACCTATACACAATTTAGCCCTAAAATACCATTCAGAATTCTGCCCAAACTCATCTGACTTCTATGCAAACCTGAGCAAGACTCTACACTGTAGGGCTAGGGACAGAAGTTATGCATAAACCAGTTTAAGTGATCATAAACTGATTTAAACCTGTAACAGAACAGAAGTTCAGTGCACATAAACTGCTTTACAAATAACCAAAACCAGTTTAAGATAAACCTGGTTAGATATAGTATCAGACCTCATTGATTTAGGTCAAACCAGGTTTATGGAACTTCTGTCCCAGATCCCTTCCTGGTGCAATTAATTCGCAGACCCGCCGCAAATTAATTCCCCCCCCCCCCCCCCCCCCCCCAGCATCCCAGGATGCTTTGCAGCCCTGGGGTATGCTGCCTGCTCCAGTGGAGCAGGGACTGCCTCACTCCTCTGCTCCTTAGACTGTTTCCTGCCTGCATCCATTAGCTCATAGGGATGGGGAGGCAGGGGAATAGACCCCCATATCACTCTAGTCAGGGTCTACACAGCACATCGGGGGAAGGAAAGTCCCTTTGCTGGGAGCTTTCCAGCCCTTGGCAGCTCTCTCTTTTTCCTCCTCCCCATTCCCAGCTGCTGTTTGCTTCAGCAGCTGCCACAGGATAGAGGAAGAAGGAGTTGCCCTAGCTGGGTGTCTGCCATGCAGTCCAGCATGGAGGCATTGGGGAGCCCCTACCTTGGGGGGCTTCCCCCCACCTTAGCCCAGGGTCCCCTAGCCTAGGTAGCCCTAGGTTGCTGAGGGGAATTTTTCCCCTCTGGAAGGGCAGAGAGGCTTGCCTCAGCCCCTGCAAGTCTCAGGCAGCTTCAGGGAGTGGAGGGAAATTCTCCTGCTTCTCCCTAGCTGGTTTTGCTTTGGGTGCTGAGAGTCTGAGGCAAAACAAATGCCGGGGAACAGAGGAAATTCCCTCCGCTCCACCTTTCCCAATTGAAAACTGAATGTCAGTTCAGTTGGTTATTGGTTCAACCTACTCAGCTTAGAGGGAGCTGCCTAGATTGAATGAATTTAGCCTCATGTTTTTTGACTGTCTGTACTTAGCCTAGATGGTATGTGTGTGTATCTGTGTGTGTGTTGTTTGTGAGTACAGAAACTGTTACAACTGTGATATTTATTACTTTCACTTTTTAGCTAGATGGGGTCTTTATTTTTGGCTGAAGCAAGTCCTTCTCCTATTTCCTAACACAGACAACTGAAACTATTTGTAAAGCTATGCACAAACATATTTTTTAGGATCACCATGTTCAAGCTAAATATTAACAAACAGAATAGATAATATGCAAATTGACCCTTGGTATATCCTAATTTTAAAGAGTGAGTGTGATGTAAATCATATGATTATGGCCCTTAGAAAGAAATTAAAGGTTTTGAGGCCCATCACTCCAGTGAGATCTCTGTAGCTACACGGAGACAGTTGTACATTTCATGTGGTAGGTCAGCTCGAGTGAGATTATTTCCATCCAAGCGCAAATGTGTTATCTTGGAATAGGTTGCTGGTCCAACAACTTTACAAAAGCTGCTCAGTGGAAACTCTGGAATGCAAATAGAAGAAGAAACAAGTCATTACTGCAAATAATTATAATCACATACTTTTTAGCACATTAGTTTCAAATTATGATTAACGTTAAAAAAACTTTTAATGGCCAGGTGTTCAAAAAAACTCAAGGCTCAATGTTTTTCAGGTGTTCAGCACCCACAAATGGCAGTGGCAACATGTAGGGGGTGCACATGCACCCCTGAGAACGCTGGTGCCTCCCCTCAGAGCACTGGCTGGGGAGTGCACCAAGAGAAGCAGTCCCCCCACAGCCAATCCCGCTGACCCAGGAGTGCCAGCAGCGCACTGCTGCCAGTTGCGGATGGAAAGGATCAGCTGCAGAGGGCATCCCCCGGCCTGTGGGATTGGCTGTGGGGAGACTCCCCTACCCCCCAGTCACTGACTATCTAGTTAGGGGGTCAAGTGCCCTCCCCTGACTCAGGAGGCACCAGTTGCCCATGACAAATGGTGTCTGATAAAGTAACTGCTTCTAAATAAACGGCCGAATTTTCAAAAATTTTCAACGCTAATGGGTGGAGGGGGGTTGCAGAACAGCCTTTTTGGCAGACAAGGTTCTTTGGGTGAATCTGATATCTTTTATTAGATAAACTTAAGTTGGTCTAATAAAAGATATCAGATCACCCAAAGAACCTTGTCTGCCTATGTCCTTAGACCAACACACAACACTATTTCTATTTGGAAAATTGTGGAGATGTAAAAAATATACTAAATGGAAGGGCAATAAAGAGAGAGAGAATGTCCTTACAGGGTGTGAAAACAGATTAGGGGTACACAGTATGCAGGGGATGCCATCCAATGGGAATCTGCCAGGTGCTTCATTTTTAGTATGTTGTTTAGTTTATTTCATTTGAAAGTAAAATTCATTCCTGTACTTTAAAAAAAAAATCCTGACCTAACTAACCACTGAATCTGTGGGATCTTTATTGACTTGTATTTCACTTCAAATGATATACCAAACATGTGCTGTATTCAGCTTGAAATGGAAAGTGCCTTGTATTTTCTGAGTTGAAACAGGACAATCCAAACTATGAGGCAGATGCAACAAGCTCCTCCCTTATGTAGGACCTTTGCTTATGAAACCTATGCAGTTCAGTGTGTGAAGGAAGGATTAGATGTTCAGAAATGTTCTTTTGGAAAGGATAAGTATTCCATGTACAAGGAGTCAAAGGCCAAGAAAGATCTTTTCAATCTGTTCTAGCCATGGAGCAGCTCCAAGCATACTTTATGCCTTGTGATTATTTGCCTTCTCATTAATCTGATTAGAACCCTGCCTGATTACTGGAGCTGGGTGCCAGGGATTGGATTGTTCCCTATTAATAGAAAACACAGGCCCTCAAGTTATTCATTAGCTTGGCCTACTAAATATTCATGTTCATATTTCTACAGACATGTTGAGTGTAAATTATAAAATTCATAGATAAACACATACTCAAATACAAAGGCTAATCTATTCATTGTTTTGGTTTAAGAAAAAAGAATATTATGGTCAATGATTTTAAGGTCATATTTTCAAACAGTGAATCATAAATTTGCAGTTGCAGTTTTCAATGTGATTTTTTTTTTCAGTAAAAGAGTAAAATGTGTCCATGTTTGCAAAATAAGCTTTACATACGCCAATTACATACATATCTAACTACCTGAATTACATATCTTAATTACTTGTCTACATTTAAATATTCTAAGAACTACAAAATTATCTCAACAATGCAGTAGTTGTATCAAGGTCAGTTTTAAAGTTGTACCATGATTCAGTCCTCACAAATCAAATCCTTAGAGCAGTGGTTTTCAACCTGTGGTCCACAGACTATGTTGAGGTGGACCTTGAAAGATGACTATGAACAATCAAAAGTATGTGAATACTCGCACTTACAATTCAAAGGGGTCTGCTCCTCCAATTAAAAGATCCAATTTCCATACCTTCATTCAAAATGTTTTGGGGTCCACAAATGAAAACCACTGCTTTAGTGGCTTCTGTTAAAAACAGTTGGCAATAAGGATTCTATTTCTGTCTCTTGGCCTGTTGCTTTTACATTTTTGTTTTATAAGAGATTTTATAGAGTACATATAATTGTCAAAATATTGAAGACATTATTTGTTTTCACTTTTGAATAATGAATTGTCAAGACTATCTTATGAAAGCATTTGTATCCTTCTTTATAACCCCCTGACATCAGCAGATTACTATAATGTGCCTGATTTAGTAAGACCATCACATTACAAATATTCCTCCTATAATGTTTCACTGATGTTACAGGATCCACATGCGTGGAGATGAGGCTAGATTTTTGTCATTAGTATCAACATGATCATTGCCAAGACAAAACATTCCTTAGCACTTAAGCCCCAGATAGAGACTATAAATGTCTTTGGTTAAAAATTCCCATTGAACTTGTTTTTCAGTGGAAGCTTTCAGTGTCAATTAACCAATTTTTTGTCATAACATGCCTGTCCTTTCTGAAGAAAATTTTGATAATTAATTGAAATATGAAATATTAGAAAGCCATTTTTGACTGATAACCAAAATATTTTAATTCAAATTGACAACATGGAAGCCTTAGTTCAGGTTGTCTCTGCTCCTGTCTATTACAACTCCCATGGTACAGGAACAGACTCCTACAGTAATCATGTCCTCTCACAAGGTCATAAAAACCTTATTTTTTGACTTGCTTTAGTTGAGGTGCCAGGCAGGATTGTATGGACATCTTCCATATGCCAAAGATGATGGCATCTGCTCTACTTTGTATAGGCTACTGGGCAGTGAAGTGTGCCTGGAAAAAACTAGGGATGGAGCATAGAAGGACATGAGACTACCAAAACAGAGTAGTTCCAGAATTCACTCAGCTGCAATATCAGTACAAAGGGGATTGATTCAGCTATTAATCCAACCCACAAAATGGAGGCGGTCTAGAGTCCTGGTATGATGTAGAGGTTGATTTCTCCTACCTTTTATAGTCCATTCACATTGAATTTGGTCACTAGAGTTTTTTACATTGGGAATGTAAATCTAACATTTAATGCTTAGTAACTGCAAAGCGAGATATGGAAAAGTCTGGTTATGGGCAAAATTAAGGTCTCTCTGAACTTCTTTGACTGTAATAAGGCCAAAGTAACACAATTTCAAAGCATCATTTTCTTACTTGCTCAAGGATGTGGGTCTGTCATTTTAGATCTACTTTACCATCCAATGAAGGGAAGCATATTTTGGGCCTGCTTCTATTCTACACTGAAGCAAATTTTCTAAAAAGGGGACATTTAAACAAGGAAGATTCAAACTTTAGCTACACTGTGAGAGGCTTAGAGAAAGCTAAGGTATAGTCATCCACTTGTCCTGTTTTCACTTTGGACCCTTAACTGACCCAAAGTGTATCAAGAGAAGTGCTCAAGTTATAAGGCCAGAATGGCCCTGTAGCCTGCATCCACATGTGGTGTGGATGTTTGGTTGCTCTGGAAGAACTAGCAGTGGTGCACAAATCTGGTTGGCAGGAGCCCAACATTTTTTCATGCTAAGGGTTCCTCAGGTACCCCTCTGGATAGCCTTGAGGTCATTTTCTGCAGCATGGCAATGTAAAGGACCATAGTATTGCCACGGGAAAGACCTAGGAACATTAATTCAGAGAATGTATTTTTTTTCTGGTTATATTTTAGGAATATTCCTTCAAATGGCTCTTTCCTACCATCAGATTTTTCTGTGTCTGATCTTGTAGTCAAATTTATTATAATAACATTTATTAGAGATTATTATATGGTAGAAAAAAACTGGGAAATAATATAATGGTGTTTGGAAAATTCAATGAACTGTTTCACTGCTAAGTTCTACTACTGACATTTTACTCTGTCATATCCACCATTATGGCTTCATTGCAGAATCAAATGCAAGTAGATGGAATGGATGAACTCAGAGGAAAACCCCCATTCAATACAAATATTATTAGGTAAGAGCTAAGTATGACTCTGCTGGTGGGAAAAATAATAATGGATTTACATATAAAGAAATGAAGATTTTAAAAAAAATATGTGTAGTTTGAAAGGATATACCATCAATTTTAAAAGTCTTCTTTTATAATCTAACAGTTTAGGGTTAGTCTGTCACTAGTCCTATGAAGTCAGGAAAGGTTCTCTTTCACAGTATTCCCATAAAATGTGTTGTATTGTGAAAAAAAGCAGGTTTTCCATGGCCTAACCTAAAGTGTTGCTTACATAACTCGTTGGACTTCAGAAAGAGTGAAGAAATCACTGAAGCAGTTGAAATAGTGAGTTTTCATTATTCCCCATAATCAGATAACTTAATTTAGGATAATATAAATATTGTTGTCCCAACTTTGAAAGGACTCTACTTACAAACACCCAAAACTCTTAGGACAAGATCAATAGAGTGAGATGTGCAAGAGTTTTGCCATTCAGGTCTTGCATGAATTGAAGTGCTTATCTGTAGACACTGATCTCCAAAAAGCTTAGCTATAGTCCTTAATTAGAAATACATCATGAATACAAAATGCCAAAATGGAGACCTGGTTATAAAAAATTGATACACCTTATTGCTGCATATTTATTGTTATACAGAAACCGTTAATTATTTAATGATCTTTAAATATTTCTTAAAGTGGGGAAAATTGTGAAAAATAACTGAGAAAAAATGTCAAAAGTGTTCCCAGATTTCTTTCCTCCCCCCTCCTCCCCATATGGTCCACCATCCTCAGCCATTGTCACTAGACCCTACTAGCTGGAGGAAAATCACATATTCTGCTTTGGTAGAATTATTTCTGTCTATGGACCTTCATGAGTTTATGATGCAAGGAATTTTATCAAGTGACTCTAGAAGTATCTTTGTCAAATCCTGTTTGAATGGAGAGAACCTAGCCACATAGTCAACTCTTGTGGGTGATGGGAATGAAAAAGAGGAATGTACTGGATTACATCATCTCTTGGGGTTGAGTGTTGGGGACACAGGAACGAATAGAAAAAGTTACTTGACAGTGTTCTTTCATTATGACACTTCTTAGTACCTTGATAGTTTTCTTGTTTTACCTACTATCTCTTTGAATGCTATAGATATTGGAGCTCAGCAACTTTTTTTTTTATAAATCCTAGGATATTTATTGATTCAAGCATCTTGAATATCTCTGATATTGATTAAACATTTCCACTAGCCTAACTGGTACAAAAAACATAGCTCCATTGGTTTTGTTTTTTTTTTAAGAATTGTGCTGATTTACACTAGGTGAGGATCTGTCCAATATATGGGTTTGTGTGTGTGTGTGTGTGTGTGTGTGTGTGTGTGTGTGTGTGTATTGCTTGAACATTTCCTAAACATTTATTTGGGTAGTGGACAGAAAAGTGACAGTGCTCTAAAAATTATGTATAGTTTGTGTTCAGTCCAGGTTCACTGGTGCTACTACTTTAAACATGTTAATCCATTAACAGTGTCTTGGTTGCATAGTTGTTACATCAAAATAAGAAAACATGACTTACTGTTAATTTTGTTGACTTGGAGGTAGAAGTTTTCAAGGTTTTCACTGACTGTTGGAATACTCTTCAGGTTGTTAAAGGAGAGATCCAATTCGACTAGTGAGGAGATATTGAAAACATTGCCTGGTATTCCAGAATCTTCCAACTTATTGTGAGACAAACGTAAATACTGCAGGACTTTAAAACCCTGGAAGAACTCATCAGGAACATTGCTGATCAGGTTGTTGTCAAAATATAGCATGAGTAAGGAGCGAGGCAGTCCTGTTGGTAGCTTTGTAATTTGATTGAAGCTCAGGTCTAGATACAGAAGAGAATTCAGGCCTCTAAAAGCCCCAGAAAGAACATCTCCTTTCAGCTGGTTGTTCTGTAGGTGAATGACAGTCAGGTTCATAAGTCCTTCTAGTACATTGGGGCTGACTTTTGTGATCTTGTTGTGACTAAGTTGCAGTTCATCCAGGGTTTTGGGAAGTGGTCCAACAACTTCAGTCAAGTTGTTATAATTTATATGCAGTTTCTTTAAATTCTTCAGTTTAGCAAAGACTTTTCCCTTAATTTTTGAGTTTTCCAAATGGTTATTATCTAGGATCAGCCACTGTAGATCTGTTACATTCTCAAATGCATTTTCTTCAATGCCCTCAATCATATTGTTTCGGATATATAGGTATTTTATTCCAGAGGGTACAATTGGAAAACTTTTTAGTTTAAGATTATCACAGTACATTGCAGTTGGGTAGTTTATAGGACAGTCACATTCTGGGGCACAGAGTGATGGAGATGGCACATAACGCTCATAACCATAGTCATCTGGATTATAGTCATATTGACAGAAAATTCCACTGATCAATACCAGAAAGAAAGGCACGGAGTTTAGATGCATCTTTGCCTTGTGTCCTGTCCTGTATAATGGAGAAAAGAAGTTGTAATTCCTCTGGCATTTTTTTTTATTTTACAATCTAAAGACTATGAATAAAGAAGACTGAAAGGACAGATTGGGTTCACTGAGGTTCTTTGCTAATAAAAATGTAAATAAATTAGGATTTGTTATAGTGAACTTTGAATTCTTTTCACATTTTTAAAATGATATTGCATAGCATTGGCAATGCACAATACTACCGTTACCAGGATCTTATTTAATTACCCACCTTTTTAATTACATTAGTTAGGAAATGTATATATAGAGGGAAAAAAGTGTCCTTTTGGGCCTTTCAAGAAGCTGACACTAAAAATGTATGTTATCTATCTACTTTGAATATACATACTGAATGAAGTGAGCATTCATTTACATTATCTTCCAATAGTTTCATTTTTCATATGTAAATACTAAATATACTGTTGAAACCCCTTTTTAAAGCAAGGAGCCAATCAACAACTCACCCCAAATGGGTGGTCATTCTCATTTCAAAAAGAAAAAATTGTTTCATTACATTTGGGGATACATTGATGTGGTCTGAAATTACAGGAAATTACTTAACATCAGTGTTTTTATTATAATTTCTAAACTGCTTAGCTTTGCATTTATCCCTTCACATTACACTGCCAGAAACCAGTTTACACAGAGGTGCTGTAAATCAGTCTAGCACTAATAAAGTTATCCTGAATTACATCAGCTAAAGACATGGCTCCACATGTTTTTATCTAATGTTCAGAATGAAGTACATGAAAAGCAACAAAAATAATTTCATGCAAATTAATGCTTAAAGTGTCTTTTTTTATTCCCAAGTACTTTCAGAATGTATCTATGTGTAGCTTGGTATACATAGACCACTAGACCTTGATCTAAGGTCTATACAGCACTCCACTAGAATCCAGTTATTCCTGTTGTTTGTCTTATTTAATTCTAATGATTTGCTGAGAAGTATAAATAATACTGAGAAGCCCTGCAGAGTTCTCCAGTCTCAACGAGACTGCACATATGCCCAACTCTGTTTCCTTGCTTTTTTGGCTTGGTAAATAACCCTTGAACTAAAGCACTTCCAAGTAGGGCATATTGATCTATCATCCAATGTAATAGTTTTAAGGTGTTGTTAAAGTCACTTTCAGGGCAATTACACTCCCATGTAATTTAGCATTGTAAGCATTTGAATAAGGAGATATATTAAATATATTTAATCAAGGATTATCCTGTCAATATTGCCTAATTCTAGAAACTGTTGGTTAGATTTATCATGTGGCCACGTTTTAGCATAGGTAGTATGAAAGTAATTTCCTTTGTCTGTTAGCAAATTTTGTATGAAAACATATCAGCTGAATCACAACATGGCCCATGTCCTCAGCTACTCTAAGTAGGGATGTCTTTACAAAATCAGGAGATTTGCACTTCTTTACATCAGCTCCAAATACAGTCCAGTGTGTGGTAAAGCAACATTAAGAATGGAATTCTTACTGTTTTCCTGAAAACATGGAAAGTTAGCATTATGGCCAAGAGTTTGGACTGGCACTCTTCAGCCTTATAATCTTTTATGTATTTGCATTGTTTTTGGCATAAGTAAAGGCCTATTAATCGAGGAGAACAGATGGTGTATCTTAACTTCAAATTCCTTTTGTGGTTTTAATTTATACTTTCAAATGGTTCTTTACTTCATTCTGGATTTCATATACAGGCCACTTCTTTTAATGGCATTAAATATTTGAAATATTCAGTGAGAGACTGGAATAGATTAATATTACAAATATGGTATTAAAATATGTGGCATATTATTAAGCAGTGAAGCTGTGTGTGATTGTATATGTGTGTTTGTGTGTGTAATGCTTACTAAAGCTATCCAAATAAATAGGTAAAACAGTTAATTAGTTTTATTGCTGAATTCTTAATAAGCATATATAAAATGTTTCACTATTAAAATGTAAAACAACCAGAGATCATATATGTGCTAAAATGTTAACTTGAAAAATGATAATTATAATTATTATGTCAGAGGAAGTTCTTAAATATTTGTCCTACAGCAAAAAAAACTTTTGAATAAAATATATTGATTATTATATTTGTAATTTTAAAATACATGTGAAAACTTCTTTGAGGTTGAATAGAAGACATGGGAAATGCTAAAGTGCATCATTACAAACCTCACAGAATACTTTCTAGACTGGCAAAGACCATAAAAGACACAGTGAAAATATTCTTTAAAATACTGGACTGCACCGATTATATAAGCATTGTAAAAATAATTAATTAATAATCTTCAAAATTTAAATGCATATTATGATTCTGCAACATCAGTTCCCTTTCTTCTGGCTGTGATGAAAAAGACGATTTTTTTTTTAAGTTATAATTAGATATTTTAAAGTTTTCAAAATGATAAATGAATTAAAATTCCAAATGAGCTAGAATTTCTCTTTTCCCAGCTGCCTAATTCTTAAATGTTCATGTACTTCATTCTTCTGTAAAACAGAACAGTAATGACTTACAACATGAAGAAGATGGATAAGGTATTGTTGCTAACAGAATCCTGAATGAGTGAGTAAAAGTAATACTTTTTAATTTTCCTTGCACTGTATGTTAGATTTCCCTCTTTAAAAAAAACAATACATGCGACAAAAAAGTGCAACACTAACTCACAAATGTGAGGTTACTTTAAGAAAACTGTGAAAGCAAATTGCACTAAACAACTGCTGATTTGTGTTCAATTTACAAATTGGCAAAGTTGTCCTGACATGTTTTCATGTTCTCATTATAGCTACATTCAAATAGCAGAGCAATACGGGTAAAACATGCAACAGTACTTACCTTACAGTCTTGAAGCTGCTTTCTTTAATTCCCAGAGCAGATGCAATAAGGGAATCTGTATCGACCAATATATGCTGTAAATAGTGTCAGGAGGTAACTGGCTGCCAGAACCTCTGTAATACAAAAGCTAAAAAAACCCAAGAAAAAAAAAACAGAAGAAAACCCCTAGTCACGCTGTTGACTGAAGCTGCTATGTCATCATGGTGATCTTGTGGTGTGGCATGTACAACTGCTGCTCTCTAATGAAGTGCAGGTGGATACTGTATTCTGTAGAAGGACAACCCTTCTGTAATCCCTATGGAATAGGAGAAAGATAAGTATTTCACAGACCTGAGAAGTTCAGACTATTGGCCATAGCCTTATAGGAGGAATGTAATATTGTATATCAAAAAAATTAAAATAATATACAAATTATAAACAGAAGTTTTCTCTTTTTCAACTTCTTTTATACCACTAGACATGATTTAAAAAAATAGCACTCAAACCTCAATGTAGTTATTCTGACTAAGCCAAATGACTCATTCATTTTGTCCTGTTTTTCTTTCTCCAAAACTATTCCCACAAGAATTTAATGAATCTTAACTGAGGTTAAGATCCTAAGATAGGAACATTGGACTGGCAAGGACCTTTTGGACAATCAAGTCCAGTCCCTAGTAGAACCAAAATTGCATTAGGACTTTCTTTGTTCTGTAAACCTTTTCTTCAAACCATTATAAAGGACTGTTGACTCCAGTGATTCTTTCTAACTGCTCAGTAAATACCAAGTCTGGAAGCTTGTTCTCTGATCTCATGTATGCATGTTTCTGAATTAAAACAGCCCATGAAAACTTTCCTGCAGTTGGTTATAAATTCACTTGAGTCATTTTTTTTCCCCTTTTAGTTCTTTAAGCACTTTTCTGCTCTTCAGAATCTGGAACTACTCAGCTGTGAGTTGTCTGTTCCCTATTTCATGGATATAGTTCAAGAATGCATCCTAAGCTTGGATGGAAATGTTGTTTTATCTGGACAATGCCAAAAAATGCAATAAAAACATAAAATTATTAGCAGAATCATAATTGTTTGTTTCCCTAATATTCGTCCATACTCATAAATTGTGTCTCTATTGCCTTATGAAATGAAAACTCTCTCTCAGACAGGGTGTGTCTACATGAACTATTTACTGCATAGTAGATGTTGCACATCTATACATGCACCCCTGTGAGGCTGGATTAAACTAGTTTACTCTGCAGCAGGATAGTATTTCTTATATACGAATATTATCATGCTGCAGAGTCTTTTACTCTGAAGCAGCACACATGTGGCTGCTGCCCTGGCTAGCTGGGACATGAAGGTACTTCATTGTGAAGGGCTACCTTCTGGCTAGCACCACATGAAAGCACTCTCTTGCCCCAGCCAGCCCCTCTGCAGTATGCTGAGCCAGGGGGAGCAACTTTGGGCTGGCAGGCTGACCTCCCCGAGACCTTTGGCAGCTGGGGCTCAACATGCTGCGGTCCCAGGTGTGCATGCAGACACAGAACCCAGGAGCAATGAACTCCAGAGCAATAAGCAATAAGTTCTGTAGTTTATTCATGTACATTAATTGCATGTGTAGACACACCCACCGAGATACAAAAGAGAAAGCATATACAAGGTACTTTGACAATATCTGTAACTGCAGGCTGCATGGTGTCTGGAATGAAGCAGTATATACATTTGAATTTTAACCCAGATAAGATGACAGGTTTTGTTTGGTTTTATTTATTAGTACTTTTTTCAGAACTTTCATTTCCCATTCACGTGTCAAGCCTAATGTTCAGTTTTGACTCGGCCTGCAGGAGAAGTCACGTGCTACAGGGTGGGGTTAGGCCTGGAGATGCGTAGGACTGTAGCCTCTACTCCCCTCCTCCATAGGAGGAAGAGCCTGCAAGTTGGCTACACTTGATAATGCTAGCCTGAGCAACTGAGCCTCCATGCCCAGGGAAGTCGCTGGAGACAGGAAAAGGAGTGGCACAGATTATTTCCCTGCATAAAATGATGAGAACGTAGGGAGTGATGGGAAATATTTGAGCCACAGTTCAGTCCTGCTCTGCTGCTGGAGTGACACATTATGTGTTGCCCATCACCCAAGATGGATTGCACAGTGTCAATCACTTGGAGTGTGCTGTCTTATGCTATTGTAGTATTACACTGTGCCCTTCACAATGATGTCTGAACATCTAGAAGGGAAGTAAAGTCAATCATCCATCCCAAGTGGCAAATTTGGAAACAGGATCAGAGCTGTATTTTTATTTGAATAACAGAAATAAACTGACTCCATTAAATTAATGTGAACAGTTGCACGTGCTGTAACCTTTTCTAGTCCCCCTGTCCCTCCACCCCACCACCACCACCATGTGGCCTTGGGGTATAATTGTACAAAGGAGCCACCAGAGAGAGTAACTGCAAGAGAATTCAAGGAGGGGGGAGCAGGGTTTACGCTCCCTCAACAGCCTAGAGTCCAAGAAATCTACAGAGCTCTACCAAAGACGCCGTCCTTCTTTATGAAGGCACTAGGACTCCGCTGATGCCTCTCACTGGTGGATTTGAGAAAAGGCTATAGTATAGTCAGCCAGAGGATCCAGTCAAGTAAGAGCCGCTGCAGAAGTGACCAAGGCAGGGATTTCTAGGGAGCTTCCGACAGATTTTTAACAGGATGTTCTCTGCTAATTGTCTGTTTGCTGCAAAACTTTCCCTCCTCTGCCCTCACAACCTGCAACTACATTGAATTTGCTTGTGTGTTACAAGAATTCCCTCACCCTGTATTCGTATTATCTGATTATAAGCCCTTTGGAACAGAGATTGTGTTTATATAGCACTTTTTACAAGGTCCCATTCTTATTTGGCCTTTAGGACTAGTAGACACAATTAATAAAAATAGAAGATAACAGCTGACATCCTAATGATCTTTTCTATCTGTTGTGCCAGTCAGACTTTAAGTATATAGATTTTTTGTTTCTTAATGTCCTGTGTTGAAAAAAAGGAATGTGAGACTACTCAGATAGTAAGCAATATGTCTGGTACTGTTATGCTTTTTTCCAAGGGTGTCCCCTGCAATTGTACTCTTTTTGAGACAAGAAATGTGTTCCTACTTCTGTTCTAATTTCCCTCAGTTCTACACCATTTTTGAATTCACTAATATTACTCCTATTTTACTTTTGTGTAAGTAAAAGCAGTCAGGCAATCTGTCTTCATGCTTGCCAAAAAGCACCTTCAAGACTTACAATCTAAGGTCTTAGTCCTAAAAGTATACATGTGCTTACTTTTGATTTCACATGAACATCCTCATTCAGATCAAGAGCATTACCTCAGTGCTTTATCATAAAAAAAATGTGGGCAAATTCAGGGAGCTTGTAGAAACTTTTCTCATGCAAATTGAAAGTGGAAAAACCGACAGATAGACACCATGTGAAACTATTCACAAAAGAGAATTGCACAACGTGATTCTTCTATAAAAATTGCCAAAAATACTTCATAAGTGACAGCAGTCATAAGTAATTGGGAGATGCAGTGTCAAATGGACACTGTAAGTGGGACAAAAGATATTAATGTTCTGCGAATGAACAACCGAACAACATCAAATAAGAGACGTGTGGGAAGTGAGTCATCAAACCAAAGTAGAAATCAGTTCATGGCTTAAAAATTCGAAGTTTGGATAACAATACAATGAGAGTAAGAAACATTTAATTTTGAAGAATAAAGAAATGCATTAATTTTATCTCCTTATTGTTAATTTCTAAGAAAAGTGATGAAGAACATCAGTTAGTTTATGGGTTATGATTTTAATCAATCTACAAGACACTGAGGTGTTTATTCCTTTAGAAAAGGAAAGTTGTGATGGTTGCAACAAGTAAGATGAAATAAGATCAACATATAATTGATTATCCATATATTTATACCCCATCAGTCTGTAACATCAAATTCTACTGAATTTGACCAATAAGTTTGGCTCATTTCATCAGTAGACGTGCAAAATATTTGTATAATCTGTGCCTACTCTAGCAGTCCTATTAGACACATTTACAGGTATATTGCAGTTAATTCATTTTGCAAGGCTAGGTCCTACAAAGTTCAGCTGACATCTTGTTTTCTTGCAAAACTTTCCATTTTGCTGCCTCATTTTAATTAATTATGTAAACTTCACAGTTAACGGGAAATGTTATGTGATTTTGATGGTAAAATATCACACAACATTCCATTTTCTCCAGATAATCTTTTAATTGCTCTTTTATTATGTGCATTGTCATACAACCCTTATATATAAGAAAAGGGCACAAAGGCATGCTGAATCTTAGTTTCTAAAGATACATTAAAAAAAGAAAAAAAAACCAACCAAAAATAGTGCCACCCTTAAATTAAAAGCCAGTTGTGGATATTGTCATATTGCGAGACTATCAAAATAGCCTCTTTCTGTTGTGGTTTATACGGCAGATATTTCACCTATGTTGCAACTATGTTGCTAATAATGTTTGCTTGTTCTTCCAGAAAATACCTTTTTACAATACAGTATATGTTTCTTTTAGTAATGTTTAATTTATTTTGAACAGTCATTAAAAGGTTCCTTTCCTTCTATGCTGTTTCTTCCTGGTTGAAGGTAACTGGATACATTAAGGCTGCCTTCATTTAATTGTCATATCATAGAATAATTTCCATTAAAATTCACTGGCTCTGCCAAGGCACAAACCCAGAGGCAAATTAAAGTGGTCTTTTTCGGGAATATTGTAGGTTACTGCAAATTCATGATGTTTTCCTAGCAATCTATGTATGGTGAATGGAGAAAAATATGGTATTGGCTCAACCTTCAATAATAATTAGCTTCTCGTTTTTCTGAAATCTTGCATTGTTTTAAAAATATTACTTAATGTTGACTCATATCAAAAGAGTTCCACTAAAAACAACCCAGTTCAGGCTTCTAAGAGTTGCAGGCACTCATTATTTTTCAACTAAAAGCTTTCACCCTGTAGTTTTGTTTGTCCAATCTCTGCACTGCACTTACATTTCAAATAGAAATTATTAGTGCACATAGTATGCGTATTACAGGGTTTGTGGTGATCCAAATCTTTTTTCCTTACTCCTAAAAAGGAAATAACAGCTTTGGAAATTTACGAAATGGTAGTACTGGTACAACCTATTAACAGACCACGAGACTTTTTATGTGTGTCTGGATCTTTGTTTTTGAGGTTTAGAAAAATTACTCACTGCAGACTCGATAGTGGTGACATTCCATGTGTTCCATGGCATTGCTTTTGTATTGTGTTGTATGCCATCCAATCCAACATGCACTATAGTCAGTGACTTCCATTGATTTCCCTGGGAGGTGGATGAGACCTCTTTAATGTTAAATTCTTCAGGGAAGGAGAGTTTCACAGAAGGCGGCAAGTTGGTTTTTAAAAAAACTTCATATACATCCTTATATGTTATCATATTTTATAACATTTATAACATTTCTACTAGAGAAATTATATGCATCTATGTAAAAGGGAGCATGGAGGGTGAGGTTACTCAGAATGAATTTAAGAGAACCTCGGGGTTTTGTTTGGCATGTGTGGATGGATAGGGTAACACTGTTTGAAGTAAAAATGACAGTGGCAACTCAGCATGTATTTCACAGTTCAAAGCAAGGAGGAGAAAAAGAGATGAGGTCAGAAACAAAATGCCTTTGCCCATTGGCTAACTCTGCATGGTCTGATACTATAAACAATCTTTACATGAAATTAGAGTATCCTCCTCAAATGTGAATACTATGCCTTCCTTCTTGCTATCACTATGCCTTGACACACAGAGTTGAAGACAAAGGTAACATTAGATAACTTAGATATCACAGCTTCTTAAATTTTACCTGGTTATCCCTATAATGAGCCAAATAGCTAGTTATTTGGCTTA
>NW_005842371.1:469611-481675 GCF_000455745.1 Alligator sinensis | reverse complement strand
GGAAGATACCAGGAGATGGAGACACAATAATAATTATGCCTTGGTAGTTCATTCAGAAGATTGGGTACCCTCCCTGTTACAAATGTGTGTCTTATTTCCTGTTTGCATGCATTTCACTACAGTTCCCAGAAGGCAAGATGAGCAGACTAACTAAATAAGATATATAAAAACCACATGCTTTTGTGTTCACTTCATCTCAGATGCTGTTTTCAGTCATTCACTATTGTTCTTTTTTCTCTTAGATTAAAGAGGACATTAGTGGTTAGTATTCCTTCCCTAGGGAGGTGCCTATAATAATTATTAGTATTCTTCTTTTTGATAAGACAAGCAGATTGAGCTCTTTTGGTCTCTCACTGTAAGGTTCTCCAGCCCCTAAATCATTTTTATGAAACTTTTCTGCACTCTTTACAATTTTTCAACACCCTTTATAAACGTTTTTCTAAACGCAGAAGTTAGCACTTTATATCATGTTTCTGTATTGGTCTCACTAGTGTTGCATGCAGAAGTAAATTGCTTCCCTCTTCCTACTCACCAGTCCAGACCACATCTCTTTTCCTCCATGTGTTCACCAGATTCCTCTTCATGTAGTAGAAATATCTTTGGTGCTGTGTCAGAAAAGAAAACATAAACTATGCAAGGCAGATCACATCAGTTGTTTCTTGTCATCCATATATGCCACCTGCTGCAAACAGAAGGAGCCACTCTCCATCTACAAACACCATCAAACTCCTCTGTTATGTTAATCTGTCCAGGAGTTCACATGTTAACTGATGTATAAATTTTGCATCTTAGCTCCCCTAACTGACAGGAAGGGATTAATCATTCATAAAATTCAGATATTGGGTCTGAGTCCAGGGTTTAATCTTCATTCTCCTCCAGCTGGGAGAGTGTGCTCAGGCCTCCCAGTAATGGGGCTTACAGTCAATAGAGTATAAACAAGCCCTTAGAAAGAGACCTAATTCGGCCTGTTTTAGTGTCTGAAACTCCAGCCACATAAAGACAACCAATCAATAACAGACAGAGCAAACAAAAAGCCCAGAAAGTCCTTTTCCTCCAAGCACAAGATCCAGAGCTGTAAACCTGAAACCACATGTTAGCCAGACCAGTCTGCCTACCAAGTAAAATAAATTGTCTTCAAGGTCTTATCGTTAGTACTGAAAACCTTAGCTAATATAAAAACCTAATTACATGAAGTACTTCTGAATATTTATAGTCCATACTAGAAGGGTTGAAATTTCTGATCATCTCTTTGTACCATTTTTGAAAGTAGAGAGTCAATGGTCTTCATTTTAGGGAGGCAATTTGACAATTAAAAAGCTTTTTTTTCTTAGTCCGTATGGCTAAAATTATGTCTGTTATACTGGTCTGCGATAATAGGTGTTACCTGTGTCTGTTTTACTTGTGTATCTCTCTTCAGTTACAATAAGTTATCTTCTTAGCTACTTATAGTTACTTTTTTCACTGAATCTCTGAGTTCTGGGGGCATAGACTCTTAATATGGGAATGTATTATTATTAGGTTGCCATTGAACAAAGCTGATGCCAATACTGAATCAACCATTGTTACTATTCTAAATATACAACAAACAGGATATGCCATTGGAATTTCATGTAAAGTACACGAGAGAAATATAGATGAGTTTTCATGTACCATCTCAGCCTCTGAGAAAAAAAAAGACACAGCAGAGCTAAATAGCAGCTAGAAAAATGTGTGCACACAATTTCATATGTAAATAAAAACAAGATACAAGAGATAGTATCAGGTCAGTCTCAGATAAGAAAAATGCAATAACCTGAGAATAATTGATAAATTGAAGAGGAAGACTATTCAAGAGAGTGGTTATCACCTGTGGAGTGCAGAGAGATTAGCAGGATCAGATAGATAACAATGGCCATGGAATCAATATTTGTGCTAAGTCCCTGGTTCTTAGTGTCCAGTAAACAAATTAATTTTGCTTGTACTCCCATCTTTTGAAGGTGTTCTATAAATTTCCCTTGATCACAGGGATTGTGAGGTCAGAAAGGGAGTATTTTTTCTGTGGAAAGTGTTGTCCTACCTGTGTTTTAGAGTCTCTGTCCTTTATCTTTTTTCTCTGTTCAGTCATTCTGGTGCACAGTTTCCGTCTAATTTCACCAACATATTTTCCAATAGGACATTTTGTTCACTGGATAAGATGCATCATTGTCATTGGAAAGATCTGGATTTGGAAGAGTTAGGGCTCAGAAACCAAGGGCCTACAGAACCACAGGTCCAGAAGCTAAATCGTGCCAGGAGAACAACCTAGTTCGAGGGCAAGCCAGAAGTTAGAAGCTGGGAAATCTGACATTCAGGATGAGCAAGGCAGAAATGAGGTGCAGGGGCCGTAGGCTGAAAGTAGGGCTGGAGGTAGGTCAAGTAAGGACCAGGACACAAGCAGGACAGAAGCAAGGCACAGACAAGGCAGGAGCAGGAGTACTAGAGGCAGGCACAGAGTTCTATAGAAGAGACACTGGAAGTGTTGTTGCAAGGACAAGTCCCTGCAGTAAGTGGGAGGGTTTAATAGCACTCCCATCAGAGCCTTGTGGCTACTAGTGGTTCCTTTGGATTACATGGGACCCCATTGGGAACTTCACAGGAGGGCCAAGGCAGGGCTGGGTTTTGCATCCTGCCAGTTGTTCAGTGGTGTAACAGCCTACGATTCAACCCAGAAAACCTGGGTTCAAGCCCCAGGAGTCCTGGTAGTCATATTTAAGCATAGGCATGTGTAGGATCTGTGGATTCTGGTGGTTTCATTATGGGGTATGGCATTTATTGTTAATCCAGATTTGGGTCCCATTAGGTGTCTGTTTATCAGCAGGGAGTTTGCTGCTGCTGCTGCTGAGTTAGACAACGTTAGGGAGATGTCTGTAAAACAGGAGCCAGGGGACTGGGAATATTTCTCTCAGTGTCTGCTCCTTTTGAATTATAGGCTGTAATTGTTTAATAAACCTTCTTATCAGTTCAAACTGCCATAGGCAACCTTAAGGGTGTGTAGTCAATGTGGCTTTTCTTTTTGTATGGTAGTAGGTGGCTGTTGAGTATTTGGGTGGCTTTTTCAAAGATACAGTGAAAATTTACAGGGCTACTTATCGTTCTGATTTCTTTCATTTAACCAGTATAAATGATTTGTTGCAGATTTTTTATGATACACCACAGAGCAGTATTTAAACTCAACCTTCAAGCTATGGGTTATGTTAAGGTGATCCTTTGAAGTATAATCTGAAAAAATGAAACCAAAACAAATATTTATTTCTTTAACACTGTGCTATTGCTTTAGAAGGTTTTATAGACATGCTGGGAAGTGGATGTTTCCATGTGCTAAAATACAAAATAGAACCCTAAAATGATGAAGTAAATAGAGATGTCATGGGGTTAAGAAGTAAAGATGACAATGATGTATGTAAACAACTGAAGGGCAAATTGCTTTTGAGGATATCAGTTAAAGAGACCTTTTTTGGGAGGAGGTGGGGGTTTGTAGCAGAATCTTTCCTACAGGCACAATCCACTTTAGATAGTCTAGCGCCTCCTGTGATAGTTTTCATGACATCATACTGACATTTTAAAAAGTGCCAAGATACTTATTATCCACTTTGTCCATTGGCAACTTTCTCCTCCTCCTCCTCCTCCCTAAAATACTTATTTCAGATCAGTCTATGTTGTGCTAAGTGAGTAATAACTTGGCAGTAGGAGGTTGTTTTTGCTGTGATCCTCTCATAAAGTATCAGAGAGAGGGATGACAAACAGGCATAGAGATGAACTTTCAGGGTCAAATATCAGGTGTGTAGAAAAGGAAGGTATGGACCTTAGAGGTAGGATTCTATACATGGATTGGTATAACTTGTTCAGGAAGGACAGATGGGGGAAAAGGAGGTGGTGTTGCTCCCTCTATAAAAAAAAACAGGCTTTTCTAAGGTGTGGGACAAAGCAGCAGGTAAGCCTGTTGAAAACCTCAGGGTCAAGATCAGGAGAGAGAACAGAAAGAGTGATCTCATGTATCACCTAGACCATCTAATCTGGAGGAATGAGTTGAAGTTTCCAAATCACAGGACCTGGTTCTCATGGGGGCTACTTTAATTACCAATACTTCTGCTAGGAGGATAATACAGAAGTGTAGAAACTGTCCATCAAATTTTTGGAATATGTCAAAGATACCTATTGGTACCAATCAAGGGGAGGCTTTTTTTGATTTGCTGCTCTCATACAGGGAGGAATTGACTGAGAATGAGAAGGTAGAAGGCACCTATGGTGATAGTGACCAAGATCCTAAGGGGAAGAAGGAAGGAGAACAGCAGAATAAAAACATTGGACTTCAGCAAAGAAGACTTTAACAAACCCAGGCGGCAGTGGCAGCCTCCTCTCATCTGGCGCACAGATCTTGGGACCCGTACCTCTGGGAGGAGTCCGGCACACAGCCCTTTTGGGGGTGTGAGCCCTGGATCTGTGTGCTGGATGAGAGGAGGCTGCTGCTGCTGGCAAGTGTCAGGAGTTTTGTTTTGAAGTGAACTCTTCAATGAGTTGAGACTCAAAAAGGAATTCTACAAAATGTGGAACTTTGGCTATAATACTAGGTATTGCACCAGCATACAGGGAGAAAATCAGAAAGTTGAAGGCACAAACTGAGATACAACTAACTAGGGAAAGAAGAGGCAGCAAAACACATTTTACAAGTACATCAGAAGTAAAAAGACAACACAGGAAAGTGTAAGTCCTTTACAGAAGAGAGATGGCAATTTACTAACACATGATATACAGCAAAACTGAAGTATTTAATACCTTTTTTCACTTCAGTTTTCATTAATGAATTCAGCTATCAGGTGCAGATGGCAGCAAACATAATGAGGAAGATAAGCAGCATAGAGTAGTAAAAGAACAGATTAGGGATAACTTAAAGATACTGGACATTTTCCTCTTGTCAAGACAAGATGGGATGCATCCTATATTACTGAATGAATTGGTTCAGGTAGTTTCAGAGCCATTGGTTACCATTTTTGATAACTCATGACACTCAAGTGAGGTCATGGATACCTGGAAAAAAGCAAATGCCATATTGTCTCACATTTTCCTCAAAACAGCTGGGAAAAAGTGGCGTGTGCATGATACGCAAGGAAATGGGCTTCACATAGGTCCAGACATTTGGAGTCAGGGAAGTGGGGTGGATCACCGGTATCATTAATTGATGTGGCTAAGAGCCATAGCAATTAATACTGTCAGTTATCCTTCTCCTTTCCCCCCACCCCCTCTGCCAAATATCTGCACCCAAGGGAAACCCACCTCTCCAGCAACATGATCAGGGCAGCCTTTTTTTCCCTGCACAGTTGTAAGTTCAGAGAGCATCTGATCTACTCCAAAATATCCTTTCATTAAAGATTTGTTAAGTCTTGATGTCTGAAATAGGCAAAGGAATACACAGGAAATTATTTTCTTTCCAAGGAGATTCGTCAGTGGCAACATAGCAGGGAAAACATTCAGAAGCTCCTTCTCTGTGGTGAACAATAGGAAATTGTCACTTTCTTTTGCACCTGGATGCTCCTAACCTGTTTCTTTGAACTCCAAATTATCAGGTCATACAGTCACAGAAAAGTAGTGGTGGAAGAATCTCAGGGGACCCAACCCCCTGCTTAAGGCAGGATAATGTCTGTCTAAACCTTTCAAGGGTAGAGATTCTACTGTCTTTCTGCTTAGTCTGTTCCAGTGCTAAGTAAGAAAGTTCATAGTGAGAAAGTTTGAAAGTTCTTATTAAATCCAACCTAAATTTCCCTTGCTGCAATTTAAGATCATTGCTTCTCCTGTCCCCTGTGGGGGAACTCCAGTTAAGGTCTCACCAGTGCTGAAAAGAGCAGAGGGCTCACTCTCTTGATGCCTATTAATACAGCCAAGTATGCTATTACCTTTTTTTCTGTAGCAAGACCACACTGTTTGCTCATATTCATCTTATGATCCACTATAACCCCTAGGTCCTTTTCTGCCTGAGGCTGTATCTGTACATGTAATTGTTTCATTCCAAGTGCATGGTTTTGCAATTATCCTTACTGATTTTTGTTCAATTAATTTTGATTAATTTATCAAGGTCATTCTATATCCTAAACTTACCCTCCAGATTGCCTGCAACTTCAACAAATGTGATATCATCCTCAAGTTTGTTAAGTGTACACCCAACCCCACCCACCAAATCATTAATGAAGATGTTTAACAATTTCTTTGCCTCCTTTTTTTTGAGCAGGGACCGGGGCATCCCCCCCACCGGGATCCCTGATGGACCCAGGGAAGGCGCCGCCAGGCAAAGGGTCAGTGAGGACCTAGTCAGGGAACTTCTGGTGGGACTAAACATGTTAAAATCAGCAGGTCCTGATGATCTCCACCCCAGAGTGCTGAGGGAATTAGCAGAGGTCATTGTGGAACCCCTGGCATGACTTTGCAAGCACTCATGGTGCTCTGGCAAGGTACCAGAGGACTGGAAAGGGGCCAATGTGGTCCCCATTTTCAATAAAAGGAGGAAGGAGGAAACTACAGGCCCGTTAGTTTTATCTCAGTCCTAGGGAAGCTCTTTGAGAAAATTATCCAGGAGCACACCTGCAAGGGACCAGCAGGGGGGATCATGCTTAGGGGCAACCAACATGGGTTCATTCAAGGCAGGTCCTGTCAGACCAACCTGGTGGCCTTCTATGAGCAAGTCACAAAATCCTTGGATGCAGGTGTCACGGTGGACGTAGTCTTTCTGGACTTTAGAAAGGCCTTTGACACTGTCTCTCACCCTATTCTCATTAACAAATTAAATGACTGTGGCATTGATGCCTACACAGTCAGATGGGTCGCAAATTGGCTGGAGGGCCACACCAAGAGAGTGGTTGTGGATGGGTCTTTTTTGACTTAGAGGGATGTGGGCAGTGGGGTCCTCCAGGGCTTGGTCCTCGGGCCTGCACTGTTCAACATCTTCATCAACGACCTGGATGAGGGGGTGAAAAGCACCTTGTTCAAATTCATGGATGACACTAAGATGTGGGGAGAAGTGGGCATGCTGGAGGAGATGGACAGGCTACAACTAGATCTGGACAGGTTACAGGGGTGGGCTCATGAGAACAGGATGGGTTTCAATATGGACAAGTGCAAGGTATTGCACCTGGGGAGGAAGAACCAGCAGCATACACACAGGCTAGGGAACTCCCTTCTCATCAGCGGAGAGGCATAAAAGGATCTTGGAATCATTAATTCCAAGATTAACATGGGCCGCCAATGTGAGGATATGGTCAGGAAGGCCAACCGCACCTTGTCATGAATCCATAGATGCATCACGAGCAGGTTCAAGGAGGTGATCCTCCCCCTCTGTGCAACATTGGTCAGGCCACAGTTGGAATACTGCATCCAGTTCTGGGCACTGCACTTCAGAAGGAATGTGGACAGCATTGAGAGGATCCAGAGGAGGGCCATTCACATGATCAGGGGGCAGCAAGGCAGGTCGAACGAGCGGAGGTTACAGGACCTGAACCTGTTCAGCCTCCACAAGAGAAGGCTGAGGGTGGATCTGGTGGCCATCTACAAACTGGCCAAGGGAGACCAGCAGGCGATGGGAGAGTCCCTGTTCCCCCGAGCCCTACCAGGAGTGACAAGAAATAACGGTCACAAGCTGGCAGAGGGTAGATTTAGACTAGATATCAGGAGGCACTACTTCACAGTCAGGGTGGCTAGGATCTGGAACCAACTTCCAAGGGAAGTGGTGCTCATTCCTACCCTGGGGGTCTTCAAAAGGAGGCTGGATAATCACCTAGCTGGGGTCGTTTGACCCCAGCATTCTTTCCTGCCCATGGCAGGGGTCGGACTTGATGATCTACTTAGGTCCCTTCTAACCCTACCAACTATGAAACTATGAAACCAGGCCCAGGACAGACTCTTAGGGAATCCCACTTGATACTTCCTCCTACTTAGGTATTGTCTACTTGGCATGTCTACACAAGATGCTACATAGCTCGTCACTACAGTGACATAGCGTTGGCGGGCACAAACTGCCGCCGATGCTATGTTATTGTAGCAACGAGGTATGTCACTGTAGCATCTAAAATAACTCTGCGCCTCTAGAACTGAGCAGTAGTGGCAGGTACTGTGCAGTCATTTAGTACTTGCTAAGTGACTGTATGACCATGCAGTAACCAATGCACAGTCAGGGACACATGTAGACATGCCCACTGATGACTACTTCAAGGGAGTATGAAGTTTCAACCAGTTAGTATCTACCTTACATTACTTTCATTTGAACTGTATTTACTTAGCTTATTAATAAAAAATGTCATAGGAGACAATGTTAAAAGCCTTGCTAAAATCAAGATAAAATTGCATCTCCTGCTCTTACCCCATCCATAGAATCTGTCACCTTGTCATAAAAATAAATCAGGTTGTTAAAGAATGACTTGCTCTTAATGAATCCATGCTTACTTTTCTGACCATCTTTCTTTCCTCCAGGTGCTTAGAAATAAAATCCTTAATGACCTGCTCAGTGATTTTTCCATGTATTGAGGTCAGGTTGATTAGTCTGTTATTCCCCAGATCCTCCTTCTCCTCTTTCTTTAAGATGGTCACTGTAACATGGCTGGGAATGAGAGAAAGAGCCTTCACCCCTAGCAAAATGGGGAAAGCAACAGTGGCAGGTGGGGGAGGGAAGAAGAGGAGAGCAGGCTTTTTCACTTCCTTTAAGGACTTCAAAACTTTCCAGAGGCTCCCTTGGTACACTCAGATCCAACAGCTGGGTACAGCAACGTTTTTTCATCCACTCTAGACCTGCTCATGTGCAGATGCGCTGCTTTTGATTAAAGGGGAACAGTACTTCATGCCTCGGGTTGCTCTTGCCTGGTAGAATACGTTTACTGTATAGACACAGAAACATAGAGTAGGCTAGAAGGATTTGACTAGAAAGGACCTCTAGAGGTCATTTCAGGGGAAAAGGTGTGTGAGCTTTGTGAGCAAATACAGCGTGTTGGATCACATCTTTATTTTGTGTAAATTGTTTTAGCTCCTGTTAGTTCAAAAGATTTCTGCTGACTTACGTCAACTGAGTAACTGGCCCAATGTCGAAAAGGAAATATCAGAGAAATAGCATCAGACAAAATATGAAAGACAAACCTGGAGACAAACATAGGTAGAATTATTGTCCAGAAGGAATATTTCTCATTCACTCTCCTTTTTAAAAAAAAAAAATCCTATATGCAATATTTTAAAAGGTCAAATTAAAATGTTGAGGCAAGTGTTCTGCTTTCCTTGGATCAAATCAGTTTTCACTCTTGTTCTTATTCAAACAAAACTTCCACAGATTTTATTAGAAGATATACTAGAGGGTGAATATGGTAGAATTTGAGTAAGAATTTCAAGATTTGTGTCACCAGTTATAATGGAATCACTCTAAACTTATATAGAGGTACCTGAAACCTCAGTTCCTGATCATTCTCTTTTCTCCACAAGCAATAGAAAACTGCACACCTACCTGACTTCTTTCATGACTGCAGGATTGTCTCCTCATCTTCCACAATTTTCCCAAAGAATTCTCTTCTGAGCTGGAAGGCACTTCAAGAGGTCAGTTCATCCATCCTTTTGCCCCAATGCCTAATCTATAAATTGTTTTTCTCTTAATCATGTAGATTGGTTAGAAAAGATAATACAACCTAGAGCTCCACACTAGAAGCTTCATCCAAATTGCATTTAACTCATAAGAACATATTCATTGAGTTCAGTGTACATTAGATCAGGCCAAACCTGGTATATTATTTATCCCGCACATACACTTTCAGGCAGGGCTTCAAGGAAAAAACAAAAGCTAATGAAAAAGGCCGTCACTAATGTCATCAGCAGATCCTCTTTACCTGTAATTTGCTTATGTACTACTGTGAAAGGCACAAGAAGTCCTAAAATAATATTTATGTTGTGATAAATAAACAATGTTGCAAGTTCAGGAAATTCTGTGGATAAATTCCTATAGCCAGTGGCCAATCGTGTCATCACATAAAACATTGTGATTTAATGTAATATTATTTTTTCTTTCTCCCATCTAATAGCAATTTGGAGTCTGGTATCCCAATAGAGAGTGTCACTATGTTTGGGTATTTTCTTCATGTAACTTATTTTTTTTCCAATTTATATGGCAGACCCTGAGGACAGATGGTCACACATCATGCGTGTTAACCCTTAGATTAGGCTTACAACCAGAAGACCAATACCTGGTTCCCAGGAATTAATTCTGTTTCAATAAATTAATCTAATTAAAGGGTGTAAGCAGAGAGTGAACTCTCAAGTTACAAAAACTCCCTTGAACGAAATTACACCACAAATCCAACAGAAATGCATAATTTCCTCAAATGCTGTACTTTGGTTTCCTGGTAAGAAAAAAGAACTTGGAAGACTATGTATAACACTACCTTCTCCTACCATTACTATATCAAATTCTTTACCAAAAATAATGACATTGACATGTTAATTATCAATATCTGAGGGCCTGATCTAAAGCACATCAAAGTCAATGGAAATCATCTTGGTCACCCAGTGTTCTTTTTTATGATTCCTCAATATTTAAGGCATTGTTTAGGATATAATTCTTGGCCTTTCTCAAGTCATATTTGTATAGTTGTAGAATACATAAACAGCCACAGTAGAGATCATGTTTTCAGAAGTACTTGACTGATTCAGAGTATAACAGCAGTATGCACTTGCCTGTGATGATCTTAAAATTAGGCAGCTATTGATGAGTTTCATAGTTTCTAGGGTTGGAAGGGACCTGAACAGATCATCAAGTCTGACCCCCTGCCTTAGGCAGGTATGAGTGCTGTTATCATAATACCCCAGCCAGATACCTATCCAACCTCCTCTTGAAGACCCCTAACGTAGGGGAGAGCACCACCTCCCTTGGGAGCCCATTCTAGAGCCTGGAAGCCCTAACCATAAAGTAATACCTCCTAATATCAAGACTGAACCTACTCTCAGTCCATTTGTGGCCGTTATTCCTTGTTATCCCAGGTGGTGCCCGGGGGAACAGAGCCTCACCTATTTTCCGCTGGTCCCCCCGGTGAGTTTATAGATGGCCACCAGATCCCCTCTCAGTCTTCTCTTGTGGATGCTGAGTAGGTTCAGGCCTTTTAGCCTCTCCTCATAGGGCCTGCTGCTCCTTGACCATGCGAGTGGCCCTCCTCTGGACCCTCTCAATGCTAGCCACATCCCTCTTGAAGTGCGGTGCCCAGAACTGGACACAGTACTCCAACTGTGGCCTGACTAGTGCTGCATACAGGGGAAGGATCACCTCCCTTGACCTGCTTGTGATGCATCTGTAGATGCACAACAAGGTGCGGTTAGCCTTACTGACTGCTTCCTGGTGTTGGCGGCTCATGTCCATCCTGGAGTCAACAATGACTCCAAGATCCCTTTCAGCCTCTGTTGTTGAGAAGGGTGTTTTCCAGCCTATAGGTATGTTGCAGGTTCCTTCTCCCTAGATACAGCAGCTTGCATTTGTCTGTGTTGAATTCCATTCTATTCTCATCCACCCACCTCTGTGACCTGTCTAGGTCTAGTTGGATTCTGTCCCTCGCCTCCAATGTGCGCACTTCTCCCCACATCTTTATGTCATCAGTGAATTTGGACAGCGTGCTTTCCACACCCACCTCCAAGTCTCTGATAAAGATGTTGAATAGCACAGGCCCGAGGACCAAGCCCTGGGAAACTCCACTGTTCGTATCCCTCCAGGTTGAAAACAACCCATCCACCACCACTCTCTGGGTGCAACCATCAAGCCAATTTGCCACCCATCTGACTGTGTAGGCATCAATGCCACAGTCACCTAGTTTTTTTGTGATAATGGGGTGAGAAACAGTATCAAAGGGCTTCCTGAAGTCCAGGTAGACGACATCCACCTCAATGCCCGGATCCAAGGACTTCATGACCTGGTCATAAAAGGAAACCAGGTTAGTCCGGCAGGATCTGCCCACAATAAACCCATGTTCATAGATTCATAGATTCATAGATGCTAGGGTCGGAAGGGACCTCAATAGATCATCAAGTCCGACCCCCTGCATAGGCAGGA
>NW_005842371.1:463758-469496 GCF_000455745.1 Alligator sinensis | reverse complement strand
CACCAATTCCCTTCTGTGCCCCCGTGATGAACTTACAGGCAGCCACAAGGTTGCCTCTCAACCTTCTCTTGCGGAGGCTGAAGAGGTCCAGGTGCCCCAGTCTCTCCTCATAGGGCTTGGCCTGCAAGCCCTTAACCATACGAGTGGCACTTCTCTGGACCCTCTCCAGGTTATCCACATCCCTCTTGAAGTGTGGTGCCCAAAACTGCACACAGTATTCCAACTGCGGTCTGACCAGCGCCCGATAGAGGGGAAGTATCACCTCCTTGGATCTGTTCGTCATGCATCTGCTGATGCACGATAAAGTGCCATTAGTTTTTTCTGATGGCTTCGTCACACTGCCGACTCATGTTCATCTTCAGGTCCACTAGGACTCCAAGATCCCTTTCCGCTTCTGTTGCACCAAGCAGGTCATTCCCTAGGCAGTAGGTATGCTGGACATTTTTCCTCCCTATGTGCAGCACTTTGCATTTCTCCTTGTTGAACTGCATTCTGTTGTTTTCCGCCCACATGTTCAACCTGTCCAGGTCTGCTTGTAGTTGTTCCCTGCCCTCCGGCGTGTCCACTTCTCCCCAGTTTTGTGTCATCCGCAAACTTGGACAGAGTACACTTCACTCCCTCGTCCAAGTCGCTGATGAAGATATTGAAGAGTATTGGTCCAAGGACCGAGCCCTGCGGGACCCCACTGCCCACACCCTTCCAGGTTGATACCAAACCATCCACTATGACTCTCTGGGTGCGACCCTCTAGCCAATTCACCACCCACTGGACCATGTAGTCATCCAAGTCACAGCCTCTTAACTTGTTCACCAGTATGGTGTGGCATACCATATCGAAGGCCTTCCTGAAGTCTAAGTATACGACATCAACCCCTACTCCTGCGTCCAGGCGTTTTGTAACCTGGTCATAAAAAGAGACCAGGTTACAAAAGAGACCAGGCAACCATGTTGGTTGCCCCTGATCATTACGTCCTATGTTGGGCCCCCACAGATTCATAGCTTCATAGTTTCATAGTAGCTATGGTCAGGAGGGACCTGAACAGATCATCTAGGCTGACCCCCTGCCACAGGCAGGAATGAATGCTGGGTTCACAAGATGTGCTCCTTGATAATTTTCTCAAAGTTCTTCCCAAGGACTGAGGTGAGACTAACTGGTGTATAGTTACTCGGGTCCTCCTTTTTCCCTTTCTTGTAAATGGGGACCACATTGACCCTTTTCCAGTCCTCTGAGACCTGGCCTGAGCACCACAAGTGCACAAACAGCCATGCCAGAGGCCCTGTTATGTTCTCCACTAATTCCCTCAGTACCCTCGGATGAAGAGCATCCAGACCTGCTGATTTAAACACATCCAGCCCCTCCAGTTTAACCTTCAAGAAAATATTTAGATTCTTCCTCTCAGTGACTATGTGTAGGAGGTGCAGGGGAGTGCACGTGCACTCCCTGAGAACACCGGTGCACCCCCCGACAGGCCACGTTCCCTGCTTATGCACTTCTTGTGCAGTTGAACCTAAGAAATGTAAAATCAGGAAACCCTATAATTGTTCTCGAGTGTAGGCAGCAAAATTAGCTCAGAGCTCTTAACTATGGTGAGGCTTTTTTATGAATGTCAGGGGCTGATATTATGATGCATGAGATTGTGTGGTACTTTAATTTATCTTATTGATTAAAATTTTGCATTTAAAAATATTAGTATCTGAGGTGCCACCTTGCCTTACCTTCTTCCTGATTTCAGATTAACACAACTAGCCATCTCTTTTCCCTTAAAATATGTGTAAGAAATACATATTCTGCTTTGTCTTTATCCTTACTCTGCACAGTGAATTGATCAATAATGTACTGTTCACCACAGAACATTTGTAGCACAGCAGTAAGTACGGTTGATTCATCTCTCATTTGTCCCTGATTTTTTCTGCGCCTATACCTATTTTTGTATAGGTTAATTATATACTTGTTCTACATTCTCTGTTCCACAGTGTTTTGATTTATTAATTTGTTTCTGAAAAGCAAACACAGAATTTTCTTCAAATATGTAATAAAATAATGAACACTAGAGCAATGGTATTATTCTGAGCTATTTGAAGTAGTTATTACTATATACATTACTATATGCTAGTGGTTTTCAATCTGTGGTCCATAGATTCCTGGGGCCCATAGACTATGCCTAAGTAGTCCACAAACAATGACTATGATCAATTAGAAGTATGTGGATACCCACACTTACAAGTCAAAGAAGTTCATACCTCCATTCAAAATGTTGAAAGTGGTCCACACCTGCATTCACATTTTTTTAGGGGTCTGCAAATGAAAAAAGGTTGAAAACCACTGCTATAGACTCTATGGGTAGATGTGATATATTTTATTAGACTAACTGAGTAGTTGCAACAAAGTTCTTTGCAAGCTTTCAGGGACAAGCACCCTTCTTCGGGCATAAGGAGACTTACATAATTGTTCTGAGATCTCCAAGGAATAAAAGATGCTAAAAGTAAACTTTGAGTTTACCTTGATTACCTTTAGCACTACTTGATCCCTTTCCCACCTCATTCCCCCCAACCCTCCCTTCTCTACCAATCGTTTTCCTAATTTCCACCTATTTACATTCTCACTGACCTGTGGAGTAAGTAAATAGACTATTTACTTTGAGTCTCCCTTGCTTACCTTTAGCCATTTTCCCCTTGTTCCCCCACTCCCCTCCCTCCTCCACCCATTGTTTTCCTAATTTCCACCTATTTGCATTCTCACTCTCTCTCTCTTCATGTCACACTTTTAGCTTCTTTCATTCCTTGGAGATCTTGTGCCTGAAAGCTTGCAAAGAACATTGTTGCAACTACTCAGTTGGTCTAACAAAATATATCACATCTACCCAAAGAACTTATGTCCTTAGACCAACATGGCTACAACCAAAACCACTGCTATAGACTAGTATTTGTCCAGAAGTGATAATGCTGGACTAGTCTTGGCGGATCTGGTTTCCACATATAGCTATGCCAATGCCCTGCTGGAACTTGGTAAAGTCACTTCACTCATCTGTACCTCAGTTTTTCCCATCTGTAAAATGGGGAATGATATTTATCTCCTTTTTAAGATGCTTTGAGGTCTATGGATGAAAAGTGGAACAATGTGGGGTGTTTTTAGCATTTTTGTTGAACTCCAAAAATTCTAATCAGGAAATTGTGCCATATGACATTAAAGATATTACAAATCACTCTACCTTTCACAAAGATCTTCAATTTAAATTAAGTATTAAAAAAACAAAAAAAGGATGGGAAGGAGGAAGAACATATCCATCTTAATAACACCTGGTAATGTACACTAGTTTTATGAAAAACTTGTCAAATAGAAATTTTTAAAAAATAATTACAAATAGATGAATAAATGAAAAAAATATTCCCCTGAAACTCTGGAGAACCTCAGTGAGACAATGAAAGTGGTGAATGAGGAACTAGATCTACAGCTCTGAATATCTGTTGAACCATTACCCAATTTCTAATTTGACAGGGAATTAATAATTCTTTCAGTACAGTATATGCTAGATGTCCCCCTATCTGTACTTCCAGGGGATAAATGACCAGACTTTCTTTCTTTTTTAATTTGCAGGAGAAGAAACAAATAAGTTCCAGAAATGAGATGTTATGTCCTAAGTTTTAGCACAGGGGTAATTTTTACATGGAAATGCTGGTTTTTCATGGAAATACTGATACAACTTTAACTAAAACAGTGCTGGTGAGAAGCACTATAATTTAAATCATAACTTATTTCCCACAGATAACCATAATGATATTACCAAACTACAAATGGTTAGGGAGTGCTGATATAGCAAAATCCTTTTTCTGCATGTATCATGAAAGTACATTCACTCTGTCTTCTCCCACAGTCTTTAACTGGCTTAAGACTTTTTTACTTTAAACTTAATTTGCATAAAAGATACCCATTCTCCTCCCTTTGCCTACCATATTGTCAGATGGTTAGGGAACTCCTACAGAGAATGTGAGAGATGATCCCTGAGGCTGGGAAAGGCCTAGAGCCCAGGTTTCTCTCTTTCTTGATGAAGGGTCCATGTCCTCCCTGGGCTGTGTTCTTCAATGGAGATGATTGAGTGAGTGCTACGCTTTGTGTTGAATGTAATGCTATTGATGTGCATACAATATGCTTTGGGTAAGTCTTTAGCATTTGACCCCTAAGGACACTTAGGCACCAAACTGATTATAGATCCTGATGTAGGTGGGAACTGGGCATTTGCCTGCTCATACTGAAGCAGTTCTAGGCAAAAGGCAGAACTACAGGGAGCTTTCAGGTTAAAAAAGATATGCCAGTTAGGTGGCACTGAGGCACAATATTTTTGGATATTTAGGGCACTAAAGTCTATCTAAGCCCTGGTTTAGGTGCATGCGTTTTCCTTGGCTTTGGATTCAGGTCCAGCTTTCAAAAGACATCTAGGATTCAAAACAACTTTAGAAAATGAGGCATGGGGTTTTCAGTAACAAGAATTTTTAAAATTTTGCTTCTTGCATGTGTGCCTCTCTGTGTAACAAAGAATACTCTCTGCCCTACACTGTCCTCCCTACATTTTATGTCTTGCCTCCCTCCATTATTGGGAGGGAATGTAATAGGTATCCTATCCTCCACCTCCAGGTTTTCCACATCTGTGGCAAAAGGAGACTCATCACTCCCTTACCTGTGAGTACAGGGAAACTGGGCTCTTCTTTCTGGCTCTCCTTGTTTTGGTAGCATAGTACTGTTTTTTCCTTGTACCAGGTGAGTAGAAATCTTTTCTTGTTTCAACTGTTAGACAGCTTCACAAAAGGAAATGATGAGTCTGCTGCTACTGCACACATGCCAGTGCTTCTGGGGTTAGATTTGGTCCCTTTCCATCCCTTCTCTTCCCTTCCCCTCCCTTCCCTTCATTCAGAATTATGGGGTGAGGGAAGAAGATATTGTCCTGTTAGAAAGTTTGAGGGATGGGTCCTTCCTAATTGTCTGTAATTAGACTTAATGGGCTAAGTTTTTAGAGCCCATGCAACACTAGATATCTCATGGAGTGAGACCACCTCTACAACTCTTCTATGCATGTGGACAGGCATAAATGCCTCATGCCTCCTGAGGCTGGGGGGCACTGCGACTGCTCACAGGCTGTGGTGTTAGTGGCGGGGGCATGGCAGTGGCAAGCAGAAACCACCCTCAGGTGGCCATGCTGACATCAGCGGTGAGGGTGGGCCAAGCGAGGACCATCTGCAGGTGACCACAGCAGTAGCGGTGGCAGTGGCTGTGGCACGGGGGGTGGTCAGTGACTGCCTGCAGATGCGGGGGGGGGTGGCGAGTGGCAACCACCTACAGGTGCCACTGGTGGCAGCAGCCAGTCTTGGGGGGTACACTACCAATCTCAGGGGGTGCATGTCCACCTGTGTGTACCCCCTATGCATCGCCAATGGGAATAGGCCTATTTGTCATCCTTCAGGGGTATGAACCTAGGCCCAACATGTAACCTATTAGTTTCCCTCAGGTGGGGAGGCTACAGAAAAAGGATAGCAATTAATCGCTGGGGACAAATAATAAAATAATAGGGATAGGAATGGAGGTCAAAACAAAAGTGTCAAGGGGGGACACCACACAGAGCACACCAGACAGCTTCCACTGGCCCTCAAATTAAACCAAGGAGCCAGTGGACACTGCCCAGTGATACTCTGCTCAGAAACAGGAATGAAGTAGATTGAGGAAAGTGGCCTCACAATCCTTAAGGATCT
>NW_005842371.1:444271-463727 GCF_000455745.1 Alligator sinensis | reverse complement strand
CAGGAAGTTCCAGAGGAGACGATGCAGGGGCTTCAGCCTGATGCACTCCAGGTAGGCATGTACCAGGGTCTTCCTCTACTCACAAAAGGGGCAGGTGTCAGAGACGCTCTTGAACCATGCCCGATGCACACCTGTGGTGACAGTTCCATGGAGGAGCTGCCAGCTGAGGTTCCCCATGGCTCATGAGATCAGGGTGGAATACAGACTCATCCATTGGGGACCCTCACCCCTGCCCTCACCTAGGGTGTCCCACCATTTGTTGTGGGGCAGGATGCAAGGACAGGATGGTGGATAGTGCAGAGCATGAATGTGTAGAGCTGGCAGTAGTGGCAGTATGAAAGTATACCAGCTTGGAGTCCCCAAGCCTGCTAAGGTGGTGAGGCAAAGAGTGCTGTGGGGCCTGCCAAGGCAGAGGCCCCACAATGATCTCCAGAGGGCTGAGGCACATGGGGGAGCAGAGACTGTCCTTGTGCAGGACTTGGTTGATGTAGGTGAAGGCAATGGGGAGCAGGTAGCCTTGACTTCCTGGAGTAGGCAGCAGAGCATACACAGCATGGATGTGTATGGGGACAGGAACTACCCCTCTGAGATAACTAAGTGTGAACACTTCACAAAGAAGTGCCTATGGAGTTTTAGTCCTCCTTTATTCACTGTGACAGAGCAACCAAGCCCAGTGGGAGTGAGGACTTGATCCTCAATTAGCTGGGAAGAACTTTGTCCAGGATTTAGGAACCTAGCTCATTGATTGTTTGTCTTCCCTATTATAGAGAATACTAGTACATGGCTGTAGACTACTAATATGGACTTGCAGGAAGTACAGCATTGTCAATTTGTATTATTTTATTGATAGTGTCATGTTATTTAATAGGCAAGATATTTTGTGGTGATATCTTTTATTAGACCAACTGCATGGTTAGGATTCATAGATTCATAGACCGTAAGGCTGCAAGGGACCTCAGAAGATCATTGGGTCCAGCCCCCTGCACCAGGCAGGAAAGGCAGCTGGGGTCAGGTGACCACAGCAAGGTGACTGTCCAGTCTTGAAGATTTCCAGGGTAGGTGATTGCACCACCTCTGGAGGGAGCTTATTCCACAGTCTGGACACTCTGACTGTGAAGACGTTTTTCTTAATGTTGAGCTTGAAATGTTCTATCAGGAGTTTGTGGCCATTACTCCAGCTTTTCCCCAAGGGTGCCCTGGTGAACAGTTGTTCACCAAGCCCTTGATGTACCCCCCTGATGTAGTGTTAAGCTGCTACCAAGCCTTCTCTTTTCCAGACTGAAGAGCCTAGGCCTTTCCTCGTATGACTTGCTGTGCAAGTCTTTGATCATACGGGAGGCCCTTCTCTGGACTCTCTCAAGCTTTACCACATCCTTGTTAAGGTGTGGCCCCCAGAACTGGATGCAGTACTCCAGCTGTGATCTCACCAATGCCAAGTAGAGCAGAAGAATCACTTCCTTGGTTTTGCTGCAGATGCACTGATTGATGCATTTCAGAGTATTATTTGCCCTGCTGGCTACAGCATTGCACTGCTGGCTCATATTCATACTGTGGTCTATTATTACCCAGAGGTCCCTTTCATTCATGGTGCTAGTCAGTTTGGAACCACCAAGCCTGTAGGTGTGTAGGGGGTTGTTCGTCCTGAGGTGGAGCACTTTACATTTCTCAGTGCTGAACTTCATCTGGTTCTGACCTGCCCAACTTGCTAGCCTGTCTAGATCCAGCTTTATCTGTAGCTTTTTTTCAAGCATGACCACGCTTCCCCATAACTTGGTGTGGTCTGTGAACTTGAGCAGTGAGCTCTTCACCCCCACATCCAAATCATTAATAAAGATGTTGAAAAGTACTGGACCAAGCAGCAACCCATGTGAGACACTGCTGATCACTTCTCACCAAGACGACACAGATCCATTCATTAGGACTCTCTGGGCCCTACTCCACAGCTAGCTTCATACCCACCTGTCTCACAGCTAATCCCACAATCCTCCAATTTTCTTGTAAGAACATCATGGGATACCAGATAAAATGCTTTTTGGAAGTCAAGGTATACAGTGTCAATCTCTTCTCTCTTATCCAGGTGGCAAGTTACCTGGTTGTAAAAGGAGATGAGGTTGGTAAGACAAGACCTGCCCATGATGAAGACTTCTGTGAGCCTATCACACATAGACTTCTTAATAAATTTTTCCAGGATTTTCCCTAGGATAGAAGCTAGGCTAAGCGGCCTAACCTGGGTCCTCCCTCTTCCCCTTCTTACAACATTGCCCCTGTTCCAGTCCTCAGGGACCTTTCCAGAGCACCATGAGTTTTGGAAGAGTTTCACCAGGGGCTCCATGATGACCTCATCCAGCTCCTTCAGTACTCTCAGATGAAGTTCATCCAGTCCTGGTGACTTATATTTGTCTAATTTCTTTAGTTGATCACACACCAGTTATACAGGAATAGTAGGAAGGCAGTCATTCCTTCCCTGCTCACTCTGTACCCTATCTGGCATGATTTTCCCTTTGGCCTGGTGAAATAGCAAAGCAAAATTGTCATTCAGTTCAGTTTTCTCCTCAGTGTTGCTAACCAGCTGTCCTGAGTTGTTGAGCAATGGCTCCACACTCCCATTTGTTTTCCTTCTGTTCCCTACCTAAAGAAGGACTCTTGCTGTCTTTGATTCCCATTTCTAATTTAAGTTCAGTCACTGCCTTTTTTTTTCCAATTTGTTCCCCACACATGTATGCCATTGTTGTATAGTCCTCCTTGGGGCCTGTCCCAAGTTTCCATTGTTTGTATGCTTCTTTCTTAAGAGGACCATGATTTCCCTGTTTAGCCAAGAGGGCTTCTCAGCCCTTCTGGTACCTTTCTTCTGCAAGGGAATGGGCTTTCTTTGTGCTTCAAGGATCATGTCCTTAAGGAGTGGTCACTCTTCATGCACTCCTTTTGCCTTTGGTCCCTGGTCCCACAGCATTACCTCTACTAGTGACCTGAGCTTGTTGAAATTTCCATTTTCGAAGTCCAAAATTTCACCCCTGCTACCTGAATTGTCTGCCTTGCAAAGGACAGTGAATATGATGGTTTCATGCTTGCTGTCACCCAGGCTACCCTCTATATTTAAGTCAGTCCTTTGGTTAGGACCAAGTCTAGGAGAGTGTTACCTCTGGTTGGCCTGTGCACCTCCTGAGCCAGGAAGGAACATGACTTGTCTGACTTGGCCGAGTATTCCTCCCAAGAGATGTCTGGATAATTCAAGTCACCCCTGATTCATGTGCAGCTTCTGTCAGTTCTTGGGTGAACTCTACATCAAGTTCCTCCCCCTGGTTAGGTGGTCTGTAGTATATACCTACAGTTAGATCTCTCTCGCTGTGCCCCCCTCCTCCCCCCGCAGCTTGACCCAGAGAGCTTCAATGTTCTTCTATGGAGCCAATGTCAGCCTCCAAGGAGGTGTACTGCTCCTTCACATAAAGAACTATTCCTCCACCTTTCTTTCCTACCCAATCCCTTCTAAGCATGCTGTAGCCCTCTATGGCTACACTCCAATTATGTGAGGAGTCCCACCAGGTCTCTGAATCCCTACTAGGTCATAATGCCCACTGGAGATCATGTGGGCTATCTCTTCCTGCTTGTTCCCCATGCTCTTGGCATTAGTGTACAGGTACATGAGTCCTCCTGTTGAGACCCTTGGCTTCCTGTCATGCTGAAGGAGAACTATTTCCTCAGGTCCTGCAAGAGTGACTCTCCTAGTGTCCTTATCTACAGAGCTTTCTTGTATGTCAGTCCCAAGGCAAGCTCCAGTCAGTGTTTCCCCATCCCCCAGCAATCTTAGTTTAAATCCCTATCTAAAAGATTGGTCATCCTGGCCAAGAACAGGGGTTTATCTCTGTGCATGAGGTAGATGCTGTCCCTTCCCGGGAGTCCTCTCTCCCTGAATTGCATGCTGTGGGCAAGGAAGCTGAAGCCCTCTCAGTAGCACCAATGTAAGAGTCATCGGTTCATTTCCTCGATGCATCCTCCCTCCTAGAATCATGGCCTGCAACTGGGAGCACAGGCCATGGTCCTAGAAGGGAAGGATGCATCAAGGAAGTGATGCATAGGGATAGAAGGGATAGACTGACATAAGTTTTTGAATGTAGTGCATTCTTCTTCAGGCCTGATATGTTTTCCTTTAATCATTGTCTCCTGGATTCATGCACTATGAGATTCTTGTTTATTGTTAATTGTTTATACTGGTGACAGTATAATGTGTTATTAAAGCTCCTGACATTTAACATCTCTGGAACTCTTTGTATTACTAGAAATTTAGAAGGTACTGCTTGTTTTCGAGATCTTATTGCAATGTATTGATTTCTTCCATGCATGTTAGAGAGACTTGCACTAACAAAGTGTGAATGGTTATTTTAGGAGTGCATATTCAAGCAGTATTCAGCATGACTTTCAGATTCATGTTCCTACATGCCCATATTTCATGGATTTTTTAAACCTCATCTCTACCCTGGAATTATGCTTATCTGGGATAATCTTTTGATTACTTTAAAGAATGCCTTACACTTACAGATAAATGGAGCCATCAATAGAATGCTGTATGATTAGTTTAATTAGTTGTTCTGAGTGTTTTCCTCTTGGAAGTATCTTCCTAAGATGCTAGCATTTGGTAACAGATGCATATGATCCCTATTTTCAGTGCATATGTGGATTGGCTGGAATTTGAACCTTTTCTAAAGGAATGTAGAGAGGCAGTAGTCTAAGTGGTTTCAATCAAAGTTTTCATCTGGATGCAATAATTTAACTTGTCTGGATAGTAGCACAATCCTTTTTTCCTTAAATTCAAAGATAAATTAATTTAGTTGATTAAAATGGGGAGTGAATATGATATATAAGTGTAGGCAGCACACTTCCTCATGGATAATCAATAATGCAGAAAAAAGTGTATAAAAGTATAAGTATTCCATTTGAGCTATTGTTGTATGGAAAACATAGAAAACAACTTCTAGTAGAAAAAGTGTGAGTTTAAACAGCACTTCACATATTTTATGATGAAAAATAACCTAGTCTATGCTATCCTGTCTACTTGCCTTGGCCACAGACTCATCCAAAAGCAGTGAAGTCAGTGAAATGATTTGCATTGACTGTAATGTCCTCTGGAGCAGACCCTACTGAGGATTAAAAGTGGTTGATAAAGGAAAAGTGGGTGGGTTTGTCCTGACAATTGTGATCACACTTCTCTAACCTTAGGCACCTTGTAGTTTGACTGAAATAATTAGCAGTCTTCACATAGTTTCATAGTTTCATAGTTTCAGGGTCGGAAGGGACCTAATAGATCTTCTAGCCCGCCCCCCCGCCAGGGCGGGAGAACAACCCCATTCGGATGTCCAATCTGTACCTCCTCTCCATCAACTTGTGCCCATTACTCCTTGTTATGCCAGCGGGGGCTAGGGGAAACAGCGTCTCCCCCAAACCCTTCTGGTTCCCCCTAGTGAGTTTATAGACGGTCACCAGGTCCCCCCTCAGCCTTCTCTTGTGGAGGCTGAATAGGTTCAAGTCCCGCAGTCTCTCACTGTAGGGTCTGCCCTGTTGTCCCCGGATCATGCGGGTGGCCCTCCTCTGGACCCTCTCCATGTTGTCCACATCCCTCCTGAAATGGGGCGCACAGAACTGGACACAATACTCCAGCTGCGGCCTGACCAGCGTCGCATAGAGGGGGAGGATCACCTCCCTGGCTCTACTCGAGATGCACCTGTGGATGCACGACAAGGTCCGGTTAGCCCTGCCAACCATGACCTCGCATTGTCGGCCCATGTTCATCTTGGAGTCAATAATGACACCAAGATCCCTTTCCGCCTCCGTGCTCTCAAGTAGGGAGCTCCCCATCTTATAAGTGTGCTGCTGGTTCCTACTACCCAAGTGCAGCACCCTGCACTTGTCCGTATTGAAACGCATCCTGTTCCTGTCTGCCCACCCCTGTAACCTATCCAGATCCTTCTGCAATCTCTCTCTCCCTGCTAGCGTGCTCACCTCCCCCCAAATTTTGGTGTCATCAGCGAATTTAAACAGGTTGCTCTCCACCCCAACATCAAGATCGCTGATGAAGACATTGAACAGCGCAGGGCCCAGGACCGAGCCCTGAGGGACTCCACTACCCACCTCCCCCCAAGTCGAATATGATCCATCCACCACCACCCTCTGAGTGCGACCCTTCAGCCAATCTGCAATCCATCTGACCGTGTAGGCATCTATGCCACAGTCGCCTAGTTTATTAATTAGGATGGGGTGAGAGACGGTGTCAAAGGCCTTGCTGAAGTCCAGAAAGACTACATCCACCGCGACACCTGCATCCATGGCCTTTGTGACCTGATCATAAAAGGCAATCAGGTTGGTCTGACATGATCTCCCCCTAATAAATCCATGCTGATTGCCCCTGAGCATCATCTCGGATGCCGGCCCATCACAAATGTGCTCCTTGATGATCTTCTCAAAGAGCTTCCCCAGGATTGAGGTAAGACTGACGGGCCTATAATTGCCCGGGTCCTCCCTTTTCCCTTTTTTGAAGATGGGGACCACATTAGCTACCTTCCAATCGTCTGGCACCTGGCCCAAGCACCACGATCGCTCGTAGAGCCGTGCCAGGGGCCCTGCAATAACCCCAGCCAGCTCCCTCAGCACCCTGGGGTGGAGAGCATCCGGACCCGCTGACTTGAACGCGTCCAGCCCCTCCAGAAGCTCTCTAACCCGGTCCTTCCCAACCTGAGGTCTGAAGGCGATCCCCTCACGTCCGGCTTCTATCACAGCAGGGAAGTCCCGTTCCCTGCACAAGAAAACGGAGGTGAAGAATTGGTTAAAGAGATCCGCTTTATCCTCTGACGCAACCACCAGATTGCCCCGCATATCCTGCAGGGGCCCCACATTATCCGGCGCCTTCTTCATCCTCCCAATATATTTGAAAAAGGACTTTTTGTTATCCTTAATCCTGGACGCTAATCCGAGCTCTATCTCCGCCTTGGCCTTCCTAACAGCCCGCCTGCAGGCCCGAGCAGAGGAGGTATACTCCTCTTTGGAGATTACACCCCCCTTCCACATGTGCATTTGCAGATTTGAAGCCTAAGTTGGATATTTTTAAATGTTGTTAAAAATACTTGAACTGCTGTCTTGCAATGCTTTGCTACTCTTTGAACAATCCTAAATGTAGATTTCATTCAGAAAGTATTTGGTCTGTCCATCTATATCTATCTATCTATCTATCTATCTACCCCTTGATTTCTTCTTTTCAAGACAGTATTTTAAGATGCTAATATTGTAGAATCTCTATTTGTATTATATGCATGCTCATAATTATCCTTTTGAAACAGTGAAGCTACTTTTCAATTAAAATGAGCAGGGATCACCTTTGCTATATTCTCACAGCCATTTAATATTCTCTTTAATTAATTTCCATCAGCTAAGACTCATCCAAGTCATAGTCAAAGCTAGGCACTGAGAAAATACTGGCATTGAACCATCTGGGTCTACTGAATTGTGAGATGTAAAACTGAGTGGCATCTGAATATCGGTAGCATCACATATGGTATCACTTCATAAACTTCCTACTGGCATCATATATGTGCTAAATACAATCATTGGCTGACAAGGAAATTTTGAAAAAACCTCATATAAAAGTCCCCAGTACTTTTCTTTCCCTGAAAAAGAGAAGAGTGAGACCCTGCTTGTATGCTGATTGCTTCTCCAGACCCTTGTGGTACATAAACAGAGTGCCAGAGATGGGGTGAAACATAATCACGGCTCTGTCTTTTTAATTTTCAAATTGATGGACCTACTACTTATGTTACTTTTTAATTCAGTAACAAAAACTTCTGTTGGCACTTTCAGAGGAAGTGTAGAAACCAGTAGCTGCCTTATTCTGTTATTTAACCCTGTCAGAGGGTAGATATGTCTAGCATGTAGTCTAGGGTTGTTAGGGCTCATATCTGTCAAATAGTTAAACTTCCCCATTTGTATGACAGTGGGTGCATCTACACGAGATGCTAACTATGCAGTAACCTAATAAACCTGTGAAGTAATGTGCTGGGCAAAACCCTTGCTAATATGCTACTGTGCAGTAGTATTAAGCTACTGTGCAGTTAGCATCCAAAAAACCCATGCGCCAGTGCTACCATGCAGTACCATGAGTTACTATACATTGATTTAGCACTTGGTTATCTAAGTACTAAACTTCATGCACCATAACTGAGGTGCATTAATGAATGTGTAGACACACCTACTGTTGATTCATAAAGACTTAATGCTCACTCATCTCCCCAGTGTCAGGCTTTATTTTATAAAGCAGTGGTATTCAACCCATGGCTTGTGGATGGCAGTCCATGTGACATCCTGCATTACTGTCAGATAACAGATACAAAACATTGTTTAAATGGATACACAGGGAGTAAATTGTGTAGGTGTGGCCCACAACACATTGAGAGCTGCAAGGGTGGCCCAGTGTGGCAAATAGATTGAGAACCACTGCTATAAAATATTGTACAAGCTTTTGGGGGACATAGCGACTTTAATTTTTCTTTGCTAATTAGTGGATAACTATGGATAAGCAAATTAGAGCCTATTAATGAACTTGTCCTTCCATTTTACAGTGAGAAGAAAGGACCTAAATAATTTCTTCTTGATGGCTGTGAAAGTATTGCTGCTGTATTTTTAGTGAAATGCCAGTGTGCCTAATTTATCCCTACTTTCTAAAACCATAGATTGCAAAGAAGCTTTGTACAAACCACTTATTTGAGACGAGCAAAGTCTTGGGGGCCCAAAGACCTCCACATACAGATAGTTACATCTTGAATATTATATATTCCATATATATTCAAAGACCATATATATTTAAAGACTTTGTTTTTATTCCATCTGTGCTTTCTGATTAAAATATCCAAACACAGTGAGTAGAATAAGTATATTAATCCATGTAGCTGCTGCTTTTTTTGTTTTCTTAATTCTTTTTCTTTTACTATGTCTGGTTTAACATTTGGCAAAGAACAGTAACAAAGTTACTGTACAGCAGTAAGCGACACTAGATGGCACTTCAGAGTAGTAGTTGGATTGTGAAGCCTTTTGTAATCTTTCATAGTTATTTATTTGTGATATGATAGTTGTATAAAGTTATTGCTACCCTAGATCTCTATTAATTTGTATATATAAAACATAATGGAGCTAAACAATATTATCTGTGTAAAGAAACAGAGCATAAATGGAGAAGGAGGTTATAACAGAGATGGGTTCACCAATAGGTCAGACTAGCCAGGTTTGGGGACTAAGAGCAATTGCCAGATAGGAAGATTCTGGACACAGACAAAGAAGCAACAGGGATTTAAGGAAACTTTAAAATTGGAAATTGGAACAATGTAGTCTGTGTAGTATCTTGATTTGACTTTAGGGAATTAAGAGCTGATCCTTTCCTGAGACACTGAGGCTAGAACTGTTGATATTGCTTATATATCAGCCAGGGAGTTTATGGTACCTGCAAATGATCTGTTGCACTTTAAAAGAAAATAGCTAACTTTGTAACTGATCATAATGGGTTTTTTTGGCATAAAAAATCTACAGACTATGTAAACGTGACTGGTTATTTTTACTTCCAGTTTTTATGGTTGAAGTTCAATGTTCTTTAGTGGTATTTATTTTTGCTAACAAAGAAATTACATGTATTTTCTAAGATACTTATTGCTTTACTTCTATAATGTAGGCTTAAGGAGGTTTATGTTTCCCCTTATCTAAAATAGATATGGGAAAGTTACAAAAGCACTGGAGAGTAATCAAGCAAATTTAGACTTCATTGAATAAACTCTTCTTAAATTGAGAATAGTTTTTCCCACCTTGCCACTGATGATTCAATAAGACAGTGAAAGGAGATTTCTCTTTCTTAATAGTCATTTATGTAGACTATTTATTTACCATTATACAGGAATGTATGGATTGAGAGAAACACATATTCTGGTATCATGTTTACAGGGACATTGGCCCCAATTCTACATAATGGTTAAATATATATGTCCCACACATACATCAATGAGACACTAGCATGTACTTAGACATATGTCTAAGTGATTTGCTACATTTTTAGATTCAGATGATGCAAAAGGACTTTGCTATCCCTAATCTATAATATTATACTTTAAAAAAAATTAAGACCACAGAGTTCTTTTAATTTATCTTGTCCTTTCTCTTTATAAGAGAGAATTTGTAATGCAAAGACAAGTAAGGATACCATGGATGTGAGGAATTTCTTCCCTTATTCAAAAGATCACCACTGGCCACTAGTGTTATCTTTGGTTACCTTTTCAGTCATGGTGGTGAGACATTGCCATGACTGGCTAGGAAGCTTTCATTCTTTGCTGTTTGCTTTACTCCTTTCTGACTGAGTTATTTATTTGTTTGTGGGTTTTCATTCCCTCTTTCTGTTTGATGAAATGGCAGAACAATCTGTTTTTGATTTTTTTTAAAAGACAGGACTTTAATAGTGCTTGTCTTCTCATCAGTTTTTGGTCAAGAGAGATATTTTCTTCATTACTGATCAGCCAGGGCACTATTTCAGCATTCATTTTCAGTTTCTGCTAAGTTCAGTTGGGCTGAGAGCCAATAAAAAAGAATGCAATTTTTATGACAGTCCAGTTCAAGTGGTGTCTAGCTTTCTTAAAAATTCAATTTTGGAGAAGGACTATGATAATGGCATTGGTTTATTTCAGCTCAGAACACAATGCTGGGAGCTGGTGAGAGAACATTAAAACAGGTGGTGGATGGTTGAAGGGCTGTATTTTCTGGGGATCAAGATGTGCTTAATGTTGAATAATGAACCTAGTACAGGGAGGGGTTGAGCTGGGACATTCCCATCTGGGCTGAATCTCACCAGTACAGGAGACAACTTAAGTATCACTTGGCTGAGTATCTCTTCTGTTCATAGTGTGAAAGGAGGAGACTGAACTGGAGAGATTCTTCTGCCACGTGGAAAAAAATACAATATTTTAGTTACAAAATGAAGAAGAAATGCACATAATTGTAACAGGACCCAAATTGAGAGTTGTCCATGTTATTGACAGTAGGGCTGGGCACCAGAGATGAAATTGCAAAGGTCCCAGTGGTAAAGAGCTGGCAGCTAATTACATAACTAGATAGTGAAATAAGGGCTGGCAGAGGCAGCCAGTGGAAAACTCTTGTAGCCTGATGAAAGGATCCCAGGTCAGGTGACTAGGATGGAGCTTCATACTGGCCCTTGCTGGGCTGGCAGAAGGAACTTTGCAGGCTTTGGCTAGAAAGAGAATCTGCAGGGAGAAGAGCTCAGACTGAAGCTAAGTTAATATGTTTCATGTTAGTGATATTGCTGTTTTACCCACAAGGCATGGGTGTGGCTATAAGGGAGGTTGGAGTCCACAAAGAAGGAGTCTGCTGAGACTTTGGTTAGGGAAGAAGTGCACCCCACTGAACAGAATGATGGAGTGACAGAGCCCAGAGGCCCAGGACTTTTGAGAATGGGCTGCTAGAAACCTAGGCTAAGTACAGACAGTCAAAAAGCCTGAGGCTAAATAAGCTGCAGAACTTAAGCTGAGAAACAACTGGATACACATTCACTCTTGATTCAGGAAATGCAGCCACATGCCTGCAATCACTCAGGCAGGAAGCAGGGGGGCACTACAGCACAGCTCTCTGACACATAATCAGCGTGGGCTGTGTGTTCACTTCCTCTTCCTGCTGCCCCAGAGGTCTCTGGGATTTGCAGTCCAGAATCACAGAAACAGGAATCTGCAGGGTTGCTCATCGCGTCTACTTCCTGCTTCCAGGTGCCTCTGGGATTTGTAGTCCACAGCCACAGCCAGCAGTATCTTTAAGCAAGTTTAGCAGGGCAGGTCTGTACTTGGGGGAATAGGGATTTAACTGGGGTAAATGTGGCTTAAACCCCCTCCCAGGCCCCAGTTAGGGTATGCCGGGGAGGTAGTCCCTGCTTCCTCCCCCACCCCCTTCTCTAGGGCTGGAGGTTGGGGTGGGTGGAGCAGACAGCCCAGCAAAGCCCAGGGCTGGAAAACATGCTGGGATGCTGGGGACTGTGATTTAACTTAAACCAGGAAGAGGTCTGGGACAGAAGTTTCATAAACTGGCTTGGCCGAAATCAATTAAGTCTGATACTACATTCATCCAGGTTTATCTTAATCCAGTTTCAGCCATTTTGAAACTGATTTTTGTGCACTGAGCTGTTCTGTTACAGGTTTAAACCAGCTTCTGACCACCTTACCCAGTTTATGTGTAACATCTTTTCCTTGACCCAGTGAGCTGTGTGAGGGACAAGGACCCAGCAGATTGAGTGGGGCACCCAAGCAACATTCTGGTTCTCTGGAGACAGCCTCCCAGAATGCACAATAACAACAAAAGCATGGCAGGTGAAGACAGTGCCCAGAAAGAGACCAGATTAGTACAAGATTACTACAGCTGGCAGGGATGGACCATGGATACCCTCTGAGGTGAGTCCGGTTACAGTTATAAGTAATAGAATGTTACAGACATACATTTCACCTATGTGCATATTATCTGTGCGGAGTCCTCAAAGCCCTACCCATATCTGTACCTACTGGTGAGATGCTATTTTGTAGCCTTCTTCCCCATTTGAATCCAAACAATTATATATATCAACAGCTCCCAAAGAACAGTATATAGGAGTGGCTGATTTTCTTTCTTTTCTCCACTGACAGAAATGTATCTATGAAACATAGGGGCTAGGGACAGACATTCAAAAAGCCAGAGCCTGAATTGATTCAATCTTTGCAGGTTAGTCTAACCTGCCTAGATTGAAACAGTTTGCAACTGCACAGACATTCTGTCTGGACTGAAGAAATGCAGGTATACGCCTCCAGTCACTCAGGCCAGGAACTGGGGGGCACTAGAGAAGCTCTCGGCTGCAGGGGAGCTGTGCTTGGGGGGGCATGGCCAGCCCCAGCAGTAACTCCAAGTGAACTGGATAGGGAAGGGTTTAATTTCCCCTCCCTGTCCCACCCACATGGACTGGGCCAGGGTCTGCCTGGTGCTCCACCCTCACTGTCACAGCAGCAGGGCTGGGGGTGCAGCAAAATGCTGGCTGGCATGGCCCCTGAGGTAGGGGGGGCACTGCCCCTTGGGGACCAAAGGAGTCTGCCTGCTCTGACTGCCACCACCTCTGCTCACTCTGTGCATGAGGCAAGTGTCTGGATAAGCCCCCTTCTGTCTCCCTGGTGCCACCACCCACCCTGTGCAGTCTATGGCAGTGCTTAGCCCCATTCGTGGCCCCCTCCCAGGAAGAGGCTTGCACTGCCCATACACCAGGACAGGGGATACAACCCCATCAGGGCCCTGCCTCCTCAGTGCCTCAATGGCAGGGATGGGGGGACGGCTAAATGGGGGCCAGCTACAGCCCAGCTGGCAGGACCCCTAAGACAAGGGGGCAGGAATAGGGGTTGCTCCCCCCTCCCTCTGGCATCTGATAGAGGGTGCAGGAGGAGGCTTATCCCAGTAGGATTAGGGTGGAGAATTAAACCCATCCCTGGCCAGTTCACTCAGAGCTACTGCCAGGGCTAGCAATGCCCCCGCCACTGGAGCAGCCGGTGGAGACATGCAGGTCCACACAGGTGGGACAGGGGAGGGAGGAAGGAGAATTGATGAGTCATTGTGATTTCTAAAAGTGTTTGCTAGTAATATAGGCACAGCCATAAAGAGAACATTTTCTTTTTTATGAAAAGAAATTTCAAATATCCTGCTGATTAGGAAAGAGTTGTTTTTTCTTATCTTTTTGGGGTTGAAATCTTTCATAGAATATGTGCTCATTTTAAGTGTCATTTTGTTCAGAGGCATTTATTTTCCTCGACACAACCAGAATTAATTTTTTAAATATTTTTATATGCTGATGGTATAGCCTACGTAATAAAGACAAGAAATTTGGAGTTTGCCTGTATTACGGTATTTTTTAATAGAAAAGACATACAAGTTTACAAATTGAAAAGATGACTTTTGGAGAATTAAGTGGCCTTCAAATGTGACATTTCAAATCTATAAACAATTAACTTTGTAGATGATGACAGTAGAAATATGCAGCCTTCCTGTATGTGTAAGAACAATTAACTTTATAGAAAAGGACTGCAGAAATGTGCAGCCACTTGGTATGAGTTGGAGAACTCCGAATTACTGGATTGCCTTCAAATCCCTCTCAGAAGAAGATACTTCCAAGAATGATGTTCTAGGTCTGTCCAATGGTGGTGTATTTTCATTTTCTGAAGTGATATGAATGCCTCCTTTTTTCAGACAGATAGCCTGCATATTTCTACTTGAACCTTTTTATTAATTGAGTAAAAACTGAAAACAGCAGAATTCTGACCAATGTACAATACAGAACGAATGAGTAATGTTGATATTTTAGTTTTTAGATATATACATGGATTAAAATAGGTAGTTAATCCAAATTACCTTACACTTACAAGTAGTGAAGTCAATGAGGCTGCTGAAATAATTAGGGTAATTAGAAATTTCCCAGAGAATGTTTTATTGTCATGGTCCAGAAATAGTTAATGGTAAGTATAGTCTAGTAGTGTCTTGTACTGTAAGTCCGTTTTTTGTTTTTTGTTTTTTTGGTTTTTTTGCTAATCTTGAATAGATTTGCTCAGCAAGATTGTAAACACACTTAAAAAGGAGCTATGTATACAATATGAGTTTATTTTAGTTTTTACCAAAATAATGACATTAGCAACAAATTTATATTGCCTTTGCTAAATAGATACATTCAGAATTAGGCTTAAAACATGTTATAGTGGATATTTTTAAACCTCCAGGGCTTGATTTTAAAATTTAAAGGGGCTAACTTTGCCCAAGAAAAAATATATATATTGAGTGTCTCATCTCCTTTTTATTCCACCAATTCCTATTCATGGCTATAAAAAAAAATATCCCTCAGTTGCTATCAGTTGTTTTCAATATCAAAAGTTTGACAAATATTTACCCCAAATTTCCTATACAGTGGAATCTGAAAACCTGTAGCATTCAACTAATTGAAAACACTGCAGAAAGCATGCTGGTAATGAAGGCTGAAATAAGTCAAAATAAAATACAGCTGGCAATTTTTGATGATATGTTTGCTCTTGTCCATGTATGATGCTTGATCTATTTTACATCTATTGATGATATGAAATCTACAGTGAAGTTTTCAGTATGAGACTTTTAATTTTAAGCAATGATTTTTAAACAGGCTTATGACAACAGGTATTTCTATCTGAAATACAATTGAGGCTGTTAAATTTATTTGTAATTTCCAATCTGTATGGCAGAACGTTCATAGACACATCTGAAAGCGGATGGCTGGATTTCCCAGTATTGTACAGGGTTGCTAAAGAGACTCACACCTGAATAGGAAGCCTTTTTGGTGTTGTATCCAGGAGGGCAAAAGTCATTTGTACCAACAGAACTGATTTTGTTGTTGTGAAGGTAGACTACCTGAAATGTACACAAGCATATAAAATAGAAATCAGTTTAATGAGGATAAAGTTTATCACTAACATGAACATTTATAAATTCTGCAATCAATTTATAGTGGAGAACTGTCCAACTTCAATCTGAATGGGGGGAATAGCAAGACCCACCCACTGCAGAACCTGCCTTGTCCTCCCCAGGCCCCTGGACTCCCACACATGATGCCCCCTCCTTTCCACTGGAAGCATGCATACACTCACCCCCTGCCACATAGACTGGGCCAGTGGCATGCAACATCCCCCACCTCCCACTAGTGGCAAACAACCCCTTCTGTACATGCAGCATGCAGACTCTGGGGACTTCTCTGCTAGCAGCAGTAGGAGAGGCAGCTGCTGAAGCCTGTGGACCACATGTTGACCACTTGTGGGACTGCATGTGGTCCATTAGCCAACAGCTGGACAATCCTGGTATAGTACAACCTAGGATTCTAACTTATTTACTGTAAATATATTCTCATTTGATATTTATGCTCACTTGAACTATAAAAGCAGACCCAATTATATGTGACCCCCAGAAGAAGGAAGTTGTGATAGCATCCAGTGACTTTTGATCGTGTTGTATTGGACAAAAATTCAATAAACCAGAAATGCTATTTCAGTGACCTTTATTCAGAAAGATATTTCAGTACTTTAGTCATGTATATAAAGTTGTTTGCCAAATCAGTGGCTACAATTAAAATACCAAGGGGAAAACAGAGCACTGTGAAATAATCAAAATTGATTATCGATGCTTTTTCAAAAAATATGAAGCAAGAGTTTCTTCGGTCAAGAGTCTGACACAAAAGCGGGCAGATAGGCCATGTCCAGATGAACTTGGACATTTGGTTCCCTGGGGACAAGATATCCAGGGGTAAAAAAATATCCATGGAAAAAAAAAAAAACTGGAACAGCACATGCATGGGTAGCACACCCTTGCAGTGGAAAGAACACTTGACTGCATTATGCAGTATGTGGTGCTGCAGACAAGAGTATGACTCTCAGACCCAGAGGAATATACATCCAGCTTCAACTTCCCCTGTGCAGAATGAAGTTTATTTTCTACCTAAGAGGACTTTTACAAGCCTTTATTTCTCCTCAGCCTGAAAACAGGTATGTGTACCCAAAAGCTTGCAAAGAAAGACTTTTTTTTTTGCTATTTTTAGTTGGTCTAATAAAAAGTATCACCTCGGAACCAAGAGGTTTAGAGTTTTGTATTTCTATATTATGCACACATATATAGTTTTAAATAAAATGAGGTTGTTTTCTATTCAATCTCATGAGGAATTAGAAGAATTCTCATTAGTATTGCCAAGATGTAAATATCTTTCCCATATCAATTGTAAAAATGTTAATGCTTAGTATTGTGTGAATACTCTTCCCCTAGCAGTCTTTGCACTACAAAATTTCATCCTCTTTCTGGCATTTCTCCACTGTATTTTAGCAAACAGCAGTGGCAGGACACTGATAGTGCCTTGGTCTCCCTGATTTACCTTTTGGTAAATTAAAGTGTTCTTTGTATTTCAGTGCTTTGCATCTGGCAGTTTTGTGAGGGGGAAATTGTTTATACAATTTTAAGAATAGGTTAGACAAACATTTGTCTAGGATGGTTTAGATAGGGATGATCTTGCCTGGAGAAAAGGGTTCAACTAGATGACATCCTGAGATCCTTTCCAGCCCTATTTTTCTATGAGAAATGTTCTTAGGAAGATGGGTTAGTCAGAAAAGAGCTGTTAATGGTACGTGACAAAACAATCACATTTATCATCAATACAAGTAAATGCACCCTCCATAAAATCAGAATTAAAATGACGGTTGTCCTATAGGGTATGATTTATTTCTCAAGTTAGCACAAATAATTGAAGCAAAATACTGCCAAACTGAAGATATGACAATTACATGAAGTTTTTTAGGCATGCACAAATACAAAAGGTCTGAATGGTAACTGCTATTTATTTATTTATTTTTAAACTGCTATTTATGGTTCAAACATGGGCATTACTAATAGTAAAATAGCAGTAATATAGTAAACTCTTAATAATGGAAATATTATTCAGACTTTCCATGACTTTATAGGTTATAGCTTACCTGAATATATTTGTGTTCAGCAAGCCCACTGGGCACTTTGGATAGTTCATTGTTATTCAAGTGGAGTTCTCTCAGATGAGGTACATTGGCTAAAGTGCTATTGTCAACAGAAGTGATTTTGTTGAAACTGAGACCCAATCTGCAAGAGAAAATGGCATTGAGTAAATGTTAGCCAGGTAGCTGCCTTTCATGGTTAATTGTTAGTTTGTACTCCTGTAGGGTTTCCCCTGCCTCCCAAGAAACTAGGTGGTATTTCGAATTTATCACATCATGCGGGTGGATAGTTAGTCTCATTAGCCTTTACCCTCACAACATCCCTATGAGAGAGAGATGCATGAACTTCATGGGCATGTCTACATGTGCACCTGACTGTGCAGTTGTTACTTTGGCAAGTATTAAATGATTGCGCAGTAACCACAAGTACTGCGCAGTCCCAGTGCCACACTGGTCATTTCCGACCCTACTGTGCAGTACCAATGAGCTACTGCAAAGTAGCAGCAGCATAATGGTTCCTGCCTGCCGATACTACGTTGCTATAGCAATGAGTTACTTTGGAGTAGCTCATCACTACTCCAACGTGCCATCTCATGTAGACCACTGTTACCTCTCAGCTTCATGTTCTTGGGCCTGGCATGCAGTACACAGCCTGTCTGACTCCCTAAGAACTCTCCCCCTCCCCACCTCCGCCTGAACAAGAACTGATTAGAGGAAGGACTTGCAAAAGACAAGGAAGTTGCAGTGGGAGATGCACCTAAAGCCCTCCAGGCAAGGGTGATAGGAGTGAAACAACTCCCCTGATCTCATTTGCATCTGAGATTGAACCAGATGACAACTCATTTAAATGGGAGATGGAACAGACATGCACCTTCATTAGCATTCAGGATGGAGAACAGAGATTCCAAGGCAAGGACCGCACTGAATTCTGGGATAGGAAAAGCAGAGGAGCACTGCATGATGGGGAATCCATGCTCCAAATGCTAATCAACTCACATCTACACACACCTAGCAGCATTTATCAGACCAATTCTAGTCATGGCTCCTCTACTGGTATCCAAAACGTTGAATCTTCCTGTCTGTATTGTGAGCTCCCTCAGAGTAATGCCACCCATAGCCAGGAGCGATCAGTTCCTATTATCCAGCATATGAGCCATTGCTTACCCCTAAACAAACCTAGTGTTCTCCCTTGAACCATTGTTAGTTCTCTACAAACCCCTACCCAAGCTCAAGTTCTGTCCTGGTGCTTGGATCCAAAGCTGCACCAGTTCCACTCCTTTTCTGCCTGGAATCTCTCCATTAATCATGCTCAGAGCTCTGCCTGTCTGCCAGCTCCAACAACACCTGGGAACCTCGACTGGTTCAAGCTTCGCTGAGTGGTGAGATCCCAACTCTCTCTCTCTGACTCCAGGAACCTGACTTTTGTTTTCTTACTCCAGGCACAGCTTTCTAAACCAGACTTTTGCTAATCAAACTCGAGCTAGACCTCCCCAAAAACCTAATTGAAACTATGTAATATTGGAACTGTTTATTTGTCTCTCTTTTGTATGGCTATTAATACTTGTATCATCATAAGTTCATATACCTGGCAATAAATAACTTTTATGGTCAAGCTGGTTGCTGTACTTTCCCTCTGAACCTCCCCTACTCTTGCTTCCCCTTGACCTCCCCATTTGCTCTACAGCAACACTTCTTTTACCTAACCAAAGATCCCTGTAATGCCCAAACCCACAGTGGGGGCTGCCCATCAAGGGGATTACTACTAGGACCATTGTGACAAGAGATGGTGATGTGCTGAGTTTTGAGGCAAATGAGGGTATCAGCTGAAAGTGCTGATAGAACCCAGCCTGCTCAGGCATGCTCTGTTAATGAGTGTGTGTGTGTGTGTGTGTGTGTGTGTGTGTAACTGGATT
>NW_005842371.1:428163-444240 GCF_000455745.1 Alligator sinensis | reverse complement strand
TGAACTGAGTTCAAGACACATGAGGGTGTCAGCCTATCAATTCTGAATAGTCCAGCTTGACTCAGATGTGCTCTGTTAACCCATGTACTTGTGTGTGACTGCATTTTATTGTTGCCCTGATGAACTGGGTTCAAGGCAAATGAGGGTGTTAGCCTGTCAATGCTAAATAACCCGGCCTGGCTCAGTCATGACCTGTTGATCTGTGTGTGTATGTGCATACATGTGTTTGACTGATTTGGTGGTTGGAGGAACCCAGCCCCATTGAAACTGAGTCCTGCAAGATCGCTCCATTGGGGGTGAGGACTTGCAGAAGGGAGAGAGAGACAGCTCCATATAGAAACACAAGTAACACAGGCAGCACATTGATAAAATTACAGAGACCCCCATAAACGTACCCCTAATAAATGAGCACACCCGAAAGTGATGGGCAAATCTGGTAACACCACCCCATAATGTGTATATCCAGCTAAGAAAACTTGTGTCTCTACACATCTTTTTCCTTTAGATCATGCATTTATTTTGGGAGAATCTGATAATACAATTTTACATATTTTGTTCCTCAACAGGAGTACTATTCTATAAAACATGCATTTATCAGTATTCCTAGAATGTAATTTGCTATAGCCATCCTTTAGCTGAAAGCATGGGTTACCATTTTTCAGGGAAAAAATATTTGCTCTATTCCACTATGAGAATGAAAGATTTTCACGTACTCAGAACCTCTAACAACAAATATAAATCAGCCTCAAACCAGTTCAAAATATCCTGTATCTTTACTGGAGATTCTATAATCTCATTTAATAGGTTCTTACTTAAATTAAGGCCTCACTGATTACAACCCTTAGCAAATTAGTGAAGATTTCAAAATTTGGCTTCATATAAACAGCTTGCTCTTGTGAATGAATAACCTAGTGAAGCTGTTTGGGAAAATGTTGTCAATTATATTTCATATATGTCTTATACAGTTATATGGGATGTTTGGGAAGGAGTGAGAAATGGCAAGAGACTGCACAAATTCTTGATTAACATATGTGAACATAATTTGGACACAAATATAAAAATCAAAGCAGACATGTCTCAGCTAAAGAGAATTCAAGGGGAACAGCTGAATTAGATTTCTATTGTGAGCACAAAGAATGTTCCTAGGCATTGTAGAGAGAGAGATAATCCATCTGCAAAATTATTCATACACTAAAACAATTGTCTTGGGAATGGAAGGCTGACTGGATGCTTATGAACAAAGATGGGTCTAAAACCTAAACTTAAAACATAATACATATCCGTGAACAAATTCTAATAAAACCCAAATGGATCATACATTATAATGATTTGTGATGTCTAGGAAGAATAGGAAGGAAGAGATGGAATTGTAATGCAAAACAGTTTTAGCACATTAGAATGGAGTATAATAGATTTTCATCTTTTCATTTTTTTTTCTATGGGAATAGAAAGAAAGTTAGGAAATGGTTCTTGCATGTTAAACTGATATAGCTTTTTATATTTGTAAATTGTTAAAATCCATACTGAAGTTTTAGTTAGTTATTTACTCATGTCGTGTAATTTATAAACATAACTAAAATAGCAGATATTTTACCATGGAAATGATCAATGCACTGAAATTCTAAAGTATTTGTTCAACTTCTGTAGTCTCTAAACTTTCTGCTGGCATTTTCCATTTTGGTTTTTATATGGGCTTAAATTCACCACACAAATCTAAACATTATCATCCCTCTGGGCTACATGTAGATTCCATTGTGCATATCTAATAAAAAAAATTCCACTGAATTTAGTGGGAGCTACTTCTTAATGCTGTCATAATACCTAATGCATGCACTCTACTGTAGGAGTGTTTTGTAGCATTACATTTGCAGAACCATCATTCAGTTTGAAGTGAACAATATTTCCTTGCAGTAGCTTTGTGTGAATGTTTAGATTTTTTTTATCTGCCATATCCCCATTGATATTTCCACTCCTCTTTTTTCCCTGATAAATGCTCTGTACTTCTGATCTGTCTTACAGCAGAAAAGATTAAGTTTATGCCATGGTTGCTACCCAGTGGGCATGTCTACACATGGTATTAATGCAGTAGTTTATTGCTGCTGGGCACCATGTTTGAATGTGCACCCAGGACCACAGTACATTGGGCGAGGTCAGAGCATCCCTTGTTGGCAGATCATCCCAAGGGGTCAGCCTGCCAGCCTGGGGCTGCTCCATCTTAGCTCGACATGTTGCAGAGGGGCTGCCTGGGACAGGAGGGTGCTCCAGTGTGGGGTTAGCCAGCAGGCAGCTATATTTATAAGTACTATCCTGTTTTGGAGTTTACTAGTTTCCTGCAGCCTAATAGAGCTGCAAGTGTAGACATCAAGGTGTTTACTGCAGAGCTAATTAGGCAACTCCACAGTAAATGTTTTGTGTAGATGCACCCAGTGGCTATCACCAGTATTAGAAAGTATTTCTCTGCTTATTTCTTTTCACTAGGAGGCTTGAAGTTATTGCTGCTGCAGAAGTGATGCTTAGCACTCCAGGCTAGGGACAGACATCACACATAAACTGGTTTAAGTGATCAGAAATTGGTTTAAACCTGTAACAGATATTCAGTGCACATAAACCAGTTTGAAAATGGCTGAAACCAATTCGAGATAAACTTGACTGAATGTAGTATCAGACTTAACTGATTTGGGTCAAACCGGTTTATGCAATGTCTGTCCCAGACCCCTTGCTGGTTTAAGATGAACCAAATAGCCCCAGCAGCATGGTCTGCTCTCTGGGCTGGGTGGGGCTCTCTGCTCTACAGGAGAGCTGGCCCCTCCCTTCTGCTCCCTGGCTGGAGCTCTGGCAGAGACTTGCAGACACAGCAGGGTCTGACTGGCTTCCCCCTGCTCTACCACCCCCTCGCTGCTTGTTGCTTAAGCAGGACTCCCTCTCCTTCCTCCCCTCCTCCCATCTCCCACAGAACGGACTCCAGCTCCACGGTCCCTAGGCATGTGATATGCTAGCTAATGCTGAGAGGTATCTCTATGTGTGTCTCACCCCAATTTCAATGGGACAGACAGACAGAACAGTGAACACTTAGGGCTATTTGGAGCTAATCAGCAGGTCAGCTGGTAAGTTGTTTAAGAAGAGTTTGAAGTAATGGAGAAAACCTATTGTTTTGCTGATGAGGTGATGATAATCACTGTTACCAGCCCCCTTCTGGCTTGCTCGCTTGTCAGTTTGCTGCAGACAGTATAAAGAAGCAGGGAGAGTGAGATTGAAAAGCTCCGTATCATCAATGCATGCATGCACTGCACACACACCCTTGCCTCAGAGTGCTAGCAGGGGGCTGGGGGCTGGCAACACTCCAGCCCCTTGAGCAGCCAGTGTGGAAAAGCCTGGGACTGTGCAGGCAGACCTCCATAATCAGAGGCCCTGCAGGGGCCTGGCCACACCCCCTCAGCTCAGTACAGTGCCAGGGAAGGGAGGGCTGCTCTAGCATCCCCCAGCTTTTAGCCTGAGCCAGTGTCTGTGCCTAAATTTCCTCAGTCCAGAGAAAATGTCTGTCCAGTTACAAACCAGTTCAGCCTAGCCAGGTTAGACTAACGTGCAAACATTGAATCAATTCAGGCTCAGGCTTTTTAAATGTCTGTCCCTAGTCCAGAAGCATGGTAGACTGCAAGAGCAAATACTGGAAAGCAGAAATGTTGTGGCATATCCTCATATTTTGTAGGAGGGAAAAGTATTCCTTGTAGAACCAATAAGTCATTTAATTGGGTAATGGGATTATTTGAATCTAGTGCTCTGGGGCAGGGGGCAACCTTTAATGAGTCATGGGCTGGAACAATCTGGCTCTGGTCCAGTGTAGGCCAGGTGGCTTCAGTGTCACATCAGCAGGGGCCTTTCCCCATGCTGGAGCCAGGCAGCTGGCAGCTACAGCCATACTACAGCTGCTTTTCTCAGCTCCCATTTCCTAGCTGGGGCACAAGTGCTGCTTCCAACCACAGTTGAGCTGTTCAGGGACCAGGTATGTGCAAACCGTATCTGCGTTGCTGCTGCTCTTTCCACCACACACCCTGGCCCCCAGCTGTGTGGCCCCTTTACAGCTCCCCACTGCAGCTGCAGGGGCAGAGCGGGGGAGAAGTAGTGGCTGCACAGACACAGTTTACAGCTGCCAGCCCTGTGCAGCTCCTCACAAGCTGGAAGCTACACTTGCACCACAGCTGGGAAGTGTGGAATTGGGAGAATTAGTGGAAGCACAGATGCAAGTCCCAGCTGCCTGGCCCCAGGGTGGGTGCAGTCAGAGGCCATCACTGCTGATGCACTGCCAAAATCACTTGACCCATATTGAACCATAGCTGGGAGGGCTGGAACTCAGGCACAGCTGGGGCTGTCTTGTCCTGGTCTAGCTCCTTGTTGCTCGGAGCCAGCATAGGGATGGGTATGGGCACAGGGCAAGCCCTCCAGCCTCACAGTCTGGATCCAGCCCTCCAGCTGACCCCTGGCCTGGTGTCCTAGCTGCTTGCTACAATAAGATAAAAACATGTTAATACCTTCTTCCATAGTAGCTTTTAGGTAGAATCATAGAAACAAAAAAGCATATGTTTCTGACCTACAAAGTGAAGACATATGTCCTCTACAGGAGCTCTTGCCACCACCATTTCTTGTGGTAGCTGCATGTTCTATACTTGTTCCCTTGCCAAAATCAAAATCATACACATCAGAAGTGAAAAGGGAAATAGGACAGTGGTTCTTCATAATGAGGAGCTTGGAAACTAATTCCTCTTCTGGACTAAATTTGCTTAGAAATGTTGCAATAGCTTTGTGGTGCTTGGGATGAAAATGGAATGGCTGAACCTCACTTTGATTCAACAAATTAGGATTTATTTCACTTGGAAGACACTTTTTTTCATTATTTTTATGAAAGTTGTTTTATGTCGGAACACCTTGAATGTTTTTTCTAGGGAAGGCTGAACTGTGGTAACCTAGGAGGAAACGGAACCCATTCTAGGAGACAGAACGCTTTCAGAATTTAATGTTCTGTTTGGATTTTACAAGGCCTAGGAACCTTTTCCAAGACCAGTTCCAAAAAAAAGGGCACTGACCATGGAGACTTCCAGAGACTTCACTGAAACAATTATTATATATTCTAGTGAATGGAATTTCAAGACAAACAGAGGGAAATATTGTCTCTAATGTGTCTTCCATCTGCCTCTCCCCCCTCCCCTCCTGCCCTGCCTGTATTATGCCAGTTATTTCAATAAGGAGGACACCTAACTATTTCAATGTCAAAAGAGTGCTTTGATAAATTAAACATTTATCTTCATAAAGAGTTATAAAGTATCACAGTCTTATAAGTTAAGGTGGGTAAAGATGAACTTCTGTACATTTTCCAAGTGTAGCTTTGGGGCAGGGAAAGCCCAGCTGCTGGCCACAGCCATGGGACTACACTTTTCCTACTCCCCCCTGCCACTGGGGGGAGTATTTTAGTCTCCCAGCCCCTCACTCCAAGGCCATCAAATGCCCTGATCCCACAAGCTGCTCCCAGTGCTGGTTCTACTGGTGTTTAACAGTCCTGGGAGCTGATTGAAGTAAATTGGCATGGGAGGAGGGTCTGGGGATTGGTTCACAGAGTAGAATTGTTCTTCTGGTGTTAGAGGTGGCGGGAGGCCTCAAAGTAACCCCAGGTCATGGTAGAGAGAGGTGCCCTGATCCCACCAACCCTCCCCCCACAACCAGAGTCATTAGCCACCCTGATCCTGCCACCCCCCCCCACAGAGCTGCCAGCCTCCCATTTCCCCCCCACTCCCCAACTCCAAATTACGTCAGCTGGACTCCCAGCACCAATGAACATTGGTAAAACCAGCCCAAGGGGAGGTTTGTGAGATTAGAAGCATTTTTGAAGCATCAAGGATGGGGGTTGAAGGAGCCTGGGGAGTTGCCAGGATCAGAGTGGATTTCTGATCCCACCTATCTTCCCAATCACCCCAACTGCCTCCATGGATCCTGCTAGGCCCCCTGATTTTGCCATCCCCTTATCCTGGCTTACCTTAGATCAGGCTCTTGGTACCTATCTAATCACTGAGTTAGACTAAGGGACTATTTTTTAACCTGATCTAACCCCCAAACTTCTCACTGTAACATCTGTATGAGACCTTAAAATCTTAGTTAGTATCTATCACTTATAAACAGACCATATTACTTTCTAAGGGGATAAGGGAACTTTCATAGGGTACAGACAGAAGTGACAATTTTTGCCTGATCTCACCCCTGAAAGCACTCTTCAGCCATGAACCAACACAAGTGCATGGCTGCAGAGTGCTTTACAAGTTCCTGATCCTGCAACAATCTGAACCCTAATTACATAAGGTTTCAGATGAAGATGCTTCAAAGTGGAGCATCTTCATTAACTTGTGCCTGATCCCAGCACTGTTTTCAGAATGGGAGGGGAAGGAAGGGAGTAGAGGGAGCTTATTTTGTGGGTTGCCTAGCTGGTGCTGGAGTGTGGGGCAGGTGGACTGCAGATGCCCCTGGGGTAGGGGGCTCCAATCCACCCCCTCCCCCACTCCAGCACAGGCTAGGGAAACCCCAGAGCAGACCTCCCCTACCTTCTCTCCCTCCCATCCTGAGACAGCACCAAGGGGCTGGGGAAAGGGGGCAGGGCTAGGGGAAGAGGTTGCATATATGCAGCCTCTCTCTCTGGATCAATTCCAAATTGGAGCTCGGTCTCTCACCCTCCTGACCCAATAGCCTATGTATGTTGGTTTGGGAGGATGTGTCTAACTCATGGCTCTTTCTGTGAAGTGCCATGGGTTAGACCAGGGAGCTGCACTTCTGTCTGTACTCATAGATGACTCTACATGTTTATACCACCCTGTACTCAGGTACTGAATGCCTTGTCCCCCTATAACTGGATGTATGCAATGGCAAGTCTTAATGTTATTTGTGGGTTGAGAGTAGAATACTTTCTTATGTGTTATGTAATTATTTTGAATTGTGTTCTCAACACAGAACACTGGAAAATTTACCTTTCTCTGGAAAATGAGGAAATTAACTTCACAGGTCCCCAGCTGTCTTTATCAAATTGAATCATAGGTGTGGGCATATGTAGCAATTAAACTGTCACAGTTGGTGCAGGTCAGAAGTCTTCACTTATACAGTACCTTACCAATCTAGATAGTCACATAACTTCAGTTCCTGATCAATTTCTGTCACCAGAGGGTAGGAGTGAGCACCCAGCTCAGCCTGTCTCAAAGTGGGTGAGTGTGGGGGTTGTGCTTGCACCCATGCTTTGGGAATGATAGATGATGGGTGACCTGTGGCTGGGAGCTTTTCCCTCTTCTATGTTCTCTTCTCCCCTAAATGTGGACTGAAGTCTGAAGTGTGATTACCTGACTTGGAGTGGTCAAGGGGGAAGGGAAGAGTGCTTGAACCCATGCTTTGGGTTCCCAGAGACTGGGGAGACATGTAGGAGTGTGGTCAGTGCAGACATATCTGGTTGTTTGAAAGATAGCTTTTATTGAACAACCAGTGAGGGGGAGCTCATTGATTAAAAGTGCAAAAAGAGCAGGCAAAAAAACACTATCTATGTGGGATGCTTAAGCCTTTCTCTGAAACTTTTGGTGGTGGCCACTTTCAGAAACCATGTAGTGGATTAGATGGGCTAATGACTATGATCTAGCGTGGCAGTTCTGATGTTCCTGTCTTGTTCATCAGTTCTATTCTGGCTCTGATTCAAAGAAATACTTCTGAATTGTAGCATTAGTCCCTTGTGGTCATTTATGAAGAACACAAATTCTTCAAAAGTTTGAAAACAATAAAAGATGACAGAATAAAATAAAAATGTCTCTCTGTACTTTTTCCTATTTTGTTTTAATCCTTTTTAATCCCTTTGCATTTAACCCCTTATTAAAATCTTTGTTTTAACTCTCCCTTTTCTCATCATCATCATAAAAAAAGTAATCTTCGTGCATGTCCATTATGAAAATAACTATAGGCTAAATCCTTACCTTTTAATATGGCTTATTATGGGGGTTTCCATATTAATTTCACTTTTTTTTTTTAAAAGGCAAAATTTATTTAAAAAAAAACATTTGTCAAAGCAGGTTAGTTTTTATATCTGTGCAGCTTACATTTTAGGATTAAAAATGTCACATCAATATTTAGCTAAGAGCAAACATATATCTGAAGAGTCTACAGTTTCTTAATACAAATGAGAATAGAAGGTTGAATATGGTTCTTTCTCCTAACTTAACTCTCTGTGGAACTATATGACTTAAATATATCAGAGTTTTGAATTCAACAGCTCAGAGTCCTGCATAAACTAAAATTGATTTTCAAATCATATAACTAAACTCATTAAATGAAGAGAAGTAAAATTAGAAAAGCATAGGCTATTTGACTATTTTAGACATTCTAAGAAACTATTATGGAATGCAGAAGGCAGCCTAGTTCCAGATGATACAAAGAAAGCTGAAATATTCAATGCCTTTTCAACTTCAGTCTTCACAAACAGAGACAGCTGAGTGCAGTTGGTAGCAAAGACAGAGAAGGTTGGGAAGGGAGGGAGGGAAGATTGAGACACGATTTGATGACAGTCTGCCTGTACCTGAAAGGTGATTATAGAGTTAAGGGAGATGGTCTTTGCTCTTTGGCCAAAGGGAATAGTACTAGGAGCAATGGCCTCAAGCTGCAAAAGAGCAAATTTAGGTTGAAGATTAGGAGGAACTTTCTGACCATGAGAGTGGTCACGCATTGGAAAAGACTACCCAGGAAAGTTATCCATCCTTGGAAATTTTCAAGAGCAGGTTGTACAAACCCTTGGATTGGATGGTTTAGTCAGGAATGATCCTGTCTTGAGCAAGGAGCTGGACTGGATGGCCTCATGAGGTCCCTTCCAGCCCTACTTTCCTATGATTTGCCAATAAATGGCCAGCAATAATAACTAGACCAAGATAAATATTCATTGTGGCTAATGAAAATCTGCTGTTTTGTTCAGTTAAGTCAACATGTGTAATATGCTTGCTAACTTCTCTTGCCAAATTGATTGGTACATTTCAAACTAGAAGATGATCACACTTGTTAAGTCTAGAATTATATTTTTATACTGTGTATTTTAGCTATTTTACTTCAATAATACTTGTACACGATGGGAAAATATTATTACTTAGCCAAGTTGGCAAGTCCAGTGAGACTCTCTGCATCAACCTTGTTGATTTTGTTGCCATCAAGATGAAGCTCTGTAAGCGAGGGAGGAAGGCCTGCAAAATAAATATCCAAAAAAGCCTTTCAGTATACCAGCTATTAATTAGAAAAAGAGCTTATTTTTTAGTTATAGTGAGACCTTTGTACATAGCCATATAAAAGAGTGTAGCTGCTATCCAGCTCATTAATGTCAGAATAGAAACACATCGTCATCAGAGACACATGAATCCTATAATTTATGCTTTGGAAAGGTTACTTTTTAATAATAAAAATTCACAGTGAGATAAAGGTGATACTCTAATATTTTTAAATACCAGTTTTCTCTGGAATGCAACATTGTGCTAAAGGGCCAGCCTACATTATTTCAGAACACAGTTTAAATGGAAGTCTGCACAGAAATAAATTTCAATCTACAGCTTAAATGGCAAGAACATGTAGAGGGAGAAAGACAGAGTCCTTCTATGACAAACTATGCATGCTCTTAGTTTTGCAGGTGCTTGAAAATTTGTGACCAAATACCTAGGAATACTACTGGCAAAATAAATAATTAAATTGTGGAAAAGCAATGTAAAAAAAAGTAGGTGTATTTGACTCTAAACATTAGCACTGGATTCCTCATTTTCAGAAAAGTAACTCAGGACCAGTATTTTCACTCTGTCTAGACCCAATCAGTATTTCCAAAGTAACAGCCAAAATGGGAAGTGAGGGCATGAAAAATAGTATTAGCTTTCTGAAATATTTTGCAATTTCACTGCATAGTGGCTCAAATGTTAATGTTCATTTCTGCAGTTTGCAGACACTGGCATTTGTTTATCTGGTTTATGATAGAGATCATTCACAGTAATTTACAGTGAATTACATACTTTCTAACTCCCCCCCCTTCCCTCGAAACAGCTGCTGGAAATTGCAGTGCACATTATATATCAGAAATACAGTAAGAGCAATTTCTAGAGGTTATGGGAGAAAAGTTAAGATAAAAACCATGTGCAACTCTCAGGTCACCTGCAGACATTCCCAGGATCTGATTAATGATCATGCAATTTACTTTAAGTGACATGACTGTAGATTAGGTCCTGATTCTGCAGGTGTTTGCCAATGCTAGGAACCCAATGTAATTAAGTCAGGGTGGAGGGGTGGGCATATGGGATCAGGGGAAGCTAGCAGATCTACAGGGGGAGGTTGGCAGGATTGGAAGGACTTGCAGGTCCACAGAGGGCTAGTGGGTCTGTGGAGAGTTTGGCAGGCTTGGGTGTTAGGAGGTCCACAGTAGGGGCTGACAGGATTTGGAGGTTGGTGGGTCCAGGGTGGGGCAGGGGTTGGTGAGATCAGGGGGGCTAGCTGGTCTACCAGGGGGGTTCATAGGATCATGGGGTTTAGAAGTGTATGGGGAGGTTCGTGAGATCAGAGGGCGAGTAGGTTTGTGGGAGGGTTGTCAGGTCCACAGGGCAAGAGGTTTTCTAAACAGGGGTGGGTGAGGGAAAAATCAGAGACTGGAGAGTAGGGTGAGACAGTGAGGAGCGAAGCAGAAGCTGTAAAGAGCTGGGGATTCAAGGGGGCTAGAGGGGGAAGAAGTGGAGAGGCAGAGGGCAAACGGTCCAGCAAACCCCGCCCCCCAGCCATTGCTTTCCCTGCTGTAGCATTTGGTGACCCTCTGATACTTAGATTCTGTACCTGGAAAATTATAACAAATATTTTTAAAATGTCCATATATAGAATCTAATTATTGGGTCATTGCCTTAAATTCAGAGTCATCTTAGATTTGAGTAAGTACAGTATTTCTTATGCCTCAATTTCCTAAATCCTTAAAGCTCTACTTACCTCTAGGAATACTAGTAATATTGCTGTCTGAAATACGGATATAGGACAGTTTCTTCATCCCTTGAAAGGCTCCATTTTCAATTCCTGAGCTCTTGAGTGGGTTGGTTCCCAGTTCTTCCAAAAAAAAAAAAAAGAGTTTAGCATTGGTTTTATTCATAACTATTAGACTACAGAGCATGTTTTACAGTTTTCCTCAACTGAATCTTTACTAATTTGGCCAATTTTTGTAGTATACCAGGGCACTTGGCTTTCTACCTAGAAGATATTACAAATACAGTCAATTATGACCTATACCTAGAAAATCTATATTACATCATGTTGCTCCAGCCAACATTTCTTATGATGCATACCTACAACAATCATTTGATTTAGTCCATTGAAGACAACTTTTCTTAGTTTGGAGATCTCATTTTCATGGGCACGAAGCTCCTGTAGGGATTTGGGCATATTTTCTGGTAGCTCCTTCAGGTTGTTCTTGGAGAGGTAAAGTCTCTCCAGTTTCTTCAGGGGAGCAAAAGCTGCTGGGCTTATTTTGCTGATTTTGTTGTTAACCAGGATTAGTGCCTGTGAAATAATAAAAGATGATATTTTTCTTACTTCATGTTGAAGGCATATGCCTTAATGTAAAAGAATTAGGGCAAAAAAGCCAGTTCTAAAATATCAGGTATCTAGGTTGTTGATAGCTCTGAAATACAGAATTTCTACCTGAACTGATCTACTGAACCTTGGGGAGCTGAAGTAAATGCAATGCAAAATTTAAAAAAAAAATCAGAAAAATATCAAATCAAAACCTAAACAAATTACTATAAAAATATTTGCAAAACAATTTATGGCCACATCCCACCATCTGGAGTCTCTGAGAATGCTATCTACATCGAAGGATAAAATATAAAACATTCATTTGAAATAAGTGAAGACATAGCACCACACATAAGCATAACTGCCTCACCATGTTATATGTATCATAATAGTGCATCAAACAAGCCCTTTCAGGGATCCCTGATTGCTTTGGGATGAAGAGAATTTGTATGACCTAATTCTAGGATGCAGCATAACTACCCCTCAACCATACAGCCCACCAAGTCTTGCTACATTTTACTCAGTGGCTTCCAGGGAGAAAATCTATGATTGCATAGGAAATGGTACAATTTTAACTCATAATATTTTCAGCATTTTCTGGGTTTTTCCATCTGGCTTTGTTAGATTTTTGTTTGTTTCTTTGGTGTTTGATGTTGCAAATCACACAAGTGGCTCTTTGAAGGAATTCCTCACTTGAGAAGGAATAGTTTATATTAGTAAGAATTTGAAGGGTAGGACTTTAGATGGTAACTACCATGGGTGTGAGTTCATATCTTAATTTGTAAATTTCAAAACACTGATAGTGCTTATTCCATGAACAGTGAAGTAATAGAGAAAAAAATCCTATACCAAGGATTGTACTGTATCATGGACATTATAGTGAACCCATCTGAAGTTCCTTCCATCTTATTTCCACCATGTTTATTTATCTATCTTACAACGTATTATGAAGTTAAGTGAATCATTATTTGCCCAGTGAATTATGACTTTTGGATAGGAGCTTCCCTATATGTATAAAGTTATGTATTTTTTTTCTGTTAGCAGCTACAAAGCATTCTTGATCATTTCCTACATCCCATTACTTGCAGGAATGGAAAAAAACAGATGACTCCATGCCAAATGTTTCAATATCCCACATGTTCTGGTGTCATTCCAATATATTTCTAACCCATGCTTATCCTTCCATAATTAAACTTTTGTCAGCTAAAAGGGAAAACAGAGCATTTAAGTCTTGCATCAATCAGTAAGGCAATAAGAGTGCCATAAGATACCCCATTACTTGTGATATCAGCTCCTTCCAATTGAAAATTGAAAGGTAAAGAAAGGAAAATGGAAAGATTGTTTTGACCAGTATTTGATGTGTAATGGATTCCCCTTACAGTTCACCATAGCTAAAACAAGTGGTATGTTTTTACAGATGCTTCCATTGAGTACACACGTAGCTGAACATATCTGTTTTTAATTTTGTATGCTAGCCTTAAGCAATGAGATTTGTGAGAGGAGGTAAGAGAGGTCATTTTCAGTTCAACAGAATAATTCACTGACAATAAGCCTCTCCCAAAATAAGTTTAATGATCAAGTGGAAGCTCTCGTCATAATTCTCATTTATTCTCTTGACTCTTGAGTCATAAGAACTACTGCTAGAACAGATCAAAGATCGATCTAATGTGATTTTCTGTTTCTGGAATGATCAATGCCAGAATCTTTGGAGGAAACTGTACATTCTAACCCCAATATAATATTTATAGATAACTCAATAATCACCGGATATGGGGAACAATCTAGTTAGAGGTGAATGTTATGCCCCGAATCATGAGAATGAATACCCTTTTTATCATAATTAGACCAATTCCACAACCTGTTGCTGTGATCTGTGTTTTGTTGTTTTTGTTGCAGTTTTTTTTTTCTTACCAAAAGTAAAATTTTTACAAGTGTGTAAGTTTCATATTCAATGAAACTTAGGATCCAGGCGTGTCTACTTGTGCATTAACATGCATTAGTTAATGCACATTAAATCTAGTACTTCCACTGTGTGGTACTATGATAATGTGCATTAGCCTGTCTTAATGTGCATTAACTAAAGAACACAAGGTATTTTTACAAATGCTGTGGGATGTGGTGCCAGGAGCTTTAATTAAAAGTGCTCACGCATCATGTGCATCAGCGTCCCTGCGCTGAAAAAATGGCAACAGACCATTTTGAAGTAAAGCTCATCAAATGTATTTTATTTCAAAGCCCCCTACTACCTTTTATTCAGTGTGGAGACATGCAGGGATGCTGATACACATGATGCAGAATGCTGCCAGTGTGTGTCAATTTCCATGTTCCAGCAGACTTGAGTAATTGAGTCTGCTCGGTTGTGCTGGATTTCTAGTATGTTGGAGCAGGCTCTGTGCATGCATATAGGAGGGGACAGTTTTTAAGGGATGCTTAATGGACATTAGCCTATTTTAATGCACATTAACTAAATAACATGGGGCATTTTTACACATGCAAGCGCTTCAGTGCTGGGCGCTTTGAAAAGCACCCGGAACTGTGACGCTTGCAGTTGTATAAGTGCCAAAATGCATGTCAGTGTTGAGAAAATGGCAGCAGCGTGCTTTTGAACTAAAACACATCTGAGGTGCTTTAGTTCAAAAGGGTCCCACCACCATTTTCTGTGCGCTGATGCACATTGCACCACTTATACAACCGCACGTGGTGCAGCGCAGTGCACTTGACCTCAGCTCGCATGAGGGGCAGACTTAATTAATCAAGTCTGCTCCAAAACAGCAGATCTCTGGTGTGTCATGAGACAAAAGAATGTGTGTATAAATGCCCACTTTTTTAGTGACACTTTAATGCACATTAAAATAGACTGATGTGCATTAAAGTGCATGTGTAAACACTCCCCGTTTTTGAAGATTTTAAACCAAAGTCCTATCTTTCCTAATGAGTAACCTTCATTAGCTAAAAATGCATTAGAAATACTTGTTTAATGTTTAATATTTGCTACCCTTTAAGTAATTAAGTCTTTACCAGATTTTTTACTATTCTTGATGATGAATGTGTGGAATTAGACAAGAACAGGTTTTATTGTTATGTCCAGTAAATCATTATTGGACATCTATTTAATAGTCTTTATCATAAATCTAGTCTTATCTAGTTAATATCAACAAAATGTTGAGGGCTCTTGGGAAATTCTGTAGCCAAACTTTTTGTGTGTCAAACTCTAGTGCTCTACAAAAAATATGCCCCAAGCATAAAAAATGTTACATTTGGGAAATAACACAGTGTGTTTATTTTTTAATTAATCCTTTCACACAATCTGATAAATTTACAAATAATGGTAATTACTAAAAGGTATTAAAAATAGATTTTACTTATGGGAAAAAGTGGGTGCTGTGGAGGCTTTATACAATAGACCAGTTAGTCTTGATCTTTTCCATATCAGTATCTCACCTCCCATTTAGTAATATGAAAAGAGCACGGTGGTCAGGACCTGCACTTTGAAAATACGTTTCTCTGGCATTTGTATGCATGAATTTTTATGCTACAGCCAGGAAAAACAAAACAAAACATGAGAATCTGCAACAAAAGCGTCTTGACAAGCAAAAACAAGTTAGGAGGACAACTGGTATAGCACCTGGCATAGCCATACCTCTGTGCTCCTTTTCTATTTCACAATAACTGTATTATTTGTGAGGCTCAGAGAAGTAATTACCCTCAGAGTGGCAGTGTTTACTTTTCTGTAAATATGCCTCTTATGGTTTACTTGTAACAAAAGTTCAGAAAAATTAGTGGGACTTTAGGGGTCAGTGAAAACAGGAACTGAAGGAGAAGAACCCAGGGAAAACATCTGCAGTCAGTGTTGAAGGAGTAAAGGATGGTGTCCAAGTACATGCCACATGGGCCAAGTATCCTGAAAAAAATAGCATCATGATAGGGGATTACAGCTACCAATGTGCTGTATTTGTGTAATGCCAAAAAGGGTGGAAGGATATGCTTAGGGTTTCAACACCCTGTCATGAAAATGCTGACTAGTCTGGTTTGCATTTACATTTGCATCATTGCTGTTATGGGGCCACTTGGAAGGGGAGAGGAAGGTAAAAGCTCTTTGAATAGGGCCATGTTGTTGATGCTTATGTCAGGCCTGTACTTTCTAATGCTGTTTATTGAGGGGAAGTTAAGAAAAAAATGGACTATATCATTATTTTCCAGCACAAAAGCTGGAACATGTTGATACCCAGTTTAAACACTTGCTAGGTGTGGACCTTGGGGTACCTGAATACAGGCCACAAGTAACTCAGAGAAGGAGGCAAGAGGAAAAGATAAACCCATAAATCTGGCTGCCAGAGATTTCTCAACGGGGCAGAAGCAGCTCACTTCCATCAGATCCTTAACTGAGGCATACCAGATATAATTTCCTGTAGGAAATAATGTATATTGCCACTGCTATCTTCCTTGTTCGTGTCCCTTTTTTCCTTTAGTGTTCTATGGTATATTCAGGACAAAACTCTTTCC
>NW_005842371.1:421721-428132 GCF_000455745.1 Alligator sinensis | reverse complement strand
GTAGGCAATGACTATTAAGTAAGAAAAAAAAATTGCACTTCGGGAGTAAGTTTTGAATGGCTTATCTCTTTAGGGCCAAACTGTCTTCCTGCTTCTACTTGGTGTAGGGATTCTTCACATGCAAATAACGAAGAATCCCTACACATGCAAATAGTAACTACCTGGCCAATGCGTGCAAATAGGGGCAGATGCAGGTTTTGCATGCAAACAAAATGGAAGCTGAGGGTGATGATTTAGCCTTAACTGTAGCATGTAAAGCCTCTCACTGTCTGTACCTGTCTTCTATTTAATTGCCAGCTACAAGCAGACTGATTTCTTGCATAATAACAGCCTTTACAAGCCAGTGGCTTTTATCAAGGCTAGTACAATTGCTATGAAGTGCACCTTGTGGTCTTAGAACTCAGCAAAATATTGTCAGCATATTTTTTCTAAATGTATGTACAATAAAATGACTCAGGCCAGTGAAACAAGAACAAGAGAGCTAAATGAAAATGAATAAAAACATTAAAAATGAAAAGCAAAATATATGGTTCTAAGTTTCTTTGATGTGACCCTTCTATAACTCCCATGACATCAGTGGTGTTACACAGGAGTCTTACCTCGGTCACTAAAAGCAACTGGGCCTATTAAATTTTCTTTTAAAATTCCTAGTTTTCATGTTTTATTAATTATGGAATAAATTACATTTTTGCCTAGATTCATGGATTGTAGAGTCAGAAGGGACCCTGAAGGATCATCATGTCCAACCCCCTGCCCCAGGCAGGAAAGAAGACCGAGGTCAGGCGACCCCAGCCAGTGCCTATCCAGCCTCCTCTTGAAGACCTCCAAGTTAGGTGATAGTACCACCTCTCTTGGCAGCCCTCTTTAAAGTCCCTGCCAGAGTACTATAAAGGAGGCTTAGTATAGATGAAAATTGGTTACTCCAACTTTTATAGAAAAGTAGGGTGACCATCCATCCATTTTTTCCTGGGACAGTCCTGGATTCTGGAAGCCAGTCCCAGGCAAAGGGCACAAATTAAAATGAGCATCCTGGGTGTGGGGTGCAGTCTGGTGGGGAAGGGAAGCAGTGTGGTACCCCAGGAAGGCGGCCAGGCAGGTTGCCTGTCATAACATGCTGCTCTGCCTCTGCCTCTCCCTGCGGTGGGCCACTGATGTGGAAGGGAGGAGGGGTGAGGAAGGGAGGAGAGGGGGCAGTGTCTTGGATGTCATGTATTTCCAACTGGGATAGATGGATCACCCAATAGAAAGGGCAATTTATTCTGACAAAGCAGGAGAAGAAAGAGCAAGGAGAAAAGAGGCATGTCTGAGCTAAAAAGATGCGTTATAGCAAAACTCTATTTTTATAGCATTGTAATAATGCTATTGGACTCTTTCCTCAACCTCCTCCCTGCTTTCTTGATATTGTACAAACACACCAAAAAAAGACAATCCCTGTTCTAAAGTTTGTTATATGATTCTTAAGCATCTTGAGGACACTGCAGTAAGCAAAAATCACTTTATTATTGGAATAGATGCACAATGCTATTCAGGCCCCACAGAAGTCAAAGGAAGCTTTGCCACTGACTTCAATGGGGCTAGGATATTACCCAGTGTTTGAAGCCCCAGAGCAAGAAGGCAGTACTTTAAGGTACCAAGAATGCATTTCACATTTTTTATTAAAATGTCAATTAGCTAACTGAGTATTCATTATGTGACCTGAATATCCATCATGTGACAACAATATGGAAAACACTGCATTTCTTGTCTGAAGGAACCAACTAAAACAGTGTCCCATAGTGCTTTCCCAAACAGTGCACACATTCAATAGAGATGGCAGAGAAATGATAGGGGGAGAGTGGTATGGATGTATGAGCAGAATGGTGACCAGAAGTCATAGGGATGCTGTGATATTTTCATTTTGTTACTTAAATCATTCCTGTGCAGTTTTGTGAGGACATGTTTAGCTTAGAAAGCCAAAGAAACAGGAAGAAAAATCAGAGGAAGGGACACAAGGGTGATAGGGCAGGGCAAGAAGAAGGAAAGGTAGAGTAAAGGTGAAGATATTATGTGAAGGGGAAAGGAGCAATAGTACAGAGAAAAAAATGTCCAAAGTGAAAACTGGAGAAACCCTTCCAATCATAGAAAACTAGGTTTGAAAGGGATGTTAGGAGGTCAACTAATCCAAGCCCCTGCTCAAAGCAGGGCCATCCCCAAATATATCATCTCAGCCAAGGCTTTTGTCTACCCTGGTCTTAAAAACTCCCAAGGATGGAGAGTCCACAGTCTCTCTGGGTAACCTGTTCCAGTGTTTTACTACTCTCTTAGTGAGAGAGTTTTCCCAGTGTCTAATGTAAATTTCCCTTGCTGCAACTTAAGACCATTGCTTCTTGTTTTGTCATCTTCCACCAGTGAGAACAGTCTAGCTCCATCCTCTTTTGAACCACCCTTCCGATAGTTGAAGGCTGCTTTTGAATCACACTTCAGTCTTCTCTTCTCCAGTCTAAATAAGCCCAGTACCCACAGCCTCTCCTCCAAAATCATATGCCCCAGCCCCCTAATCCTTTTTGTTACCCCTCACTGGATGCTCTCCAACTTGCCCACATCCTTTCTGTACTCCAGATGTGGCTGTCTCTCTGAATCCTAGCCCTACTCTCCAGGGTATCTACTACTCTACTACACTGATGGCAGCATCAGTTCCTGGATGCATGTCATTAAACTGTTCCTGCAGGTTGTGATGGCCAATAAGTGATCAGAGACTACTAGAGGTGTGCTTCATTAAGTCTCAGCACAGATGGTCAAGAAGCCCAAGGCTGAATTGATTCAATCTTTGCTGGTTAGTCTAAGCTGCATAGATTGAACCGATAAGCAAGTGAACAGACTTTCACTCTTGCTTCCAGAAATGAAGCCACATGCCTGCAGTGGCTCAGGCTAGAAGCCAGGGGGCACTAGAGCTTGCCTTCTGGATCAGCTGGAGCAGAGAGCTTGGGCAAAGGCTAGCCCACCCACCTTATGAGGGTTTTTTTTCAGAGGAGGTACAAAGCATCCTGGGACAGAAGTTCAACTAATTGATTTGACCTAAATCAGTTAAGTCTGATACTACAACCATCTAGGTTTATCTTAAACTGTTTCAGTAATTCTGAAAGTGGTTTATATGCACTGAACTTCTGTTGTGTTACAGATCTGAACTGGTTTCCAATCACTTATACCAGTTTATGTGTAATTTATGCCCCTAGCCTAAGTGTCTAGGCTCTAACTGATTAGCACTGTGTAACAAGAGCTTCTGCAAAACACAACTGTTTTCAACTGGCTCTTGGAAGAGCCTCATAAAGAGATACAGCTCCATGCACCATCTTTCCCCTGCTGCACATAGTAATAATAACAAACAATAAATATTTCAGGTACTTATAAACATGTAAACTGTACTAATAATGTACAGTTAGACCCAGAAGGTCCCATGGGTCTTTTCTGAACAATTCTGGCCAGGCAAGAGTAAGTCCATTTGTATAAGTCCAAGAGTAAGCTTGTTTGTATTAGTGTCCTTCTGGCATTGTACCTCAGGACTAATTAACATTTCCAGTGTCTTAAGCCCTTTGTTTAAATAAGCATCCCATATCCATAGGATATCTTCACATGGTAGCACTCTCAGGTTAATGGCTGGGCTGGTTGGAATTCTAATTGCTTTATGAAGGGTTAATTCTGGATCTTTTGGAAGTTTCTCTCTGAGCACTTTGTCTCAAGGAGCCAGTTTTGGCTTTTCCCAAAAAATTGGCTGAAATTGGCTTTTCAGCCTTACAGTAGCCACAAGGCTTTCTATATTTCCATGTTTCTGAACTCCTAATACAAAGCAAATCTGTCATGCATCGTTTTTATGTGAAATTTTATGCAAATTCATATAGTTCTGTTTTCTGATTAGTCTTCTCTGCATGACTTAACTGAAAGCCATCAAAACAGTGTGTGCCATAAAAAAACAGTGTAAAAAATAAAGCTACTGTGACACTTTTTTGCTGGCACCCACCATCTGTGGATAAGGAGGAAATCCTCTTTCAAAGCTTCTCCATTTATCCTTTACATTTTCAGAAAGGTTCAGCTCTTTGGCTTTTAAATGTTTTATTCATCCAACCAAAGGATTTTCGTAGTTTGTTTTGTTTCTGACAATATGTATTGTCCAGTAAGCACTTAGAACTAAGAAGTGGGTAAGTCTCCTTTACTCAGTGTCTGAGGTCAAACTGATCCACACATTTGTGTAACAGGAGCCTCTGCTCAATGTGGTTAAGTACAGATAGTCAAAAGGCATAAGCCTGAATCAATTCAATCTTCAAAGGTTAGTTTGAGCTGTGTAGATTGAACTGATATGCAAGTGAATGGACATTTACTTCTGATTCCAGAAATGCAGGCACATGCCTGCACTGCCCCCGGCTGGCGGGGGCTAGAGCATGCCTCCCTTCTTGGTTGAAGCAGACAGCTTGGGCTAAGGCTAGCGTGCCTACTCTGTGAGGGGGTGGGGTTGTGGGAGGTGCAAAGCATCCTGGGATGCTGGGGGACTGAGAGTTAACTGTCCCAGATCCCCTTCAGATTCAAGCTAAGTCTGGTCCATCCAGGCTTATCTTAAACTGGTTTGGGCCATTTTGAAGGTGGTGTATGTGCACTGAACTTTTGTTGTATTACAGATTTCATAGTTTCATAGTTTCACAGTTGGTAGGGTCAGAAGGGACCTGAGCAGATCATCAAGTCCGACCCCCTGCCATGGCAGGAAACAGTACTGGGGTCAAATGACCCAAGCAAGGTGGTTGTCTAACTTCCTCTTAAATGCCCCCAGGGTAGGAGCCAGCACCACTTCACTTGGAAGTTGTTTCCAGATCCTAGCTGCCCTGACTGTGATGTAGCGCCTCCTGATGTCTAGTCTGAATCTACCCTCTGCCAGCTTGTGACTGTTATTTCTAGTCACTCCTGGTAGTGCTTGGGGGAACAGGGAGTCCCCCAATGCCTGCTGGTCCCCTCTGACTAGTTTGTAACAGGGCACTAGATTCCCCTTCAGCCTTCTCTTGTGGAGGCTGAACAGGTTCAGGTCCCTTAGCCTCTCCTCATAGGGCCTGCCCTGCTGCCCCTGACCATGTAAGTGGCCCTCCTCTGGACCCTCTCAATGCTGTCCACATCCCTCCTGAAGTGTGGCACCCAAAACTGGATGCAGTACTCCAACTGTGGCCTGACCAGTGCTGCATAGAGGTGGAGGATCACCTCCTTGGACCTGCTCGAGATGCATCTGTGGATGCATAACAAGGTGTGGTTGGCCTTCCTAACTGCGTCCCCACACTGTTGGCCCATGTTCATTTTGGCATCAATAATGACTCCAAGATCCTTTTCTGCCTCTGCACTGACAAGAAGGGAGTTCCCCAGCCTGTAGGTATGCTGCAGGTTCTTCCTCCCCAGATGCAGCACCTTGCACTTGTCAGTGTTGAAACCCATCCTGTTCTCATCTGCCCACCCCATAACCTATGTTCGATTGCAGCCTATTCCTCCCTTCTAGCATGCCCACATCCCCCCACATCTTAGTGTCATCCACAAATTTGAACAGGGTGCTTTTTACCCCCTCATTCAAGTCACTGATGAAGAAGTTGAACAGCGCAGGTCCGAGGATTGAGCCCTGGGGGACCACACTGCCCACATCCCTCCAGGTTGAAAATGACCCATCCACCACCACACTCTGGGTGTAGACCTCCAGCCAGTTAGCAACCCATTTTACTGTGTAGGTGAATCAGGTGTAGATTTGAACCAGTTTCTGATCACTTATCCTGATTTATGTATAATTTCTGTCCCTAGCCCATAAAAACTAGCTTTCCATTAGGTCCTGAAAGAGACATTTAAGGTTGATTTCCCACACAAAACTGCTATGCCGGCATCACCTAGCTACCACCCAGTGAATGTGACAGTGTTGGGCAGGGTAGAAGGATCCATGGTACAAGCACTTTTCTGTTTCCAGAAGACAGGGCCTTTCCTACACCCATCTAGGTCCAGGGAAAATTATATTGGAGGGTTAACCCAGCTAGGCCCATATTTTTGTCAATCAGAGTTCAATGGGAATTGAGGACTTAACTAGTGTGTGCACCTTTGAATATATCCATCGAGGTTAGCATACTTGTGGTATTGAGGCAAGGTCTAGGTCCCCCCTCAACAGGGAAAGAATAAATTGCCAGTAGTAGTTGATCCTCTGAAACCCTAAGGAGACTGATTTTTCAGTTTTCTTATGAGTAGGAACTAAGGGCACAGACAGATGTTCAGGCCCCTACTCTAACTCATGGTGCTTTACATAATGCGCCATGAGTTAGAGCACCTCTGCCGTCAACCCAACAGACGTTCACTTGTTGGGTTGGGGGAGATCAAGCCTGTCTGCACTGCCCTCCTAGCCAGCATGTGGAAGTGCTCCAGCAGGATCTA
>NW_005842371.1:412155-421690 GCF_000455745.1 Alligator sinensis | reverse complement strand
TCTGCTGACCCTCCCCTCTCCTTAGCACCGCCCTTCCAGCTCCAGGACTGTCAGCATGAAGGGGGAGGGGGTAGCAAGCAGCACCAAGCTACTGGGTGGGCTTTGCTGCCCTAGGTGGCCCCTGCTGCCTTTTTCCCCCTCCTAGCTATCCTGGTTAGGGTATTGGAGGGAGCTAGGCCAGGCCTTCAAAATGAGGGGGCTCCATTCCACACCCTCCTTCCAGTTCCATCCAGGCAGCAAATCCCAGCCAGCAGCTTGGTGCTGCTCCCTCCATTCCCCATCAGCCAATCCCATAACACATGAAAAATTAACCCTTGGGAACACAATTTTCCTAATGTGCTCTGAAGCAGAGTGTCTTCATCTAATACTGCATTTGAGGAGAGATAAGTGACCACAACTGACCATTTTAAAAGCACTCTGCAGCTGTGCATGTGTCATGGAATAGCTATAGAAAACTTTCAGGGGCCTAATCATATGAAAAATGTACTTTAGTTTGCTACCTAATAAATTGCAGTGATATATCCATCCCTGAGCCTGCCGGAGCTTCCAGTGCCCCATGCACCATCCCCACTGCTTTCTCCAGCTGCCAGAACACCCAGCTTGCCCCTGGGACAGCAGAGGTAGGTGGCATGAGGGTGGCTGCATGTGCTGACAGCCAGAGAAGGTGGTGTGGACAGTGCACGGGGCACTGGAAGTCTGGGGGGGGGTTCAGACTTGGTATGCTTCCAGTGTCCCATGCACTGTCACCATTGCCTTCTCCAGCTGCCAGCATGCCCAGCCACCTTCCTGCTACCTTTCTGCACTGTGCCAGAGGCAACCCAGCCCATTTCCAAGTGGTCCCAGGTGGGGGGGAAGGTGGCAGGGACAGTGCATGGGGCAGTGGATGCCCCAAAGGGCTTGGGATTGGGCTGGGTGCTGCCTCTGAGCTGGGGCAGCATCTGGTCTGCTAGCAGCCCAGCTGGGAATCCCCAGGTGGTGCAGCCACAGTGGAGGGAAGTACTGGGGCACCCTGCATCTCAGGCCTGGCAGCTCAACCCTGGATGTGGGCAGCTCCACTAGAGGGGAGGGGAGGGGAAAGTGGTGAGGGGCCTGATCTTTTTTTTTCCCCCAGCAGAGTCTGGGGGGAAAGCTGCTAGTGGCTTCCAAGCTGCAGGGGGCCCTGGTCCTTCCCTCTGCAGTGGCAGCACCCCCAAGGCTGTCTGGGTGGGCTGCTAGTGGGTGGGTGCTGTCCCAGCTTGAAGCCAGCTCCCAGCACGATCCAACTCCTCCCCGACCCCAAGCTGGGGCAGCATCCAGTCTGCTAGCAGCCCACCTGGGCACCCTGGGGTGTGATGCCACTGTGGAAGGAAGAACCAGGGCCTCCCCACAGCTCAGGAGCCACTGGCACCTCATCCCCTCCCCTCCCAGCCATGGGCAGGCTGCACTAGAAAAAAAAGAAAAGGCTCGGGCCCTTCACCACTTTTTTATTTCTGGAAGAGCCTGCCCGCAGCCCAAATCAGGCCTCTCACCATAACAGTGATGGAAGCCCCTATATTGTAACAGTGTATTTTTAATTATCACAATTAAAAATCCACCAAGTAAAAACCCACCATTTCAACTTAAGAGAACTAAACCCCCATCACATGTACAAGTGGCCAAAGCTTGCCTGGTACTATGGCTTCATTTGTCTTGGAATAAAACAGCTTGTAACTACATCATATAGTCTTTACTGCAAAGCAGTGTGCGCTAACAATATTTAAACATCACATTTATCAAAGGTAAGGCTGAATTAAGTCAAACAAAAAGCCTGTATCAAGTGTTACAAGTAGAGGACTATCTATTCAGTGTAATTTTTTTATAATTCGTGTAGTGCAGAGAACTCTCTGTGATATCTGAGTAATAACTTTGTACTTCAAAAGTGTATTTTTATTAAAAATATTAATGGCTTCAGGTGAGACTTCATAACTAGAATTCATAATTGAACATAAAGGTTGAGAAGTGAGGCGTGGAGTAAAAGGACAGAGAAACTGAGGTTGTGTATTATATAAGTAGTTTTTTTTTCATTATTATTTTCATTCCTGGAAAAATAAGAGTGTTTCCCTTTTCATGTGAATAGTTAATTGTGACTCCAAAAATAACTGACTCAAAAATATTTTTTTAATATTATGGTTATGTATGATTTCTGTTGATGCCAAACTATGTGCTGGGTAACTAATACACGACTTTCTCTGAAGAGTATACAATTAGTTCAGATACGCTGTAATAATGGGGAACTAGAAACAAAGGATTAATATGGGTAAAATACACAGTTATTCATTCACGTTTAATGTACTGGGTGATCCCTACTAAAGATGTTGGGTGAAATCCTGATCTTAATGAAGTCCACGGGGCCAGGATTTTACAAAGTATTTTTCCCCAGATTATACTATACCAATATCTTCATTGACTTATTTCATGTAGGTTGTATAGCAAAAAGAAGTGGAGTTTGAATGACGTCTATAATTTACCTCTGTAAGGCCCTGATCTAGTGAAGTATTGACATGTCTACTTCACTGAATACTGGTATGTACTGACTATCTCAGGTTTTGGTGTAGGAAGTTTCAGAGTTGGTGGTGTGGTGGAAAGCAGGAGTAAATTAAAACATGTGGCATTAAAGCTGGTTTTATTCAGTTATGGGTACATGAATAGAGAAGCAATGCTCAAGATATAAATCTGGAGCAAATCCTACCTTGACAGGTACATACAAATGGGCAGACTATGCAAGAAATGTAAGTATATGAAAGTGTGACAAATTTGATAAAGATTACTCCAGGGGCAGATGACACAGATCAGAAGATAGGATGGGGTCAATGGGGCAGATGAGAAATGTCTGTGACACAGAAGAAGAAGAGATGGGTATGAGCAATGAGGGGAAGGAGGGGAAGGCAAAGGGAGGAATGGATCATGTCCTATTTTGTTAGTTTTCTATGAAGAAAATCAATAAGTAACAACTCTCTCCATGTCATTTCCACTTCACATTTTCACAAATGTCTGTTAATTTATTTACTTACATGGAGATCCTTCAAGTGTTTGAAATCACCTTCCTTTATCTCAGTGATTTTGTTATTCTGTAAGTCCAGCAGAGTCGTGTCTGAGGGAAGATCCTTTGGCACTTTATCCAAGCCTGTGGGGGGAAGATGATAAATGATTAGCCCCAAAAGAATCAACCATCTTTGAACAAAGACCAACATTTTTCTTGGCAAACTACATTTTTCAGTAAATCAACCATTTCTAGAGTTCCTTTTCTGGAACCTTATGAAGATTTTTCTGAGACTTTTCCTGTCTCCACCCAAGTGAAAGAAGTTCACCTCTTGCTCACCTCAAACCAAACTATAATCATTTACATTTCCACTATACCTTTTTTGAGAATCAAAGCTCTAGCTCACTGTAGTGTATAGGACAAATCTTTTCTAAATCTATTTAATCATACTAAGTTAATAAATAACCATTTTTGCAGGAATAGGGATAACTTAATCAAGTCCTAATATGGAATATTGCTTAGCTTTTGAAGGAATTTTTAAAGAGAGGAATTACCATTAATCCGTGTAAATAAACTTGCTAGCAAAATATTACATTATTTCAGTGCTGTTCCTTCTAAGTCAGAGACAAAAACTCCACTGGGTTTTAATGGGTGTGTGTGTGTGTGTGTGTGTGTGTGTGTCTCAGAACTTAATTTGAAAAGCTTTTACCATATAAGAATTTTCATTTTCATCCTTTTAGCATTCTCACAAATGCACAAAATGTTTAGGCTGTAAAAATTGATAATAATAGAGCAAGTTTTCATAAAAGTTTTTCATATCAACTTCACCTTAACAAGGAAAAATCAACAACAACACAAAAGTCTGCTTTTTAAAAACTGAAACTACATCCAAGTTTTCTAGAGAACAGATCTCTCAGTTTCACTAGGAATGCCAAAAGAACATCAGACAGTTTAAATTAAAGACTCTCTTTGGGACCATTTTCTGAATAGCTGATATGTGGCTCTGAAGTAATGGAAATGAAATTATTTTAGTGTTAAATAATACTAGTCTTATCCAGGTTTCTTGTTGCACTGAATCTTACTCTATGGAAAACATTTTATAGCAATATTGATTCACAACACATTTAAAATTATATATTTTTTTTCAGATAGATATTCATACACGTTACAGAAGTAGATACAGTAGAAACACACATCTTGATCGGCCAATAATACCTAAGACTAATATTAAGAATACACTTGAAATCACCTCAGAAAGGTTTTGATCATCTTAAATTAAAATTTTTGGTTTGTTCCAGTTGTGAGGTGCCTCTCTTGGTAATCTTCTAATGTCTCCAACTCTAATTATATTGCTCACAGTCAAATGAAGAACAATTATATTTTCATGCTTCTCTCAAAAATTAAATATCAAGGCCTGATACTGCAAACATGTCAAAAATGCTTTAAAAAATCATCACTGTTCTTTTCAGAATTGGGTCCTTATTTCTATATTGTGTTTACTATCTAACTGCCTATTTAGCTGTCTGCAAATCAGAGTTTGTCTGCATTCAGAGAGAGAGAGAGAGAGAGAGAGAGAGAGAGAGACAGAGAGGAGGACAGATTTTCATTGAGTTTATTTTTGTGCATTGTGGCTAACCATAAAGGAGGCATTTCTTTGGTAGTGTCTTTAACTTTTATAACCTTTATTTTCATTTTTAAAGGTTTCTGTTTCCTAATTGCTTCTAGCACATCCTGTTAAACTTTAAATAAGTAGGGTCTGTATGTGACAGCAAACACAAATAAAAACTTCATGAATCAATCAAGGAGACTTCATTTAATAAGAACATCAGAACATAAGAAGGGCCATATTGTGTCAGAACAATGATCTATTTGACCCAATATCCTATCTGACAGTGGCAAAAGTGAATATTTTGGAGGGAGAGCATATGAACAGGGTATAACTAGAACAGTGATTCTCACTGCAGGGTGTCACACAATGTTAGCACTGTTAGGTGTCCAAACATGATTCACAAAATAAACCCGGAGATTTCACATAAGACTTCATAGTATTAAAAACATTCTGACCTGTTGTGGCTTCAATTCTTTGCAACATAAGAATTGCTCTATTATTTTCCTGTAATCAAAAAACAAGTGCAAACTAAGAGCTGCCATTTTCTGAGGGGTACCTTATGTCTAAAATATGATGTCAAGCTTGGTTTGAGGACCACGAAGCTAGAATGGTCTGTCCCCTGTCATACAGTCCCTGGCATTCACAATCATTGGTGTAGAGATGCCAGAGGAAACATCCATGACTGTTCTGTTTAGTAGCTTTTGCTGAATCTATCACTCATGAATTTGTCTATTCCCTTTTTGAATCTGGGGATATTATCTGCCTCTACAACCTCCTGCAGTAATGTGTTCTGCAAGTTAACTACACACTGCATAAGAAAATACTTTCTCGTTAGTTTTTTACTGGTCTCCTGCTGATGGGTGCCCCTTAGTTGTAGTATTTGGGGATTGTAGAATGAATCTCAGGTCCCTATTTGCTTGGTCCACATCCTTCATGATTTTATAAAGTTCTATCACATCCTGCCCCTCACCCCACCTCAGCCTTCTCCTTTCCAAACTAAAGTCTCTCTCCTGGTATGTACCACACCCTTGATCATCTTGGTTGTCCTACTCTGAGTCTCTTAATTCCACTCTATTTTTTTTTAAATACAGAGACCAGAACTGCATACAGTATTCAAGATGTGGGAGCACCATGGATTTGTATAATGGGATGGTGATATTGTTTTCAGTTCCCTTCTTAAGGATGCCCAACATCTTATTGTCACTGCTTTGTGTCATTCCACAGTCTCTTTTCTGAGCCATAATAGCTCAGTTCAGAACCCAGCATTGCACATTTATAATTAAGGTTTAGATGCAGTGTACAGCCTCATATATTTTCTGTTCTTTTTTTAACATTTGAATTAAGAAAGAACACATGAACAACGTCTGACATTTGAAATGTTCACAACCTTTAGTTCCAGAGTTCATGAAGCGTAAGGCAAGCCAGCTCACGTAGAGTTACCACATTTAAAAGATGATTGTTACCCCCAGTGGTATCAAGACAAGTCATTTCCTTCAAACCGCAACTTTTCCTAGTTGATAACCTAGGAAAAGGACTATTGTCATATGAACTCTGGGTACATATGAATTTTTAATGGTGATCAATGTAGTTGTCCTAAAGTCCAGTAAGAAACGAGCCTTCTGGTTTATGGATGTTCTAGTTAAAAGTACCACTTTGTCTAGCTCTTATTTCCAAACTGAGTATTTCAGTCAGCCCCGTTAATCCTAGCATTATGCTATATTTGTGAACATTACGACAACCAATCATGTGGAAGTCCCATTGATGTGCACAAGAGCTTTTACTACAATGAAGGCTCCACAATAGCATTAATGATGGATGTAGCCAAGATTTTTTTTAAATAGCTTCCTGCTCGTATATCTGTATCTAGGGACTTGAATGAAATCTATTTCTAGGGTCCAGAATGAAACTCTTTTAAAATGATTGAGGCCCCAGAAGTTTCCACTTATCCCTCATTGATAATTGCTGGAAGTGCTCAGCAGTGCTGAAAATTGAGTTGTTCAAATCAGTGTTCAAATGTGGGTGTAGGGGTTTCCTTTTGGCACCCCCTTTTTTTGAAGTTTTGTCTTTTTTTTAAGTCTTCGGTTTTATAAAAGATACTACTCTGTATACAAGGAATGGATCTGTTGTTTGATCGTTGCTATCCTGAAACTTTAACATCTGAGCTAAATTTATCAAACTTGGATCAGTAACTTTAGATCTTAAATCCATACATCTGCTGAGTTATTTGAGGCAGCCAAATATAAAAATGTTTTGCTTCTAATATTTATCCATGCTAAGTGCAATGTGGATTTAATCAGTTGTCATTTAATTAGATTAACCTTTAAGAGTTTTTGTATAAAAGATTCATCCTGCTTAAGATGAATTAGGAGTATGACATACTGACTGAGACCACTGGCAGGAATAAAAGCTTACAACTCATACTGTCCCTTATTTGGTAGAACAAGGACTTGGAGTATGTAATAAGCTTCTCCATATGTTGCTGCCAAGATTTCACTCCTAATTTGGATTATATTCCAAAAGTTAATGGCAAAAATGCCCATTGGCTTCTCTGATACAAGATTATGGCATTAGATCACCAACTATATAGTGTGTGCTGATGTGTCATTTCGTCCCCAGGCAAACTTGCTATGAGACAGTCTTTCCTGACAGCAGACAGCAGTAACCCTGACAACTGTCTAAAATGCACTACTTTTTCATTTGAAATGATAGTCATGAGGTTATTTTTTCACTAGATGTGAAGGGCTCACAGCTTTCCTGAAAATAAATATTAAAATGGTTTAATCATTTGTTTTCATAATAATTTTCATACCTTCTAGCTGCCAATATAAACCTTATAAATAAATTTAAAGTAAAATAGTGTAAGCATGGGAGGCAGGGCATGTGGCACCCTCAAAACTGTACAACTGTAGCATTATCTGACGCCTTTCGAACATGGTCCATTTAGAATACTTAGATTACCAGTGAGAGGGTTACTGGGAAGAGATTAACGCTTAGTTTACCAGTGAAGGGTTTACTGGCTAGAGGCTAAACCTTGCATTGAATTTTTAGATTGTACATTTCAAGTTTCAAATATCAATGGTCTACAAATTCAAGCTCTGCTTATGAATAACGGAGAGCTGTGACATTTTTAGAGAATTTAAATGACAGCCAGAAAGATGTTGTAGGTGTTACCTCTGCCAGTTATAGCTTTCTTTGAACTGATCTTAGAAATGGCACACCATACCTAAGTCAGCTTCTCCTACAGTGTGGGTGCGTCTACATGAAATGCTACATTGCCATAGCAACATGCTACCGTGACATAGCATTGGCAGGCACAAACCGTGATGCTGCAGCTATGTCACCATAGCGCTTTGCTATGGTGATATAATGCCTAAAAATAACCGTGTACCATCAGAATGGTGCAATCCACGCTGTTACTGTGCACTCATTTAGTACTTCCAAAAGGATATTAAATAAGGGCACAATAATAATGGTGCCATAGGGGCATGTGTAGATGTTCCATGTAAGTATTTGCACATGTGTGTTTCTGCAAACATGCACATAAACAGAAGAAACCCAAAGAGAACACTGTATTGCAAATTTTCATATTTGAGATATGAGCCAGTAACACCACTGGGGTTCCTTTCCTACAAATAATCAAAATCTACCAAAGATCCCCCACAGGTTCATGGGGGCTAATGTAAAGTTAAAGTATATGCAAAGTAAAGGTTCCACTACTTTGTGTGAAACCATTCTGGTGGGTGGAGTTATCGACTGGATTGAATGTCAAAGGGTGCTATAATATGGCACCTGGTTTAAATAAATATACTTGTCTTTCGGGGGCACTTTTTATATATGCAACTTTATAGTCTCTATCATCAAAGATTCTGAGTATTATACAAACTTTTGCAAATATATCCTCCCTACATCTGTGGGGTATGGAAGAACAAAATCTATTTTTCAGCTAGGGGAACTGAAGCGCAGAGGTTAAGTGATGTCCAAGTGATATCCAATATATATGTAGTACAGCTAAGAACTGATCCAATACATCCTGAGGCACAGGCCAGTACCTTCATCATACCGTCCTCTTTCCTTTCCCTAGAGGTTAGGTCCTGAAGAGGTTAGATCCATCTTTCTAGTCAGAGTTCACAACAGGAAGGGGAAGTCATCGATATGATGTCTTATCTTGTGGTTCATGGTGTGTTTTAGGTGGCAGAATATATAAAAGTTTGTATTTGTTGCATGTGTCATATAGGGATATGCTTCGATATGAGATAAAGCAACAGACCTTGCTTCCACAGTCTGAAGTTGTCAGTGTGCTTTGAGCTAGGATGTTGATTAGGCCCATTGTAAAGATAGAGATCATCACTGTTTTCCATATTTAGATTTAGAGTACCCCAGAAGTTCCAGATTGGTGAATGAAGCTTAAGTTCATGGTCCTTTCTAGTGCATTAGTTTTTGCATCAAAAATTGTGTCCGTGCAATGCTGAAATTGCACAGGCAAAAGAGCAAATACTTTAGCCGTAATTTATAAACAATTTCAACAAAGCAATGTTGTGCATTTTGTGTGCATTTTATATCATATAGCACATGGCAGCAAACAGGCCCAGTCCTGAACCAAACCCATAAATAATCTTTCCATCCTCAACCTTGTCATACTCCTAATTCATCTCAAGCAGGATGAACCTTTGGCAGTGGGCCTAAATGGAGATGGAGATTTGAATGTTTGGTTCAGATATGCTCATAATTAATTGCAACACTCACAATATTATCACAGGGGTCATGTTTTGGGGCTCTTTAAAAATCTGCTCTAGTTTCCATGAACAGCTGTAGCCAGCTGAGTTTCATTTGATTCCCAGCTACAATCATCAGAGTTTGCTGTCCTAAGTAGGCTTCTCTAGCAGCTGCCTGCATTTCCTGTACATGCTGCTCTGTGCCCAAAAGAAACT
>NW_005842371.1:392786-412145 GCF_000455745.1 Alligator sinensis | reverse complement strand
AGTTTGCATAATTGAGCCAACCAACAAGCCTGCACCCCTTGATGATGTTCTAAATGAAGTCTGTGGGGAGGAAGACCTGAGGACTGTAAATAGGGTAAGCAGCAGATTTGGGGACTGGAGTACTTAGAGGTGTAAAATAGGATGTGGCAGCTGCTTTTTTTATTTTAAACTCTTATGGTTGCCTGGATTCTGCTTCTCATAAACTACAGACTTCAAAATATACTGAGATTTTGTTTTAGGTTGTGTGGCACTTGCAAATGGTAACCATTTTATTAATTGCTTCCTGAGACCTGTGAAATAAGAAGTGATTTCCGTCTTTCCCTGAGAAGCATCCACAATTCCCCTCCCCAACACCTTTCAGAGTAAAAGGCCTTCACATGTCTGTTAGTCAATCACCAGTGCTATTGTTTAACATTTTTGAAAGTGACCAAGAGATAAGGGAGTCTAATTGGCTCTGAAAAGTTTGAAAACATCACCCATTGTTTTCCTACATTCCAGGCACTGAAATCTCCATAAAAATATGTCTTAGTGTTACCAGAAAGTTCTGCGGTTGTTTTTCAAATCTATTCACTTTTCCAACTTAGAACTTCATGGCCCATGAGTCTTACAATATGGCTTTACTTTTGTGTGAACTTTACTTTACTGATTACTTTTTAAGATAGTTATAATATGTATCTTTGGCCCAGAGCTGGCATTATATTTCTGGGAGGGCCAAGGCAAAAGATGAGACAGGGACCGCTCCCACCTTCCAGCTGAAGTGTGAATGACTTGCACTAACTCACTGTAGTACAGCCCCCCCACCCCCCGACCCCTGGCATTTGTCCTGATTGCTTTGCCCTTCTTTATGGGAAACAAACTAAAGGTAAGACTGGGTATATCTACACTACTTCCCTTGCATTGTTGGCAGCACCTGCTCTTGAGCAAGGCTTACCTACCTCCTGTTCACAGGTATTGATGCCAGAAAGGCAGTGAGGCTTCTTCACTTTTCTAGTATCATCCACATTGGCATTAGAGGAAAAAACCCATAAGTTGAAGTCTCCAAAACTCATGACATTTACTTAGATTTTAAGATGTAAAAAGTTATTTCTGGATTTTTTTAGTTTGCCACATACAAGTATACATATTGCAGATCAGTAGAAACAAATCAGTAGAAAATAATTTTGATGTTTCCAATGTGAATATCTCAGCGAGATCTCCAGTGTAGATGCAATTATTCAACAGATTTTAAAAAGACTTCCATAGACTTTATAATCAGAAAGGGCAAAATGTAGGTCTGTGTATCACTGCACATCAAACTTAACTCCATCACTATATTTAAAACACATTAACTTGTGTTTGACTAAAGTACATTTTAGTTTTCATTTAAAGACCTCAAGAAGCAGATAATCTACCACATTCCCTGATAGTTTGATCTAGTTTTTAATCTTAACATATCAATTAAATTGGTACTACGAGGCATTGCTAAATTTCAGTCTCATATTTTATGTCTTTTAATATTTGTTTTTTCTTACAGATTCCATAATCACAGTTTTCTTAGGGAGAGTTTTTAGCCTTCATTGTTGATGGGGAGGCACAAGTTTGAAAGTTCTGTGCCAAAAGAGCAGAATTCCTTTAAAATTAAGTAAATACTTCCAACTTGAGCCTTGAATAAGGAATGAAGTTTCCAGTGGAAGGCTTTAAACAAACAGTAAACTTATGTACAGACTTGGAAGGTCAATGAATTAATATATTTCCAGGAAATAAAACTGAATTGAGATTTTGAAATACTACAGCAATTGGACTTTACACTTCTGTGAGCTTTTCACTAATTAGTTCAGAATGTCTTTCACAACCTGATGCATTACATTATGATGCAACTTTTTTGAGGGAGGATTGGTAAAGAATCCTATACATCTGATCTAAGACTAAAATACGTATTGGAATTGTAGCCCTACCTGATCTTTAACCACTTGACTATGCCTCACTTGTATTATCTTTTCAGAGCCACATTGACTCCATGGATATGCTTGGGAGATGCCTGAAGGAGCTCCCATTATGCCCCGTGCAGTTAGTAAATTTCATACATTACAAAAACTGCTTCCTTCCTCCTCTGTGTGGACAAAAGATGCTCCAATTGGGGAAATATGGGGCAATGGTCATGCACCATATGAATAGGTCAGTCGAATCTTCTGCATCTGTTGATGGGGTGAATGAGTATGTTCTCCATTCTGGCCTACTAAAGGGCCCTGGGTTTATTCTTGTAGAAGGTGCCTCTGGGGAAGACTAAGGACCTGACCTCTTGGCCAGAGGTTGCATTCTACTGCTTGAGTAGAGAAAAGGATGGAGGAGGGTTAGAGGGATGTCTTCACCATATTTATTATTCTGATACCTGTACAACAGGCTCTGACCAGTTCCATCAGCTATATAAAAATTCTAATTTTGAGGTTGGTTGGCTTTGATCTCTGTAGGAAAACTGACTAGGTTTTAGATGATGCAACAAACACTTCAAGACAAAATTACTATGATGAGGACTGCTGGGGCTTCACTTTTGGCAAGAGGTAGTAGATTCTGGATAATATAGAACCTTGTTAACGAGAAACCAAAATGGCTTTGTTTTTTAAAGTGCTGAAACATATTATAGTTAGGGAACAGATCATAAAATAGGTATGCTTATTGAACTATGTTCTTGACATGCCATTTTTCATAACTACAAGTACATTCTTCTTTCTACTTTTGAGTGTGGGAAGTTTGATTTTCCTTACTACTAGTTCAACTTTTGGCTTGGAGGCAGAACAAATTAATTCCAAAGTATGTGCCTAGTAGGATGTGACCGTGTTTAAAAATACAGTCATACAAAAATACAGCTGACATGACTGTAACTGGAGTGCCAGGTCCTTTCTTACTATATTTATTTAATTTTAAAATGTTAAAGATATTCCCATCCGGTGCTGGTGGAAAAGACTTATCCAACACACAGAGTACTAGGTGAAAGGCTAGAGTTGATCTCTGGACCCTGTATGGTATAAATCAAGCTTTGACAGTTCTAGAAATGTTCTTGGCTTCTTCAGTACAAAACAGTATTGTAACATAGATGCTAGACTTGTTGAACTCCTGGTGGGGTAGCATTTACAAATAGTAACCTCCTATCATAGAAGAGCAGATTAATCCTTGGGTACTTGGTGGGGGAAAGAGGAAATGTTTCCGTGAGTAAGCTAGAGGTGTTTCATCTTCCAATCTGCAGAAATGGTGTGCATGGTTCCAGTAGGAGCCCTGCCCATGCAGATTATCCAGGGTATTGGATACTAGGGCTGTGCGAAGCTTCGGTAACCAATTTGGTACACAGGAGATTTGGCCCAATTTGGTGGCCGAATCTCTGAATCTAAATCATACTGAGAGACCCATTAATTTCTCTGAATCAAATCAGAAGCCTCCAAATTGATTCAGAGTGATTCGGAGATTTGGCCATAGGCTGCACAAGCAGGTGCTAGGCAGTGCTGGCAGGAGCAGCTGGGAGAGCAGCCAGACAAGCCATGGCTTGATCTGGCAGTCCTGGGAGAAGCCGTAGCTCGTCCAGGTGCTCCTCCAGCTGCCCCCCTGCTGGGGCAAGGCAGACAGTGCTGGCAGCCCTGGGAGAAGTGGGAAATGATCAGGGAGCTGGGGGATCAAACCAGCATCTGGGGAATCAAACCAGGAACTGGGGGAAGCCCCTGTTCATTCCCACAGATCCCTGATTGTTCCCTGCAGCCCCCACAGCTTCTCCTGGGGCTTCTGGCTCAAGCCGTGGCTTGTCCAACTGTTCCCCCAGCTGCCCCCCACTGGGGCAAGGCAGACAGTGCTGGCAGCTCCAGAAGAGGCTGCAGGGGATGGCGGATTGAATTTGGAGCTGGGGGATCAAACTGGGAGCTGGAGGGAATGAACAGAGGCATCCTCCCAGTTCCCGGTTTGATTTGCCGGCTCTCCGATCATTCCCCCAACTCCCCGATCATTCCCCCCAGCCCCTGCAGCTTTTCCTGGGGCTGCCAAGACTGCCTGCCTTGCCCTGGCGGGGGTGCAGCTTCTCCTGGGGCTGCTGGCTCAAGCCAGGGGTCATCCAGCTGCTCCCCCAGCTGCTCCTGCCGGCACTGCCTGCCTGTATAGTCTATGGGTGAATAAGATTTGGTGCTAAGTATCTTCAGATTTGGACAAATCGAATCAGGACAGTGATTTGAATCACCAAATTGAATCACTGTCCCTCTGAATTGCCGAATCCAAAGTGAATACTTTCTGCTTCGCACAGGCCTATTAGACACCCTCCAACTGCTCTTTCCCAAGCCAACTGTTGTTCTTTTGCTGGAATAAGGATTATAAAGGTCTTGTGCCTCTTACAAGGGCAGACTTTCCTCAGTTTGACCACTGCTCCTTTGGTCTGACTAGCACTGGGTGAGTCATGGCTGAGTTTTCGAATGGCTTTCTTTTCATGGCTATATTAGGTTGCATCTAGTCTTCATTTTTTCCCTGTAGGCAAGGATGGAAATTGTTACGTTTTTAATATCTCCTCTAAAGATCTTACTATTGCATATGGCCTTTTTTCTGTAAGCTTCCTTGAGAATAGATGATTAAAGCTAATAATATTTTTGAATAACTAACTTGGTTGAATAAAAGGCCTGTTAGCAGTGATTTGCATGTAGGCAGAGAATTCCTTAAAATTTGTAGTTGCGGTGTGAATTCTTGAAGATATGATTTCTCTGACCTAAGCCACCATTCTATGGTTATTCATCTGACTGCAAGCTAGCATGCAACATTTTCTTGGCATCATGTCATTCATATTTTGAAATAAAATCCTAAAATACTTAGTTAAAATTTCTAACCTTACCCAAGTCAGTGTTACTAGTTGTTTTGCTGTTGACTGGATTTCCTTCACAGAGACATGGCTAAGGGCCACATAAATGGACATTTGAGGACAGATTCCCAGTATGTGGGATCCTTAGTTAACATATATCTGTCTATGCAAGTTCTTTCCCCAGAGTAGGAAACTGGAGGGAAGGTGGTCTCTGCTTATCTCCCTACCTTCATCAAATTGCTTGCTATAGGAGAAGACTGAAAGTTGTTACAAGACAAGCTGCTCTAACAGGATATTTGGGATATAGAGGAAACTGAGTGCCAAAACTGAAGAACTGAGCATAGTTTCTGTGCATCTGGCCTTCACTTTACAGGTGAGCATCCAGCCACAGATATGGATATACGTCAGTTTCCTGAGATGTAATTTGATTGCATTTCCAAGCCAGAGGCCAGATTTTTATTCCAGAAGCACAGTACTTTCCTCCAGGGCCTACACTGTATAGGCTTCAAGCCAAGAAGGGTGTGTACATCTTCCTCACTTCTAAGCAGCGCATTGTGAAAGTGCTGCTCTGGTGAAATTATCTGGATATGTAATGTTTACTGGGGATGAATTTTCTTTTCTAGTGATCCTTCTCCATGGAGAAGGCCAGGAGCAAATGTGCCTAAAGAGGGATAGCTCAGCTCTGTGGAAACCTTACCACCAGGGCGTTAACTCATGAGACAGGAAAATTCCAGTGCATATTCAGAGATGCTAATCTTCTGTGTATATGTCCTGACCGTTCTGCTTGGTCCCTTCTACAGTGAAAAAGAAGGAGACCAAGATCATAGGTCCCAACATAATTTAAACAGCAGCACTCTTGTGTCTTCATGGCATGTAGATCACCTTGCCATTTGCTCTTCTTATTACCTAGTTTCTTAGTTGATTCTAGGGTCTCTTAGCAGGCCCAGTGCTATGGAAGCTGCATACACCGATCAACACATTAGTCTGCATTCACTTTTGCAGGTTAGCTTTTTCATTTTGTGAAACCATCTTTTTTCATAATTGCATGCTATTTCCCCAAACCTGTCAGGTTGTTTTTCTTCTTTCCTTTTTTGGGGGGTGGGGAAAGGGTGGGAATGATGGAGTGGCAGGAGGGAACACTTACATGTATACAATAACCAGCAGGAAGCATAATAAAGGCCCAATTCTGATTGGCAGACTCATACACTACCATTGCATAGCTATTAGCTATGGTTTAATAGCTAAAAATAGTAAAACTATAGAGTAGAAAAACAAGAAACATGTATTCATATATTGAAGCCGCTGAGATTTGTTTGTGTTTAAAAAGCTACTCTTATGATTATATTGAGTCTGTCTCTGTCAACTGATTGAACTAACTAGCTTCTTTGAGGCAAAGAAAACACAATCATCACATCGAATAATAGTGGCTCAAAACAAGAATAGATTCACTGAAGTAGCTGCACTACATATGTCTTATCTACAGAAAGAATTCAGTGTGGAGGAAGTTAGGGAGTGAGTTTACTTTGCACTAACACCATTGGTTAGTAAGCCCTTCTGAAGTGAAAATGTTGCTTCTTTGTGAATTAGGAAATTACACTGACCATTAACAATATATTACAATGTTTTATATATATTATAATTAGTTCCAAAAACTTCTAAGGTTTCAGACTCTTTCTGAACTGGTTTGCCAGTGTAGCCAGTTCTAATCTGACTTTAAGTTTGCTCACATGGTTCCATTGAAATGGAATGATTTCTGTGGTGAGGTACAAGTCTGAGAGAGACAGAATTGGAATCTGGCCTGTGGAGTTTTGAACCTTTTAAGATTTTTCCATCCCTACCATGTAACCTCACTGGATTCATTTGACATACATAAGTGATACAACATTGAAAAGTGATTTTTCTGGCAAACAGATTTCTGTGGTCTTTCAAAAAATGTGCACAGAACACATACATTCTCATGGGCAACAGAAATGCCTAATTTAAGTCCAGGATTTAATGGGATTCTTCATTTTAGCTCATTTTAGTTAACCTTAGTGGATTTAAAGTATAAATCAAATTTTCAACAGCACCAAGATTATAATATGGTGGGACCCCATTTTGAGGCTATATATAAGCACGGCAAGTAATCAGCTATAAAGAACCTGTAGACGGGTGCTGTAAGAAGCTCTATCACGGCTTACCTAAATCAGAACACTGAACGACACGAAGATGGCACTGGCAGCGGAATGGGCATACTGGTCCAAGTCCAGGAAATATAGGCTCCTCTGTTGCAGGAATATCAGCAGACCCTTCATCTTCTACCATAAAGTCAAACAAGCCTTTTTGGTGGAATGGCTTGGCCAAGCATACTGGCAGAAGTAGGAGGAAGATCACAGACACTTTCATGGTTCAGTTCATGTACTCAGAATAGAGCCAGTGGACCTAGGATTCAAATACAAAGTTTAAAGAATGGTAGAATCTTTTCATTGCTCCACAATCCCTTACAATTTTTTTTCTAAGTAAATCCAGCAAATACAGAAGTATCCCATTTATTAAGCTTTCCATTAAAAACAGGGCCAAAACTTGTTGGACCGGAAAATGATAATTGCTGGTCAAGAACTTTTTGCAGAGGGGTTTAAAGATGACAGTAACCACATCTGTTTGCATATTTAGGGTAGTATTTATTAGGAACAGGCAGTGTCGTCAAAAAATATTTTAAAAAACTGTCAAGGCAATAAGATACATTTTCCATTTGTCAGTATGTTGCCAACATAAGTTTGACTGTGATTTCATTACCATTTGTTTCTTAGCTATGGATTTGTTCCTTTGGGAGTGAACCTGTGGTTCCCAAACCCACCATAATACTTTATTTCATGTTTTGTGAATTCTTTTTTTTTTTCAAGTGCCAGCTTACTGCATGTGTTTTAAATTATAGTTCATTGAGGTTGATTGGGAAATAGAGCAAGATCTAGTGATGGCATGGGGGATGGGACTTTTTAGTTACAATAAGTTACACTTATTTCCCAGTTTAAAGTATATTATGAAATGGAATCAAGTTTCATTTCACGTTGATTTCTTCTTGGCTTCCTTTCTATTTTTTGTGCCTTTGGTTATGTTATTTTATAGCTGCATACTCTAAAAAGTATCTTCTTTGCACTGCAGAAGCATTTAAATTCATGATTCTTTTATTGTCAGCACATTTTTGACAATCCATTGGGTTTAAGGGCCCAATCCTGCCAAAATGTATGCACAGAAGCAAAATAATTCATATGAGCAGTACTAATGGAATCCAAAAAGAAAACTATTATTTGTTTTCAGGACTGGGCTCTAACTTAACTTCACCAAATTCTGTAGTGTATGGCATGCATTATTCTATTGAAAAGGGAATAGTTGGAGAGTTATTTATAATAATTATTACAAACTATGAAAATAAGCGGACCTTTCAGAGGTTTTCTCTTTTCAAAATATGCAATATAAAGCAAAACTTATTTTTAAAATCCCGTCTTGGGACAGCACAATTTTGTACAAATACCTAAGCAATAAAGAATCATTTCTGAAATGTATTAACTAGACATTAGGAATTGCTTACAGAGGCCTTTTTCTGAGACTACTTAATCTGTTTACATAAGAGAGCTGGTAGCAGTAAAAATAGAGTAAAATAAGAAGCATAGGAAAAGATACATTCTGTATTAATCCTAAATTCAATGTCCTTTAAGGGTTACTTAATTTGCATATAGTAACTCCCAGAATGCAACACCACAACTTTTGACACTTAGCCTAAAGGAGCTCACAAGGTTGCCATGCAAAATATGATAATATTTTAAACCTGCAACTAAAGCATTTAGTTCATGGCTGTATTCTTAATCCAATTCTGATAGTTCAGCATATTTATATTCTTTAAAGGATGGTAGTAAGATGACAATATATTTATTAAAAAAGTTTCTAAGACAGAAAGTTAAAACATGAATGCGTTCATTATATTATGTTATCTTTTGCAAATAAATATTAAAAGAATAAAAACAATTCTTCAGAATGTCTGTAAGCTTTTCAGATGCCATGTGAATCAGCTACAGACAAACATCTTCAAAGATATTGGCAATTGATGGTATTTTTTGTGTGGTTGATTCACATGGCAAGTGACTGCTTTAAAGAGGTACTTCCATGTACAAATTATCTTTGACTCATAAATTTCAAGAAAACATATTCAGGGTTATCCATTGCAATTCATTTATTACGTGGGTGGGGGAAGAGAGAGGGGGGGCAGTGGTACTTTCCAAGTTGTATTCATGTACACATATATTGATGACATCATATGTATCAACTAAATACTGTCCCTGGGCCTTATCCTGCTGTCACATTTTTGCCAAAACTCCTAATGAGAATTTTGCATGAGAGTTTTGCATTAGTGAAATGGGAGTTTTGCATTAGTGAAAACTCAAAGAGGATTTTGCACTGCATAATCTTAAGAACTCAGTGAGGAGGATCTGTTGCATGACAAAAGAAAATGCATGTTATTGAATAATAGAATAGGAATATATCTAAAAATAAAAAAAAACCCTTTTTGAAAGCAAATATAAAATTGTTTGTACTTCATTTATAAAAGAAAGAAAGAGAAGGAAAATGTGAATTCATTCCTTAATGGTTTGTGATTATGGTACTTGGGTCTGGAGTACAAACCTGTTTAAATCTGCAGTAATTATATGTATACAATGTGGAACCCTTCCAGAGACAGAGGAAACTACAACATAGACTTGGCTCCAATTCAGTTCAAAATAGCATGGAAAAAACCCTACATTAGTTCATGTCACCAGAAGACATTCTGTTGGTGATAGTTATGTCCCCTTTCCTTAAAATTAATTAAAATATTACATCACCCTTTGTCCAAGAATCTTTTTCTATATCACAAAGTTTGTGTTCAATAAAATGCACACTTTATTTTTTTTTGTTGATCATATGTGCTACTTATTCTTTATAATAAGCCCACACATGTAGAAACTCAGGCTCTCAGACTTTAAAAAGAGGTTGAATGTCTACTGACAGGAGTCTCAACTCTGAAGAAATTTAATTTTTAACTCTTTCATTAGTAACAAACTTCTCTAGAATATGTTATCCATTGTTTATATATTCTGAAATGAAACTTTCTAATGTAACAAAGACATACATCAAGTCTGTATAACTATCAACTACATTAGTTCTCTGAAACCAAATAAAGACTAAAGTTTAAAACATAAACAAAGACTGACTGCAAAATCACTATCTGTATTTTACAATCATCGTGTAAGTGTTCATACATATTCCTGCTCCTACTACATCATATTCTCTAAACATTTGACTACTAACAAAATATTCTGCTGCAAAAGTTCACGGTCTGAATAAAAGATATATAGCAGTGCTTATACACAGCAAAACAAAAAACAGCAACAGTCAAATAAACTATAAGAAATGGTCCACAGTCTTTGAGAATGAATTCAGCTTCACATGTTCTCATATAACACAAATGCAGGGTACAACATTAACATTGCTACACTTTGAGCAGGATTTTTCTTGCTTCTCCTATAAAATTGAACACTTTTTGCTAGAGACCTGTCTGAAATTTTATTAGTCTGCAGCATAGTTCAGGACAATTATTGAAAACCATACCTTTTAATCCAGGGATTTGCAACAGGAGCTCTCAAAGCTGAGGTGTAATTAAACTAAATATTCAGCCCAGGCAAAAGACTTTGCAGGTGTGGAAAGGAGGAGGGGGCAAGTTGCTGCTCAGTGACTGTCACTTGGTGGAAAACCCTCCTGCTTCTATTCGATAGCACAGTTAAAAAATAAGGTTTCCCTCAATGAACACAATCCAGGCTGACACCCACATTAGATCATATGGTAATGATATGTCTCCTGTATTGTAGCCAGAAACTTTATCAGCTCCTTTTTTTTTTTCATTTGCCTTATTTTTCATTTGTTTAGGTTCCCAAACTACTTGTACAGTACAAGCCAAATGCACAACTGTAATTTATCTTTGCTATTTTGAATATTATTGAAGATCCCTAGAGCATATATTTACTGTAGTTTTATTTGGTTTTAACTATTTTTTATCATTCATTTTGCTGGAAAAATAAATTTGGCTATTTTTCTTGTTTATAATATGTGTAACTCAAGGAAATGATATAAAATGTTAGTCAAAATGTAGATTAACTACAGAAAAAAATGCATAACTTTAGTTTAAACTACTTATACAGACCCCAGCCTGCTTTTGCTAATTTTTTAGCCATTGTGCAAGCCAAGAGGCTTATCTAAAATAGTATAATTCCATATAGTTTGCAAGTCTGTTTGTTAAAAAAAAATGCAACATGTTTCTGAATGTGTATGAAAAGCCTGTCACTAATTGTTTTCATTACTTGAATGATTCTAACATTTGTGGTCAGAAATGTTTCTTATAAACATTTAAAAAAAAAACAAAAACCTCCCCCAAGATAAAACTGTAGAATGAAAATTAGAATGAATTCATTTTTCTAGGAAGAGGGAGGCTTTTATGAAGCATGCATATAACAATGTGTCAAGCTCATTATTCAGTTTTATATTTTGTTTTGGTAATCTCCAGATCTGTTTAATTTATGTATCAGAAAATGCTGAAATAAAGTTTTCCCTACCACTACAAAGTGGTGACAACTCCAGTAAACTAGCTGGAGCCCATATTCAATGATTAATATTTATTTAGTAAACTACATGCGATAGAGCATGTGTACCTTTCCTGTGATGTTACCTCTCCAGTCTAAATATTGAAGGTTTGTGCCTCTGTTTTGACTCTACCCTTTATTCCTGCCCTTAGGCTGTGACCAGGTGCAAATCTGAAATCAAAGTTTTTGAAACATGAAAGGTCATTGAAGAAGAGTTTGAAATTGTAGATTCACAATAAACTCTTGAAAATATATCCACATTCTTAATCTGATTTTAAAAGAAGACAGTAAAATAATTCTAAATGTATTGTTTTGGTAATAAAGACATTGGGAAATAATTTATCATTGATGCTACTGATTGTAGCAAAACTCTGTAGCTGGAGATTTTACATGAAAGGAAAAGCTATTTTAGACCTTACTGTTAAAGCAAGGATTATCTCCCCCTCTTAATATTTGAGTCAACACAGGAACTGTAGGGAATCAGATTCTTTCTGTGTACTGGACGTTGGACACAGTAATTGGTTATGATTTCCATTGTCACATTTTGATACACATGATTAATCTGCTTCCCAATTTTTGTATTTAGAATGAAACATTATCATATCCAGAGATGTTAACCATTACATTCAGTGAAATCTTGGCTTCATTTTAGTAATTTCAGTGATTTAAACAAAATTGTATCAGCTGGTTGAAAATATTTCAGAGAAAGATTTTTGAGGGCCAGAAGGTCAGACTGAACTTGCTGTCTTGTCACTTTGCCTCTCCTCCAGTACTATCCGAATGCAATCATTCTGGGCACATCTACGCAAGACATTTACTGTGGAGCTGACTAACTAGCTCCACAGTAAATGTCTAAGCATCTACGGGTGCAGGAAACTAATAAACTCCACAGCAGTAACTACAAATACTACCCTGTAACTTCAAGTACTACCCTTCTGTTGAGTTTTTTTATGCACAACAGCACATGTGTAAACACTAGACCATCTGGCTGGGGCATGAGGGCGCTTCAGTGTAGGGACTACCAGCCAGCCCCACAGTGAAGCATCCTTGTGTCCCATCCAGCCTCTGCAGCACACTGAGCCTAGTCGGAGCAGCCATGAGCTGACAGGCTGACCCCTGGGACTCCTTCCCAGCCAGAGCTGCTCTGACCAGGCTCCATGTGCTGTGCATGAATTAACTCCAGAGCTGATTGCTCCAGAGTTAATTGCTCCTGGGCACACATTCATGTGTGGACATGCCCTCTGAGTATTAAGATGGTGGAAGCTACTGTTATTCTAATAGCTTTTTTACCTTGTATTGAGGAAGGAGAGAGATTGTGAAGGAACACAACTTCCTTCCTTTTCCTGTCTCTGAGGCTAGGCAGAGCAGATAGAATCATAGAAAGGAGGACTGGAAGGGACCTGTAAGATTATCAAGTCCAGTCCCCTGCCATGGGCAGGAGGTAATTGGGCTCAAATGAGCTCAATGAGGTGCTTGCCCAGCCTCCTCTTGAACAACACCAGGAATGATGACTGCACTACCTCTGTTGGAAGTGTGTTCCAGATTCTAGTTACCCATACAGAAAAGATGATTTCCTTATGTCTAGCCAAAACTTTTCCTCCATTAGCTTGTGCCCATTGGTCCTCATCCTCCCAGCAGATGCTTTTCTGAAGAATTGCTCACCCAGATCCTGGTGTTCTCCCTTGACATATTTGTAGGTGGCTATCAAATCACCCCTCAGCCTTCTTTTACTCAGACTGAACGAACTCAGATCCCAAAGTCTCTCCTCATAAGGCCTATCCCACAGGCCCTTGATTATGTGGGTGGCCCTTCTCTGCACCCTTTTAAGCTAGTCCACATCCTTTTTGAAGTGCAGTGTCCTGAACTGGACACAGTACTCCAGCTATGGCCTCACCAATAAACAATAGAGGGGGAGGAGCACCTCTCTGGATCTGTTGGCGACACATCTGCTGATACATGCCACAGTTCTATTTACTTTGTTGGTGACTTCATCACACTAGTGGCTCATATTCATCCTCTGGTCAATTGTCACCCCCATGTCCCTTTCAGCTTCAATGCCAGCCAGTGGGCCACCACCTATCATACAGATATGGTGAGGATTCTTCCTACACAGATGAAGGACCCAGCACTTGTCCCTGTTGAACCTCATCTGATTGCATTCAGCCCATAGGACCAGCCTGCCAAGGTCATCCTGGATCTTTGTCCTGTCCTCAGATGTGCCTGCTTGTCCCCATAGCTTGGTATCATCCACAAACTTAATCATTGTGCTTTTCACTCCCTCATCCAGGTCATTGATAAAGATTTTAAAGAACACAGGCCCAAGCTGTGATCCCTGGGGGACACCACTGGAGATGGCCCTCCAGAATGAGGCCACCCCATCAATTACCACTCACTGGGATTGGCCATTGAGCCAGTTGCCAACCCACCTCACTGTAGCCTGGTCTAGGCCAATACTCTTCAACTTAATTGAGAGGATTTAATGGGAAACAGTATCAAAGGCCTTGCTGAAATCTAAGTAGATGATGCCCACCTCCTGTCCCGTCTCCAGCTGGTTAGTTACCTGGTTATAAAAGGACACCAGGTTCATTATACTTGACAAAGCCATGGTGGTTGTTTCTCAGTACCCCATCAGTTTTGAGCTTGTGGTTCATGGCCTCCATGACAATATTTTCAAAGATTTTTCTGAAGACTGAAGTCAGACTGAACAGTCTGTAGTTAGCAGGGTTGTCCCTCTTTCTTTTCTTAAAGATGTGTACCACGTTAGCCCTCTTCCTGTCCTTCAAGGCCACTCCTGAGTTCCATGACTCTTCAAACAGCCTTGCCAGGGACATCGCTATGAACTCAGCCAGTTCCTTCAACACTCTCAGATACAGGTCATCTGGCCCAGCCGACTTGAAAACATCTATATAATCTAAGAGTATCTTCACCTGTTTGGGACTAATTTTGTGTGGATTGCTGTATTCTCTGTGCCTCTGGAAAGATAATGAGTTCTTGCCTGGTTTCAGGAATACTGATGCGAAGTAAGTATTAAGGAGCTCTGCCTTTTCACGGGGGTCACCTGTGGGCTTCCCCTCTGTATTAAGTCAGGGTGCCACAGTGGAGCTTGATTTTTTTTCTTTCTCCCTATGTACTTATAGAAGGATTTTTTGCTGTCTTTAATTTTGGTTGCCAACTTGATTTCCATGGATGCCTTGGCTTTCTTTGCCTCATGTCTGCAGACCCTGGCTGCATGAGCATACTCTTTTCTGTAAGCTGAACCATTTTTCCATTGCATATATGCTTCTGTTTTCTTTTTGAGAAGTTCCTAATATGTTTATTAAGCCAGGCAAGTCTCTTGGCCCCTTTCCCTCTTTTTAGCCACATGAGGATGGCCACTTTTTGAGCAGTGAGAATAGCCCCCTTAAGGAAGTGCCATCCTTCATAAGCTCCCAGGTCATCCAATCACTGGTTGCACAGGGCCTTATCGACTAGACTCCTGAGTTTATCAAAGTCTGCCCATCTGAAGTCTAGGACATTTGTTCCCAGCCTTTCAGTGGATGGTGAATCTAATCAAATTGTGATCACTGTCACCAAGAGCACCTCCAATCTCCAGGTCACCTACGATGTCTTCCTCTTTGGTCAGCACCAAGTCCAGAGTGGCTTTACTTCTAGTCAGCCCCTCCACAGCCTGTGTCAAACAGGTCAGCTATAGTTGCCAAGACATTGGTTGATCTGCTGGAACTGGCTGAATGGTCTTTCCAACAGATGTCAGGGTAGTTGAAATCACCCACGACAATCAAGTCTTTGGTACTGGCTGCTTCAGTCAGTTCACTGTAGAATGCCTGGTCGCTGTCCTCTTCTTGGTAGGGAGGCCTATAGTAGACTCTCACCATCAGGTACCCTTCTCCTGATACCCCTTTTATCTCGACCCAGAGAGTCTCAAGGGACTTTCCCCTGCCATCAAATGTAACCTGCAGGAAGGAAAAATGCTCTTTCACATAGAGGGCCACCCCTCCACCCTTCTTCCCAACCCTGTCCTTCCTATAGAGCCTGTAGCCCTCAATATCCACTGCCCAGTCATATGTATCATCTCACCAAGTCTCTGTCAATCAAATGAGATCAAATTCCTCATATTCTGTAAGGAGTGCCAGTTCATCCTGTTTGTTGCCCATGCTTCTGGTGTTCCCATAAAGACAGCTGAGCTCACCCCTAGTCATCTCAGGCTTTCTGTTCCTCTGCAAGTGTCTCTGGGTGTTGGTAGTTATCTGGATATCCCCTACATGAATACCCCATGGGTCCTCTTGGTCAAAGGATTTATGCCCAGCAGCAGAATCTTTCCCCACTCCCCTGGGCTTGTCTAGTTTAAAGCCCTCTTCAGAAAGTGTCTATCTTGCCTCCTCAGAGGAACACAGATTGAAGTGGGAGTAAAAGGAGCAGTTGTTCTCTGGCTAACCTGTTCATAGGGTGCCAAGCCTTTTCAGGTTGAGCAAGAAAAGGTACAGGTAGTGTTCCAGATGGAAGTTTAAATTTCTAGTGCTTATTTCATATTCTTTTCTGTTATAGATTAGTTCTAAAGAAAGGGCACAGCAAATGGAACTCTTATGGTATATTTTGTCTAGGCATGGAAACAAGATTTTTGAAGAGAAAGACTTGAACCGGTTGGATATTCTAGATTAGGGGTCAGCAATGTTTTGGGCACAATGCCAAAAAATGCAACATCTACTTGTAAGATGTTGGCATGCCAGGGGCAGATGGTAGGGGAGCCACAAGGGGCCTGACCCTTCACGTGGCAGTACATCCCTAGCCCCTTCCCCACCATCTGCTCCAAGGCACATGTGCACCCACTGTTGGCAATGAGCTGGGCTGGGGCTCCACAGACCCATAGCCCGGGCCAGCTGTGGCAGGCAGCTGAGAGTCTTCAAGTGACTGAACTGGTGTCCACAAAGCTCCAGCCCAAATCATTTCTGGTGGCAGGTGTACACGCATCTTGGAAGTGAACAGTGGGGAGGGGGCTGGGACTGCATTGCCACAAGAAGTATGCGGCCTCTTGTAGTTGCCCCACTGTCCACCCTGAGGCATTTATGCCAAGCAAAATGTTTTCATATGCCACACTCTGACACATGTGCCAGGGGTTGCTGACCTCTGTTCTAGATGTTAATGTTTTTTTTCAGCTGTCTTATTATCTCAGGAGTATATTCCTGAATTTTGCAGTTGAAATACAGCTGATCTCACATTTTTGGTGTGGGCAATCAATGGGATTATTTATTTTGTACAGCCATGGAGACTTCAGATATTTTCTTTGAATACAGTTTAATTAACTAGTTTCTTATCCTTCCCAAGCTGGGACAGAGGTTACCAGCTTGCTGTAAGGAGCAACCTTCTCTATGATATTGAAGGATGCCCTACCCAACGTTTGGGAAGTCTGGGATCTCCATGGAAGGTATTTGAAAAGGCTAGGTATGTCAGTGGGATAAACTCAACTGGTCCCACTTCTGAGAACAATTCAAAATTAGGATCCAACAGGAGATAATTTCCTGTCCTCAAGTACTTTTCTGTGTAAGGAATTATCTATACTTGGTGTATTCAGTACCTAAACCCCTTTTGAGGTGGCTTTGATATTCTTTCCTACATCAGATTATTTATCTAATTGGTAGTTGGAGGTGCTAACAGATTGAACCAAATACATATTTGTATTTCTTCTCTCATTGCTTAGTGTGATTGCCAATTCTCTGGTTTTTAGAATTCTTACTAAAGAAGGGACCTTATCTTTTGCACTCCTTCTACTTTAATGAGCACATAATTTAGGTCCCAATTCCACATTAGGTACTCTTATTTTCCATCATCTCCAAAAAACATTGATGGATAGGTACAAGTAGCCATGGCTGAGAAAGCAGTCCACAGATAGCAAGGGTCTTCCTTATTATTAACATCACTGATGTGCATGTGAAATTAAAAAAAGTAAAAATCTCCCCCTCTTCCAGAATAGGAATCCATATGTTAAAGCATACCACTCTTTGTATAAATTCTCAAGTAGTACTGCTTCCCATGATTTTGGCTAGTGTCAGAGAGAATGCTGTATTGATCCTAGCAGACCCATGCTTAAATGTCTACCCCTTGATGTGTGTGTGGGGGGGGGGGGGGGGGGGAGGGAGTCTCAGCTTGCCCATTAAAAATGAATCTGGGATTAACTACAGGCCAGCCCCAACAGACCAGCCTGAGAAAATCTTTCTATGAGAATGTAGTGATGAACGTGGACCAGGGGAGAAAGGAGGGCTCTGAGAAAACTCATATGGAAGGATAAACAAATTTAATTTCAAGTGACTGGCAGTTTCCATTAGTTTTTTGGCCATTTTGTTTTAATTTTTTGAGGTACAGATTAAACTTCAGGTCTTTACTTCTAACTTAAGTGATATTGGAATCCTTATTTAGGAGTCTTCTGTCATTCCAGATGTACCCAAAGAGTACTCTATACCAGTGTTCCTCAACCTGTGGGTCACAAGAGTATATGAAAGGGTTGCAAAAAAAAACTTTAAAAATGGATGAACAGACTTTAAAAATGGATTCTCCTTTAAAAGAGAAAAAAACATGGGAAACCTTGCAGGCTGTCAGAGTTCCAGCCCCACACACTGAGAAGCTGGGTCCTAGGGGTGGGGGGCAGCGGGACATTAGTGAGGGGCACTGGGTAGGGACTGGCCATTGATGTTTACAAAGGGGTCCTGGTACAAAAAAGGTTGAGAACCACTGCTCTGTACACTACCACATTATTCCATGCAAGAATTGAAGCAATATGCCTTGCGTGTCCTCTCTTAGTCAGGGGTTATGAAACAGCATTAAAAAAATGAGCCAGACTTCCTGTGCAGCCTTAAATGTTGTTTAAGAAATTGGTGCCAGATCATGAAAGCTATGTGAACTGTTGTACTACTAAGTCATATGTTTTATTTCTATATTAGTCATCATGGAAAGCAAAATAATTGGTTAATGGGACACTAATTAACTATGCTTCTGTTAATGGGGAATGACCCTGTACTCCTGAATTCAAGAGATCAGAAATTGGGCTACTGAAGTAGGATTTGTCTATGTATGTACATATTAGAGCATTCATATTTGTATGTTGGCAGTGTAGCTGTGAGGGTTTGGCTTGGGTGTAGGGAGATAGGCCTGTGGATAGACCCTGGGGGGCAACTAGGAGGTTAGCAGGGTTGGGGCACAGGTTACCAGAGCTGAGAGAGAAGATCCAAGAGACATAGTCCATGACAAAACCAGAAGTCATGAGCCAGGGTTCAGGAACCAGAGGTCAGGAGCCAGGGTCAGGAGTCAGGAAACTGGTTACCAGAGCTGAGAGAGAAGATCCAAGAAACATAGTCCATGACAAAACCAGAGGTCAGGAGCCAGGGATCAGGGAACCAATGCTGATTCCCAGGGAAAACCTGAAATTGGTGTCAAGAAAGCCAAGCCAAATCAAGATGCCAGGAAAACCAGAGAGAAGAACCAGCACTGAGTTTCAGGGGAAATCCAAGATAAGGGTTAAGAAAAGCCAAAGCTGGGTCAGAAGTCAGGAGAACCAGGGAGAGCTGTGAATGCAAGGCTTGTGAAAACAGACTGAGGCTGTATGAAGGTGTGCCTGCAACATGAGACTGTAGGTGTGTTTAAAATGGCTAAGTAGTATATTCAGCAGCCAATCTAGTTGCGGAGAACCAGGTCAGCCACCCAGATGTGGTAACTCACGTGCTTGGCCCAGCATACTTTCATATGCCAAAACAGAAGCGCTTACAGCGTGGCCCTGTCAGATTCCAGTGAATCTGTAAATTCTGCTAAATACCTTGTCAACAGGACACAAAAGAAGGAAAGGATATACCAACTTTTACAAGTCAGATTGAGTCTTACAGAAGAAACAGATGTGGAGGATTCTTACATGGCAAAGGGAAGGTGGCATTTGAG
>NW_005842371.1:390701-392776 GCF_000455745.1 Alligator sinensis | reverse complement strand
CAAGGATGGTGATAATGATGATGGTGGTGGTGATGACAACAACGATAAGACCAAGAAACATGATATGCTAGCTTTAAGTGAAGAGGGTTCAAGAACATCTTTCATGTTTTCATAAGTCTCTAAAACAAAGGTAAAATGAAAGTGGCAAAGCAGAAAAATGACCCAATATATAATTATTATTTTAGGATTTAGTTTTGCTTTTATAACAGAATATGTAAGATTTTTTATGCTGTTTCAGGTTTCTGTACTGTTTCCCATCATCATGAGGTCTGAGTTACTGTGAAAATTCAAAATCAAGAGCATCAGATTGCTTGTCTATTCCAAGGTAATTTAAAATTAGGATCACTGAACTATAAAATACATTTTAGTTTTAAATTCTGGGAATTACTGTAATGAAGCTTACTATTGATCTCTCTGGAATGGTTCCAGATGCAGCATGGCAATTAATTCTTTAGCTGTTAGGACAAAATTACTTCTTCAGTGTAGCTAGCCATCAACCATCCTGAAGTACAAGGACTGACTGCATTATGTTTTTGTTCTTGTATAACTGCTTCTGTTCATATAAAGATCTAAAATTTTAAACATTTTTACTGAACCTAGTGTTCTCACTTACTTTCCATGATAGCAAGTTTCTACAGTTAGTTATATCTTGAACTAAAAAAGGATGTTTTTCTCATTAAATTTGTCATGTCTCTGTGACATTGAACTCCATCTTGTTTTTGCATTGCAGCAAAACATTTAAACAATCAGGCTTTTGAAAATCATTGGTTATTTCAGGGGCGGTCAATTATTTTGGCTGGAGGGCCGCTTCACAAATTTTGGTGAGCTGCCGAGGGCCTGGCCCTTGACTAGTGCTCCGGCCACTTCTTGCCATCTTGGTACCAGAAGTCCCACACAGAATTTTTTGTTCTGATTTGTATGTGTTTGCATTGTGTATATATAGAGGTGATTGCATAATAGCACAAAATGAATTCTTGCTGGGGGAGGTGTGGGTGGGTGGGTGGGTATGGGGTTTGTGGGGGAATGTGGGTATATGTGGGGAAGGGTGTGGAGGTATGTATGGATGTGTGGGTATGAAGGGCTTGTGGGGGCAGTGTTTGTTGGGATGTGTGGATATGTGTGGGTGGGTATGGGGTTTGTGGGGTGTGTATGGGGGTGGCTGGGTGTGTATGGGGGGTGTGGATGAGTGTGTGTACTGAGGTGTGTTCAGGTAGTAGTGAGGGACTCCCCCCCAGAGACCCATAGATGTGTGTAGGGGGTGCATGTGGGGAGGGGTGTGGGGGCAGTGCAATGTTTGTTGGGTGTATGATTGTGTGTGGGGGAGATTGTAGTTGTGGAGTTTGCGGGGGAGGGTTTGTGGGTATGGCGGGGTGTGCATGGGAGCCCCCTGCATGCACCCCTGACCTGGTCAGCACCAGCTCCCACCCCGCAACAGAGCTGCATGTCCTGTGGCACCTCCCTGCCACTGCCAGCAGCATGCAGCCCCAGTGTGTCCCATGCCTTCTCCAGAATGCCCCCGGCAAGAGCACATAAACAAGACACGTGCACAGCCCTGCTCTGGCCTCCATGCCTGCTCCTCACCACCTGCCTGTGGTGTGTCCTACTGCCCCCTGGGCACACAGTGGGGCTGGGATGGCTCCACGCTGGACTGCCTTGCAGTCCTGGCAGGGACCTGTGCACAACCCCAACCTACCTTGTGCTTGCTGCAGACTCACCTGCTCACACTGAACAGCAGCAACAGCAGCACTGATGGGGCAGCAGTGTGCTCCATGCAGGGGAAAGTGGCTCCTCCAGGGGAAAAGTGGCCCCTCCTGCAGCAGCCGTACGGAGTCCATACCTGGCTGCTCTGTGGCTCCTCTGCACTGCCCCTGCTGTCCCATAGGGCAGCTTGGAGGTGGCATTGACAGTGCCATGTGGGCTCCATGCAGCTGCTGCAGGAAGCACTGAGCAACACTGAAGCAGAGAGGCTGCTTTTTTCTTGCATGGAGCACATTTCTACCACACCAGCACTGTTGTTGCTACAGCAGCTTAGCATGAGCAGGCAAATCTGCTGCAGGCATGGGGCAGGTTGGGGC
>NW_005842371.1:348306-390670 GCF_000455745.1 Alligator sinensis | reverse complement strand
TCTTCCCCACCAATACCACAGGGCTAGGCCCAGCAGCTGTCACCACCTGAGCTGCCTAGAAAGGCAATCCAGCGCGGAGCTGCCCTAGCCTTGTTGCATGCCTAGGGGGCAGCACGATGCACCACTGTAGGACGATGCCTGGACCAGGAGGGACCAAAGGATCTATTGTGAGCCAGACAAAGCCCCTCCATAGGTGGTATTTTGCCCACCCCTAGGTTATTTCATCTTCCTCTTGATTACCATTCAGTTTATCTTCTTTTCTATCCTGTATTTGTTGGAGAATCCTAAATTCTCAACAAAATCAGTTCAGTTTTTTATTTAGTAAATGTTGCTACTTATTGAACAAGCTTTCATTTACCTATTTTGTAAAATGTGTGTAAAATCTGAGCATATTTATTTTCAAAAATTTTATAGATTAAGTTTTAGCTTGTATCTACATGTGATGAATGTCAACTAAATTCAGTTGAGAATGTAAATATATTAGGTCAGTTCCTTGATGAGTGTAATTTAGTTCAGTTTGGTTCCTTGAACTCAAGGAATGTAACTATGCTGAATGGTTGAGAATTCAGCCCATTGGAACTACTTGTTTATTTTTATAAACTATTTTATAAATTTACCTCATAGAAAATATGGTCAAGATTTTCAAATGGGCCCAATGATTCCATGTGTCCATTTTTGGATGCTCATCTTCAGGTAATTTAAATGGTTTTGATTTTCAAAGAGCTGCAACTCAGTGTTTTCTAAACATAAAATAATACTTCAATACATAAGAAGTTGAGTATCCAGAATATGAAGTACCCAAAAGAAGTAATCACTTTTAAATAGCTCACTTTAGTGAACTCTTTTAAACTAACTGAACTCCATTTAAGAACTGGATGAGATGCATAACTTGCATTTGAAGAGTCCCTTCCCATGTTTGACAACAAAAAGACTATTTGGGACTGATTTTCATTTAAAAATCCCAAACCACTGCAAATTGGATCTTGAGACTTGGATAGGTTGCAACAGCCATTTCTCCTCTTATTAAATGTCTTCCATCATATGTTCCTGCCATCCATTTCTCCTTTGCATTGTTTGAACTAGTTCCATCAGAAGTACCTCTCTATTAGTTGAGCTATTAGCTGGCAGTAAGTTCTGCTTTCAGAGAAACAAGTTGCACAGTGTGCAGCCTGTTCACAGCCTGCACAACAGTTGCAGCAATCTTTATAACAATTTAAAATAATAGAAATCAGGGAGAGAAGAGATGGAACAGGGTCATACAAGTGAACAGCTGTTGTAAGAGATGATCTAAGAGGAGGGAAGGAAATCACTTCTAAAAGACATGCAACAAAGTTTTCCAATAACTTGAGGTTTTGCTGAGTCTTTTGCAACTTCAAACAAGTTTGAGAGGATTTTTTTTTTTTAAGTTTGAAAGGGTTTTCTTTTATCCTCTATTTGGAATGTCTTGTACTTTGTTTATACTGTTGCCTGAACATTGCATTCTGTTTGGTCTGGCGTTTCTAATCTTCATAAAGCCTACATCAAACGTATCTACAAAACAGTTCATTTTGTTGAAATGTCTGTTATTTTGAATCCTTCAGACAATAAGTACCAAGATATTGAAGTTTCTGTTCTATTAAACACTTGGTTGCATCAGGCACTAAAGCATCTTAAAGCTTTGCTATACTAAGGGTTTTTCCACATGTTGGCTATGTAAATATGCTTTGAGGTTAATATAAATTACATTTACCTATGTAAAGGAGCCATAGTGAAAAAATAGGTTTGAATGTATGTGGGGAAAAAAGAAAAATCCTATATAGTCATGACAAAGGAGAACTCTTATACACAAGCTTAACTTTAAACAACTGCATAGCCCCACTGAGTTTATTTGGATTACTCATACTTGAGTACATGCTTAAGCACTTTCCTGTATATGGGCCTTTTATGCTCAGTATTGTATGAACCTGTTCCAGATTTCACTGAAGTCAGTGGATACAGCCCCATTGACTTTGGAGAACTTTGGATTAGGGTCTACATTTGTAAAGAATTCATTGTCTTTTGAGAGGTTTGCTTGACCAGTTTACTCACTTTGGTTGTTTTAAGATCCTTGAGAAAGGCATGCACAGGAGAAGGAAGACAAACAGAGATGGATTTAAATGTAAGGCCACAACCTTATTAGTAACCTGAACCATCTAGTCAAATTCCAATGTACCAGGCATTTTTAGTGGGTTTAAGTAGGCCAGAGGTATTGTTCCTACCATGTAATGCTCCTATAGATGATCCTTACATGTAGGGCGTTTATATACATGCTCCAGGAGTGTGTGTTGAGGGGCATTTTACTTACAGTGTATCCAAGAGCCATTATAATTAAGGTTCCAAGAGCATTGTGCATCAGCACCCCATTCTTCAAAATGGCAGTGGGGACACTTTATTTAAAGTTTGTTGAACAAGCGTTAGATAAAGTGCCTCTGCCACTATTTTGCAGCACAGGGATACTGATGCATGAGATGTGCGAGGCTGCTGGAGCACAATAATTGCCATGCTCCAGAAAAATCAGTTAATTGAGTCTCCTCCGATGCTCTAGACTTTCAGTGCATTGAAGCAGCCTTCCTGCTTTTGTATGGACACTCGGGGTACTAAAGTTAATATTCATTACCTAAAGTGCAACAGTGAATGTGTAGATCCACCCCATTAACCACAGCATGATCTTTCCTCTCAGTATTACTGCTCAATCAAACCAAACAGAGTTTAATTTGGTTTTAGACAAACTCTTCTTTTTTTTTCAGCTTGTGTCCTGGGCTGTCTGGTTCTCATGTAAAAGCAATGGAACCATTTACGCAAATGTTGTCATGTGTCATTGCTAAATATTAACTAGTTAATGATTATGAGTGAATGCAAGGGATGGGAATAATTGATACAATAACTTTAAAAATATGATAATAACCCACTTTTATATAGTGACATCTAGATTATATAGTAATCTTTTCATCTGTGGATTGCAAAATGTTTTATAAAGGAGGTATGTCATAGAATCATATCATAAAATCATAGAAATGAAGGGCCAGAAGGGACCTCAAAAGATGATCGAGTTCAGCACCCCTGCTCTGGGCAGGAATACTGCTGAAATCAAATGACCCTAGCAAGGCGTTTGTCCAGTCTCCTCTTGAAGACGTCCAAGGTTGGGGACTATTCCAGGTTTTGCTCACCCTTACCATAAAGAATTTCTTCCTTACATCCAACCTGAAACCATCCTCTAACAGTTTATAGCCATTGCTCCTTGTCTTCCCTCGTGGTGCTCTAGTGAACAGATTTCTGTTCACCCCTTACATACCTATAGAGGCCACCAGTTCCTCCCTCAGTCTTCCCCAGTCTGAACAGTCCCAGATCCCTAAGTCTTTCCTCATAAGATTTGTCCTCCAGGCCCTTATGTTACACATCTACAAAATAAAACACATTTTTATGTACATGTAGGAAAAGGTAGAGAATTGCTCTGTTCTTTGTGGTGGTGCTTGGAATACTGTGTCCAGTTCAGGCATTACCCTTTAAGAAAGGTGTATACACACTGGAGAGCAATAGAATGAAGAGGGTCAGGAAAATGACCTATGAGAAAAGAGCGAAAGAACTGGGTTCATTTAGTCTACAAAATAGATGACTAAGTGGAACGTAAGAGTAACAGTATAACAGAGCAGTATTCAAATATGTAAAATTCATTATAAAGAAAACAATGATTAATTGTTTTCTATTCCACTTGGGTAGGACACGAATTATATCAGCTGAATTTGTAACACGAATAATTTAGGTTAGTTATTAGGAAATTAGATATATGGTTAAGCACTGGAGCAGGCTATCTAGGAAACTTTAGGCATTCCTTTCTTTGGAGGTTTTAAGAGCAGACTGGGGTGGGGGAGGGTCTATCAGGGATGAACTCACTTTAGGGTATGCACAGGCATTACATAGATATTGCCCTATCCAAGGTTCATGAAGGATGAAACCAGACGAGTTTTATAGAAATGATTCTAGAATCCTAGATAATGCGAGACTTCTTATACATTTTTAATAGTCTTTCATAATTCTAAGGTAGGGGTATACTTCTTTATTAAATTTAATAAAGATATTTTAAAAGTCCTACATAACACTATTTTATTTTCTAGTGAACTCTTAAGAACTTTCTAAAGAAAACAGATTGATACATCAAGATGTACACTACAGACAGGTGAAGATTATGACAGATCAGCTTAGGTTTGCTTCTCTGCAGAAACTTGAGGATCTCTGGACATAAACAAGAAGACACCTTGAGAGAAGAACTTAATATTGGGACCTTCTGAAATGAATTAAATTACTCCTGAAAGTCATGAAGAACATCCTTAAGTCCAGTTGCATCAGGTATGGGCTTGCAATCCTACTCTAAAAAGTCAGGAGACTGAGATTACAATATGCATAGGACATTTTGCTTCCATACTGTGCATTCAGCTACAACATAGATTGTTGAAGAATGGAAATCACACGGTTTTGACATCCAGTGGCTGCCATGCTCTGATGTGTTCAATAGTCTCAGTCCAGATTCCAATAACCAGTTGTTCAGACTGTAAACATCTCCCTTTGAACTGGGAAAAACTGACAACCTCATGAGAGATAACAACAGTTTGATAAACATGGAAACGAAATAACCTTTAAAAGTAAGCAGTACAGCTTTAGATAAGGACACAGTGGGTGCATCTACATGTGCACTTTAATGCATAGTAGCTTATTCTACTGTGCATTAAAGCATCAAAAAACCCCAGTGCTAATATGCTAATGTTCAGTAGAAATAGACTACTGCACATTAACATCACTAAAAAGGTGTGCACTTTTGCTATTGCACATCAGGGCAGCCTAATGCACATTTATGTAGTACCTCATATTAGAGGTACTAAACTTAATGTGCAATAGCAAAAGTGCATTAAGGCACATGTAGACATGCCCAGGGATGAGTATCAGACCCATATAGTATCAGCTCTTTGAATAAAAACAGTGCTTCAATCTCCAGGGATGTCACTTGTGTACCCTTCAGTCTTTGCACTTACAAAATGAAATCAGAAAAAAGGAACAACACTTTTTTGTCTAGAATGTTAAATAAGTTCCATTTTAGACTAAGTTGGTTCCTAGATAAAATCCCATCTGACATCACTTAGACTTTACAATCCTATACAACATTTCCTGTAGTCTCACCCAGCACCTACTACATAGCTCAAATCTCCTCACATATCAAAACTCTTCATAATTTTTAAAATATAAAATGCAAATCCCATTGTATACCTTAGCTTTTAAACAAGCAAGGTAAGAAACACACTTAGTATCCCTTGTGGTAAAGTGGGGAATTTTTAAAGGTTGGAATTTGCACATTTTCCTAAGCAGGCCAAACACTTCCCCAACTGCTGTTCCAACTAGAATCATACTCCAATTAATATTGTACAAACCTTTCTTACAAAGCAGTAATCTGAGCCTATTCTTCTGTGGAAAAAATAGCTGAGATTTTTAGAAAAATGTTTAGAGCTGAAATACAAGAATGGGTATTTTCATCCTTTACTGACTCCCCCTCCACCCCCTCACACCCCTAAAAAAACCCTTAATTATAAACATACATTCATTTTGAGGAATTTTTGTTTGGTTTTGTTTTTTTTGTTTTTGGGGGGGGGCAGGGGGGGTTATTGAGTACCCATAGATATAAGGTTCACAGAAGAATCCATAAAAAAAAATCCTGGACACATTTAAACTGCCTTCATTGTTTAAAGGATATTGTTATTATACTTGGTAAAATGCATTTTTAATGTTGTTAGTAACACTAGTTTTATTTCCCTTTTAATACAAAGCCTGTAGTGAGAAAGATTGTTCATCCACTATTTCAAAAAAGGAAACATACAAAGAAGCTACCTGTTTTGGATAGTGTTATGAACCTGACTCAAAGGGCACGTCCACACATTCATTAATGTACCACAGTTACTGTGCATTAAATTTAGTACTTATATAATCAAGTACTAAATTAATGCCCAGTAACTGGCATTACTGGGCAGTCCTGCCAGTGCGCACCTTTTTAGTGATGCTACTGTGCAGTAGCCTAATAATACTGTGCAGTAGTGTATTAGCACTGTTTGTGCTGTGGTATGCTACTGTACAATATTACTAGGCTACTGTACAGTTAGTGTCTTGTGTAGATGGACCTAAAGAGTAGGAAATCTGACAAAATCAGCAGGTCATGGACATCCCTAGGAGGAAACAAGGTCACTGGTGAGAAATGAAAAGGTGAGCCCACCCCCTTCCACATGCTTACTGCTTCCCATGAGCCAGACAGAGATATATCAGATTTGGTTGGTCCATTGTTCCTAACTATTATTAATTCAATCCTGTGTCTTTAGGGACTTCAGGGCCTCTTGATCCATGTTAGTTGAGGCTAATTAGGCTGGAGGTTACATGGTAGGAGCACTACAATTACATCTACACATGCACTTTACTGCGCAGTAGACTAAATATACAGCACAATGAAGTGTCACCGCCTACACATGTACCACTATTAGGTTACACTAGATTAATTTACTCCACCATATAATAGTCCCATCAGAAACAGTTACTATCCAACAACGAAGTAAATCACTGTGCTTAAATGCACATGTAAACAGTGATGTTGGGATTAGTTTACTCCAGTTCAAGTTGCACCAGAGTTTTTTCAGTCACGTTAATTGCAGATGTAAATATGCCCACTGCACACATTTTCTACTATGGATACAAAAATTCTTAGTTTTTCTCCCTTTACTACTATCATCTATTATCTGATACCTGTATACAAGTCGTTCTTCTGAAAGCAATGGCATATTCACTTACATTCCAAACTGCAGTGCTAGCACTGAATGACTTTGCTGAGGCTCCACACAGGTACAAGACTGTCATGATCTATTACTCAATTATTTTTATGTTCAACAAGCTCTACATATCATTTGGAAAGGACATTTGAAGATGACATTTATTTGGACATTTGACATTTAGATATAGGCAATCGCTTCCTTTCAGAAAGAGCAAAAAATACACCCAATACAAAACTATATAGTCCATTTTTCTAAGAGAGAGTGAAAAAAAATCTCAATTTGAAAATAAATGAAAATAATGTATTCCTATGGGATTTTTAAAGCAAATTTTATAAAGTTTGCTTGATGAATAATGGTGAGAAAATCTTATATGCCACTGTCAGAATGGATTACAAATGGCAGATTCTACCTGAACCATACCTTTTATGGCTTGGACTTTATGGGCAGATGAATACTCATGAGTGTGTGTCAGCTGATCTGTTCTGTTTAATTTATCTGCTTTTATCCTGCACTAAATGCAACTAACCCACAGTAATTTAATCTCAGTTCACCCTTTGGGAGAGAGGGGTGTGTGTGCAAATCTTAGACTGGGCTTCACCATTTTTAGACAAGTCTATTGTACCAAGCTTCTGTTCTGTTATGGGTATAGACTGGTTCCCATTCTCTTGTACCAATAAAATGTCTGTACCTGGCTCTAAGGATCTTTTCAAGCCCAAATGGAAACAAGTAAACTAATGGGTATTGAGGTTGTTTTGGACTGATTTTTTTGTGTGTGTGTGACTTAGGTACCCAATTAGGCTCCTGCAAGTTTGGTTTGAATCTGACTCTACATGGCTTACCTAAGCCCACATGTGAAGTCTGGATCAGTAATAGGACATTCCTCAGTAGGTGTATCTAAACATGCGCTTTAATGAGCATTAGTCTATTTTAATATGCATAAGCCTATTTTAATGTATATTAAAGTGTCACAAAAAGCCATGCTGTTTAGCTAATGCACATTAAAATAGGCTAATGCACATTTTTGTAGTACCTTACAATTTCTCTTAGAAGAGAACTTTCTGGAGCATGTGGAAGTCAATGTATGCAGAAGGCTGAAAGTTATCCAAGTAATTTGTGTGTGTACCGTTTACTGTGGGTGTTTCATAATGTTGCTCAAATGCAATTGATTGAAAGTATTGTTTCATAAACGTTGCCATTTCTTGTTATGTGTTTTTAATACATTCATTCTTTTTCCATATTTATAAAACACTGGATAGCATTTCAAAATGAAAAGGAAGTATTTTAAATTGGTAAAACTCCTTGACTATATGTCAGACCCCAGTGAGGTCTATATGAGATCTATATCTAGAAGAGGGCAATGAACAAATTTCTCACTGTTAAAGTAAAGTAATACTCAGATTTCCCAACACTTCTCCAGCCTTCCTCTTGAAGGTGAGCACTGTACCTTGTATGTCATATTCATTGAATAAACAGCACTGGGGAAGTTTCTGGACTATTGGGAATAGGGGCTTAGGCTAGAACCCAGAGCCTCCTCTTATACAGGTAAGCATCTAAATCCCACACACTGGTTTGTTGTTTTCTTACTGGCCCTACATGTCTCTTTCTCCTCTCCTCTCTCTACCTTCAAGAAGAAGGCCACTTGAACTGTTTGTAACCTGGTGGTTAGAGCAACTTTTTGGGAAGCAGGGGATGCAGATTCAAATGCCCTCTGGATGAGGTGGGGAGTGGGGGTTTCTGGAACCTGAATTTTCTCTCTCTTGGGTGAGCACCTAACTAGACTGGTTAGGGCAATCACCCAAAAGTGGAGAAAATTCAGGTTCTAGCACCTCACCACTTCCCGAACTAAGCTAAAACTTATTGAGAAGGTGTTCCTTCTACATATGACACCTCCAAATCATTGGTTTGTTTTTGTTTTTGTTTTGTTTGTTTATTTGTTGGCCTGGCTACAATATCAGGGCTTACTTAGCCATATGTACATACCTGGGCAATCCTATTTTACTGTGTATGTGCCTGCCATGAGCATCAACTACTGAGCTGAAAAACACACATTACTTCTATTTTGGGACTCCTAATAGGACATTTTAGACTGTAAGTTCAATAGATTTATAGAAAAGCAGTGCTAGAAAGCACCTCAGGAACTCATCTAGTCCAGCCCCCTAAACAAGACAAGCTTGTCCCTGCCTGAAGCACTACAGACACATTTGTCTGAAGTGTTTTTTGAAGCTGGCAATATCCCTTATGGTATGTTTATTCAGTTTTATTGCAATAAGATCTCCATCTCAGCTGGGGCTTTTCAGAACTAGTTATACAAATAATCAACAACAATAATAAAGTGTTATGGGATTGCTTTTAATGGCTATGTGCAATAAAGAGACTTTTTGGTTTTATGTTTCATCCAAGTAATTGTTTTGGAAGGTTCTCTTACTGGCCTCTTAAACTGTGCTCAGAAAAGGAAAATAATATTGGCAGAAATACTGACTGAAAAGTAGTAGTAATAATGTAGGCTTTTGTAACCTAATAATATTAAATCAGTAGTAAATACAGTAAAAGCTCTGTTATCTGGCATCCATGGGGAATGGAGGGTGCTGGTTAATCAAATATGCTGGTTATTTGAGAGCTTATCTCCAGCCTGGCAGACTGGAGGTGTCTTTCCCTTTTCAGGCCACCACCCCTCCCACTGAGTCCAGTGCACCAGGGCTTTCACTCCCTGGCATCAGTGTGCCAGGGGACAGGGAGGGAGGGCCCACGCAGGCTGCTTTGCCCTGGACTGTGGTCCTTGGGGAAGAAGTGGGACTCAGCTCATGGTGGCAAAACAGGAAGTGCCACGATGAGACTTCTGGTTTTGCTTTTGCCGTGCTGATCCACTGCCATAAACAACAGATGCCGTTTATAGCAGATGCTGGTTAATAGAGCATTCCGGGTGGTAAAGTGCTGGATAACACAGCTTTTCCTGTAATTTAGTGAATACAGCCTTTTGTACAAATGGTAGTTCTTTTTGTTCATGATTTTTTCATAAGCAAGTGGTGGTGCTTGGTAATATCTATTGTTTGAATTTCTTCTGAGCAAGGACACACATTATCCAAGTACAGGCTTTACTCAATCGTCACGTGAAAAAAGTTTTTGTATGCAAATGTTCTTTGCAAATAAGTACAAGGGGAGTTTAACAAAATCAAAATTAAATTTATTTACCACCAGACAGTGTTAGTAAATATACAGTTCCTACTAATCACCTCATCATATAGAAAAGTTGGAACTCCTTCCAGTTTAAATACCTCCAAGTTAAACTGTGAATGTGAAATTTCGACCCCTTGCATTTCCTTTTTTGCATAGATAACCATGGGCAGGTACAGGTTTGTTTCTTAAAAACCACCTTACATTTTCTAACAGCTGTGTAGGAACTGTGGAAAATGAATCATGGAGACAAGCAATCTCTCGGCTCTCAGGGAAAATTATTGTTTTCTTTCTTCTGAGTTAAATTACATCCTATAAGAATATCATAAATATTACTCAACGCTAGGCCATGATACTGTAAATAATAGTCAATGTACTAGTTCTGGCATGTATGTTCAGAATTCTTTTTACACTTTGTTGATACATCTGAGATGTATATGGTTGGAAAAAAGAATAGAAAATGTGAGCTAGGAAAAAAAAAGCCTTAACACATGTGCATGTGTACAAACAACCTTTTTCCCCCCTCTCAAATAGAACACATTTTGTTATATGCCATGTTAAACAATACTGGCTCTAAATATTCATTTTCTGCATGACTAAATAACATCAGAGGGCCAAAACTTGAAGGCTTCCCTTCTTCATTCAATATTGACCTGCAGCTGCTATTTTTAAGGGTACTATTATAATGAACTGAAAAAGTCAACATGTCTTTCAGGTGTAATTATTATAGCTGCTCAGTGCTGTGGAAGTTCAAAACTTCCCAGGTGTACTGAGCAGTGGAACACATATAGCATACTTGGAGGCAAGTATCCAAGGCACTTCAGCTACTAGGTTCTAGAGCCTCTGGCCTTGATGGGCACGTCCATACATGCAAGCACATGCGCTTGCAGCAGCTCAAATAGAAGCGGTGCAAATTTGAGCTGGGGCTTTTTGACTTAGCTCACATGCTCGGGCATGCACTTTGTTGTGGAGCAAATTGTGCTACATGGGGCAAAGTAACCCTGTCTGGCTCCTCCCAGACCTGCAGCCAAGGGGAGCTAGAGCCCAGAGCCAGCACCTGTGCTGTCCCCAGCAGTATAAAAAGTTGCCCTGTCCTGACCCCAGCAGTGCAAAAACCTGCTCTGGCTAGCAGCTCAGGGTTACTTTACCTCAGGAGCTTCATTGTTTCATTTTAATCATGGAAAAAAATCTATATAATAGTGGTATTTCATTTTAATCAGAAAAAGTTTGCGTTACTTTTTTTTAATCCAAAAATTGGGGATTTAAAAAAAAAACAGAGATAACCTGGATCCCGGGTTATTAGCAATATTTTTTGCCTGGTATCTGTCACTGATAAGCAGGTTGTACCACATTGCAATTGCTGGTGTCAATGTGCTATTCATAACCATGCCCAAATTAGTTTGAATCTAACTAGTTCAGGTAGCAGACAGTGAATATGCTTGTGTCCCAGTGAACCCTAGGGCACAAGTAGGCTTATGTAGCCTACCATGAAGACCCTGCTGCCAGATCTTCAATGTTATTGGTTACCAAGCTACCTAGAATGAAACAAAAGTCTTTCCTCTCTCCTGTTGCCTAAGAAAAGGTGTTCCAGACAGCTACTGACTCCAAAAAACACGTATGTATTGATCAGGAATACTATTTCACTTCTTTTAAAGGAGACTCTCAGAACAGACAGCATTACAATAAAAGACAGTGGATTAAACATATTTTTGTATATCATTAAGAATAACATCCTATAACCTAGGCCACAGAATTTCATCCAGATTTTTCTGTATTTCAACCTATAACTTGTATTTGACTAAAGTAAATCTTCTAGAAAGACATCCAGTCTTGATTTAAAGACTTCACAAGACAGAAAATGAACTATTTTGACAGTTATTAATTGTCATCACTTTTAAACATGCATGCTTCATTTTTTACTTGAATTTCCAGCTACTGGTTCTTGTCATGTCTTTCTCTGCTAGGTTTAAGAATCCCTTGGTACCTGGTATTCTCTTCCGGTGAGCCTATTTGTACACAGTAATAAAGCTATCCGTTGATTTTCTTTTGATTAACTAAACAAATTAATCTCTTCAGGAGCTAAAAAGGCATTTTGTCCTGTCCTCAAATGATGCTTTGTGTTACTCTTCTCTATCCTTTCCGCTTTGGAAAGGAGCTCTCCTTGGGAGGCTGGAGACAGCAGGGGAATGAGCAGGGGGCTGGAGACAGCCATGGAGACATTCCCCTGCTGTCTTCAGCCTCGGGAGAGCAGGGGACAGCAGGGGAATGTCTCTGGGGCTGTTTCCAGTTTCCTGCTCATTGCCCTGTTATAACCAGCCTCCCAAGGTCCCCTCCTCCCTCTTCCAGCCCCCTAACTCCCTGCTTACCTGGCAAAAGCTGGGTCCAGGTCCCTGCAGCTTGCACCGCTGCCTGCCTAGCATGGGCAGGCAGCATGCTTCTGGAGCGGGGAAAGGGCCAATCATAGAGATGCTCTGGCACTCTGCCAAAGCATCTCTGGAGGACTGTGGAGGACTGCCAGAGCGTCTCTGGAGGACTGAGCCTCCGGTTGCCTCAGCCTGACCTGTTTTTTCCCCCCGGGGTTTTGTTTGACCTCTGGATATCCAGGGGTCTAATTTTCTCCCTGCGCTGCAAACATTTTTTCTGTCCTGCATGGGCCTCTTGCCCCGCCTCAAAGGGGTTTGAGACAGGACAAGAGGCACGTGCCCACTCATCTGGACACACCCGATAGGTCCCCATAAGCACTCAGATACATGATTAAAGTGAACGGATAGGACTGACATGAAAGAGAAATGCTGTAAATGCCCCTTGGTACACTGCCTAAAGCAATTACAATTCAGGTTAAAACATGGTTGTATCTCCACTGCAGAGTTTAGTCCTCTGTTTGGTGTGTCCTCTGCCATCTACTCCTTTGTTAAGGCAAATGAGCAACTTTCAGGTCTCCTAGTCTCTGTATTGTCCCTCTACAGTTGTGCTTTGGTCATAGGCTGATTCCACTTCAGCAGCACTGGACTAGAAGGCACCTAGCAGTCCCTGACTGTATATGTATTTTCCATAGTCCCTGCTCATTAGGTCCACCCCACTGTCAGAGCATTTGACTGCTTCCACTATAATCCTCAGTAACCTGGCCACTTAGTTTATATCAGTCTCTAAAGCCTGGGTTAGCTGCTGACCCAGGGCATTCCCCCTCAGACTCTGCTTTCCCCATGGCTTCAGCACAGACCTGGATCTTGGTGCAGAGTCTTCCAGTCATTACTTGCTCTGCCTGTGGCTCCTTACTTCCGCTTCTCTGGTTCATAGATTCATAGATTCATAGATGTTAGGGTCGGAAGGGACCTCAATAGATCATCGAGTCCGACCCCCTGCACAGGCAGGAAAGAGTTCTGGGTCTAGATGACTTCAGCTAGATGCATATCCAACCTCCTCTTGAAGACCCCCAGGGTATGGGAGAGCACCACCTCCCTTGGGAGCCCATTCCAGACCTTGGCTACTCTAACTGTGAAGAAGTTCTTCCTAATGTCCAGTCTAAATCTGCTCTCTGCTAGCTTGTGGCCATTATTTCTTGTAACCCCCGGGGGCGCCTTGGTGAATAAAACCTCACCAATTCCCTTCTGTGCCCCTGTGATGAACTTATAGGCAGCCACAAGGTTGCCTCTCAACCTTCTCTTGCGGAGGCTGAAAAGGTCCAGGATCTCTAGTCTCTCCTCGTAGGGCTTGGTCTGCAAGCCCTTAACCATACGAGTGGCCCTTCTCTGGACCCTCTCCAGGTTATCCGCATCCCTGTTGAAGTGCGGTGCCCAGAATTGCACGCAGTACTCCAACTGCGGTCTGACCAGCGCCCGATAGAGGGGAAGTATCACCTCCTTGGACCTATTCGTCATGCATCTGCTGATGCACGATAAAGTGCCATTGGCTTTTCTGATGGCTTCGTCACACTGCCGACTCATGTTCATCTTGGAGTCCACTAGGACTCCAAGATCCCTTTCCACTTCCGTGCCACCCAGCAGGTCATTCCCTAGGCTGTAGGTGTGCTGGACATTTTTCCTCCCTAGGTGCAGCACTTTGATTTGGCTTTGGCACTTTGGTTGGCTTTGCGTTGCTCAAGTCATCTGTACTTGGCATCCTTTCTGCTCATGGCTTGCCACATGGGCTCTCATGCAGCTCTTCAGCTACCAGCTTCCCTGCTTGCCTTACTCCATTACTGCTTTCTCAGGTTACAAACAGACATTGCATTTCTCCTGGGATAAACAATTTTATGCCAGGACAATGTGTGTTAATTCCAACACACATGTTTGTTGCCCCAGGATAAATCCTACAAAGATTCAGAGGACTAAGGTTTGTTATGCTTGAATCTGCAGTTTGGGAATTGGGAATGCAATAGACTCTGAACATGCAATTGCCCTTTACTTCCATGCATTTGGTAAGATTAATATAGGACCAGCCAGAGACTCTCCCCATTTCTCCCTCCCCATGAAGACCTTAGGGAAAGGTACTAAAGCCCCAGTCTGTGCTACCTTTTTAACACAGTGCTTCTACCCACATACTGGTGCTGGAGGAAGCCGTATTCAGAAGATGGGCATACTGTGTCTCCAGAGCAGCAGCCTAACAAAGGGTGGGGGGCAACTGGGGCACGAACCGTGGGTACCAACCTTGGTGAGGGTGTGCAAAAACTGCAGCAGCTTCACTGCTGGACCAGTCACCACCATGCCACAATCAGTGAAGCCAATGACATTGCCCCATGCACCACTACTGCCCAGGGTGTTCAGGTGTCCTATTATGCCTCTGTTTCAGAGATCCAGTAGCCCCAGTAGAAACTCACAGGCTTCAGATTTGGCTCGTGTACATCCACTGCGATTATTTGGGTTTGGAAAGCTGAAGGAAGTAATTTTAATTAAAAGCAGACTTGGTTTTCATAAAATGGGTATGTAATAGGTTTTCAAAAGTAATATCTAGAGGGTTCTGTGATTATGAGTATGCTTGTATTTTTGTAATGTCTGAATAATATACTGTAGCTGTGATGGTCCAGGAATTATGAGAGAGGCAAGGGTTTCTTTGGTTGACATCTTTTATTAGACCAGCTGTATAGTTTGGATAGCGTTAAACAAGCTTTTCGATGCAAGACATTCTTCTTCAGGTCTGGCTTCAAGTTTGAAGAATGTCTTGTATTCAGAAGCTTGAAAATCCAACTGGGAGTCATAAGCTATTTTTTTTTAATAGGACTAGGCTTCTAAATTATGCTAGCTTCTTAATGTTACGCACCTACATTTAAATTCCTATGCCTGTTTTGAAAACTCAGATTAGGACTTAGTTTTGCCCTAACTAACCAATTATGTTTTTAAAAGCTAATGTTTTTAACCTAAAAACCATGACTCTGTCTCCTGAGTCTTAAAAGTTAGTGGTACTAGTCACATGCAGAGAAGAGCACATGGTAAGAATCTGCAATATTGAAACCCTTCCAATTAACTTCCAAATTTGAGGCAATCACAATTTTTTCTCCAATAGAGTTTTGTTAGGAGGGGATCTATGCTTATTCTATGATAGACTAATTATCAATTTGTATAATCCAGTAGTGTAAAGATAATCTTAATCATTTAAACTGAATAAAATGAAAAACTAAATACTGTACTTTCAAATGGGTTTCAGAAGATTATGTCTGTGAGGCCTCCTCCACACGTACAGGTGTAGGTGCCAAGAGATCTAATGCACATTCCACATAGCTGTGCCTCTTGCCATGTCAAACATGCATGGCAGGCAATGTGATTGTGGGATTGTGCATTAGATCCTATCACGCCATATTGCCAGTGCAGGGGTAGCCTGATGTCAAGCTCCCCCTGCACCTACAAGAAGGAAGCTTCCATGACCCAAGCACCCCCTGGGCTGGGGAATAGTGGTAGCCATGATCTCCCAGGCTTCAGGTGCATGAAACCCCTGGGCCCAGGGGATCACAGCTGCCTGGATCTTCAGAGCCCAGTCGTTTCATGTACCTCGAACCCTGGGTATCAGGGTAGCTGCAAGTGCTAGGTCCCAGAGGTTTCATGCACCCGTGAGCCCTGGGAATTTTAGCTGCTGTGATCTCCAGGGCCTGGAGAGTTCACATTGGGCATGGTGCACTCCCCAGCCACTGGGGAGACCCTGCTATATGTGCAAATTAAAGCTTGGTAGCAACCAGCTATAATGTTAGTACACATTTAACTTTATAGTTGGCTGGAACTTTTTATTGTGTGATAAATACTTTTTACATCTAACTTGTCTTAAAGTAATTGCACATTTAACCAATTAACTGTGCAATACCCATAACATATAGAACTGTGATTTTCAACCTGTGATTCATGAACCCCTGGGGGTCTGAAGACTGTCTAAGGGGTCCACAAAAGTTTATTATGATCAATCAAAAGTATGTGAATACCCACACTTACAATTCAAAGGAGTCCACACCTCCATTTAAAATTGTTTAGGGATCCGCAAATGAAAAAAAAATTGAAAACTACTTATGTAGAGGGAGCCTAAGAAAATGCTGTACGATAGTAAAGCTTCAGAACTAACACCTTCATGACATTTCCTTGCTTAAATGCTGCTCTAAAGCAGCCTTGGGTAATGTTTTAATGTTAAGCCCACCAAACTCATACAAACAACATTTGCAAATGGCCAAAAAAGGAAAGTGTTTGGATTTAGTAGACAGGTGTAAAATATATCAGAAGTTTTGTGTGCTTTTGTTTAAACGATTTATGGAATTCAGACAGCTGGAAATCTAAAGGTGAAGCTTGGAAACAAGGAACTATTAACAGAAAGCATTTGGGAAAGGAATTTTGACAACTAATATTATGACAATTGCTTCAATATTTATCACAATGCTGCACTTATGTTTGCTTCCTTAATATAAATGAGACTACACACAGAAATTTATAGCTGTATCTTTTAGAACAGGAAAAAGTAAACTCACATTTTAAACTTAAAATCAAAGTCTTAATTAAATATGTTAGTTAGGCAGACATTGGAAAGGATGATTAAACTCTAGCTAGAGACTTGCCTGTCATCTACATTTTTAGGTTGTTGGCTCTTAAACCCACACTAAAGAATTCTATGCAGAGACATATTTTTTTACATTCAAATCTCCATATTAAAGTAATACTTAAAAATAGACTCTACACTTTTTTTCCTATCTGTCTTTGTATCTTAAGTACTTATATGACATCCCTTCCCATAGCATGTGAGCATCTCTTTCTCTTAATACACCCATTTTCACAAAACCTTTTTGATATAGAGAAATATTTCCTGCATTTTACAGATGTGTTACTGTTACTGTATATGAGCAAACCTCACTGACTAACATGGATCACCGGATACAAGAGGTTACGTGGGAACATAGGGATCTCTTCAAGGGCACACACGCTGTCGCTTTCAGAACAGGTGCTTTGGTAAGTCAATTATTTCATAGTAAATGCCACCACATTTGATATATTGTTGCCTCTGAATTATTTGAAGTTAAAATCAAAAGTCAATGTGTTGACATAAAAATCATGGATATTTTTTTCTTCCTCTGTTCTAATGCAATTCATCATACACAAGATTACTGTATGAAAAGAGACTGTGGATAAAAAAAAAATCATATTTTTCAATCTGCTTACACTGGGCAGAGGTACAACTGCCTATACTGCATCCTGAACAGTTCCCTATCCCCCCTCATGCAGTACCTAGTTGGGATAGATTTAGACAAGCTTCACTCAGTCATACACACTCCTGCACCACTGCTGCTGCTCTGTTCTCTGCACTGCTGGAGATGAAGATGGAGTCACTAAAAGAAAGGTGCTGGGGAAAGGAGGAGTAGGAGGGGAAGGCACCACATCCTGTATCCCTTCCAGTACCTCGACCATGGGCAGTACATAGACATCATGCCAAGCTTCCCCACTCACTTTCACACTACTGATTCAGAAAATTTAACATCGTAGCATAGACTCACTTCAGTTTTGCCTTGGTATAGACAGCCACTTTTCTTTTGTTTAATTATGTTGCTGAGGTCTTTTATAACAACACATGGAGAGGAGAAAACAAATTTAAAAAGCAGAATGAATCAATTACAAGTAGTTTAGAAATTGGGAGGTGGATTGGAGCTACTTTTAACTTCATCAAACTGAACTACAATTCATATTTAGTATCATTGTGTCCCATTAAAGTTAATTTTTCCTTATCTTATGTCACTGAAATAAATTGTCTTGGTCAATATAATGCAAAAAGTCTTAGGATTAAAGTGTTCTATATGAGTATAGTGGTCAGAGGTTTAATTTCTTCCTTAAAGAGTAAGTCAAAATATTACAGTCACTTTTCCAAACCTGGCAGCTTGCACTTGCTTCTTAACAGATGCCCAAAGTTTCATTTCTATGGAAGCTAAATAATTACAACACTTAGGCTAAGTACAGTCATTGGGATCATTAGGTTGAGGTTAAATCGATTCAGAATGCCTGCCTGATATCAGGTAAGTCAGGATGGGGGTCTAGCTGGATGGGGGGGGTTGGGGGTCTAACAGGCTGGAAGGGATTGGGTGTCCATTGGGCAATGAAGGGGAGGTGTGAGGGGGCGGGGGGCGGTAGGCACAACCTGTGAGATGCAGGGGGAAGGCATGACCCATGTTTGGGATAGGGTCCCCTTCCAATGAACCTACACCCCCATTTCTATCACCCCATCCCCCACTGGGACTTACTTACTCAGCAGCAGCAAACACTGATAAAAGTAGCTGTACCCAGAGCAGCTTGTGGGATTGGGGTTGAGAGGGCTGTCTGGTGGGGTGGTGGAGCAAAAGCCAGGGGGAGGGGGAGAGGAAGGGGCAAAAAATAGACCAGGGAGGAGGGAGTGAAAAGAGCAACCCTGGGACTAGGGCCAGTGGCTGAGTTTTCCCAGCCCTGGGGCTGCGTAGGGGAAGTGGACAGAAGTTTCATGCACTGGTTTGACCCCAATATAATAAGTCTAATACTACATAGATCCAGGTTTATCTTAAACTGGGTTCTACAACATTTAGACTGGTTTGCGTGCATGGAACTACTGTACAGTTACAGGTTTAGACTGTTTGCTGGTCACTGAGGCTGGGTTTAAGGGCATCACCAGAATGAGCTAAGTTTAAATTGGGCCGACATTTTGAACCCGATTTAACCTCCCCAAATGCCTGTACTTAGCATCAGAAAGAGCACTATGTTTAAATTAGGTCTGAGGACATTTTAGAGGCTAGAAGGGGCTGACAATGCAGGAAGCCGTAACAGCTTATAAACTTGCCTAGACTATGACTCAAAATAGGGAACTTTGCTGCCTATCTTAGCTTTCCCAATTACACGTACTCATCTGAAAAGAATCCTTCAAACATAGCCTACTATTTTGCTTTTATTAAAAAAAAAGAGGTAAAGACAAACTGGCAACCTTACCTACAAATGTTCTGCCTGCTGTTTAGTGGCTTAACTATTTTTGGTTGACGTATGGTGGTATTTTTGCTTTAATAGTGTCACTACAATGTGAATTCTTCTAAATGACCTAAATCTAGTAGAATTTTCTAAGCAGATGTAATTTGAAGAGCATGTGGGAAAGCGCTTTCTATAGGGTAATTTGATACTCTTTGGATGAAAAAAGTTGTTTCAGATGAAAATTTCCATTGATCCCTGCACAGTATAGGTCATATTGCAAGCTCCTTACCCTTGGAGAAATAGAGTCAATCTGGAGGACACTAGAAAAGTGTTCTTTAACCCCAACTCTTCCAGAGAGACTGAAACTAGATCATTAGTCCCTTCCTACTCCTTGTGGCAGCTTTCCACTTCATGAGGTGACCGGCACAGTTGCCTTCCCCCAAACTGCCACTGCCTCCCCATCTTCTGCCTGATCCCCAAAGCTCACAGCTGCCCAATCTCTGATGCACACTCCTGCCCCATCCCTCTTACCCCACTCAATCCCTATGTGCTCTGCTGCCCCATTTCCTGCATGATCCCTACACATGCTGGATTTGAATAGGGGTTAAATAGGAATGATCTTGCCTCTGGTGTGGGGTTGCATTAGATAGCCGCCAATGCTCCCTTCCACCTGTACTTTTCTATTATTTGAAAGTTCTCAGGAAGTGAATGACTGGTCTTGTGCACTTGCTATTAAGGACACCAGTGTGTATATGCAAATCCTTGCAGCTGCCAGATGTAATCAAAATCTGCCTGGAGTCAAAGTTTCTAACAGATTGTGTTCCTCCACAAAGCTGAATGTCACAGTGAGAGTGAAAATGTCAGTGGTTAGCAAAGCAGTATTTTAGATGCACATGGCTTATCAGTTCTCTGCTAATAACTACTATTCTATGCACTAAATCAATGAAATTACAGGAGATCAAGTGAGAACACAGTTTAAGCCCACAGAAGTTTTTGCATGCATCTGTAAGCAAACATTTTCCACAAATCTGACTTAGGACTTGATCTGAGATGACATCCTGTAAGTCTGTATTATTTATTTCCATACATACACACACATTTTTTATATCTTCTCTCAAAGATTGTGAACAAGGGAACCAAATTTGTATTCTTCCTAAAGCAAAGGTCCCTGACTTTAGTGGGAATTCTGAAGTAGCAGACTCTGTTCTCAGTTCCAAATGAAGAACTGTATTTTCAGTGCTTTACTTCTTTTAATGCTATTTCTGAAAACCCATTAAATTATACAGATTCAAATAATTTTGTGATAAGGGACATATAAAAACTGGGAATGACAGAAGGAAAAAGGGAGTTTTAGAGGGAAGTTTATATTAAAAGACAGACACCCACAAATATTAATTTATTAATCATTTTCTGTTTATTTTCTGCTCAGCTTCTAATTAATTTGCAATGTATGAGACCATCTGCTGCTGCAAAATCATTTTATTAATTTGAACAGGGATAATCTCTAAAATAATTAGTTTAGACTCATAGGCTATCACCTGAATTAGAAATGTATCAAAAAACCAAGGACCTGACCGTCAGAAGAGGGTTACTCCTAAGTATCCAAAAATGATCATTTACACAGCAGTATCAGATGAAATAAACACAAGTTCTCCACCCATTGATAAAACTCAGCAGTGGGGGATGAGGGGGTTATCTGGAGGGTTCTGATGACTCTTGGATAATGAGAATAATGCTGATAGGGAACTGGCTTGCAGGTTTCTTAAAGTCCGTCTAGGATAGAATAAGTGTCTTTGAATCTCCCACTTTGGCAGAACCAGCAGGCAAGCAGAATTTGGGGCTACTAGCTCTTAGGAGATTTAGGGAGTAGCCTGATAAAGGGTGAAAACTCTTCTTGTTTTGGTTTTCTATCTCAAAACCAAGTCTGTTGTGCATATATAATTCTTTTTTCCTACATAATAAATCCTTTTGTTGTTTGTCTTCTTACTGATTGCCTGGGGAAAGATTGATTTCTAGGCAAGTGATTCTCCAGGCTTACCCTTTCCAAGGAAAAGAGGAACTATAATTTATTTCATGACCCAGTGGGGTGACCACCTGGGGCTGGCAGAGATCGCTGCATTGAAGCTGCAGGGTCTGATATAGTCAGTAAAGCTGAAGATTTCCAGGTTAAGGAGTTAGCTAAGGGCAACCTCAGTCTGTTCTTTGAGGCAAGTGGCAGTGCAGTGGAAAGAAACTCAGGACTCTGGGAGCCCTGCATGGATGGGTTTATGACAGTGAGTTTTGGGTATGTATAAATTATGGTCTACTAAACTTGTCTTTGTTTTGACCTAGGAAAGGATTTGAAATCCAGTGTATGCCATCCATATAATTAATTTGCTATTTATTCCTTAATTCATTTGGTCAGATAACAGAAATATAAGGGAAATGAGCAAATCCGTGTATTCCTATCTGAATATCGGTAGCATCCCAGAATTTTCAAATGTCTGCTTGACACCGCCTAGCGTTGAACATTGAGAAGCTCATTTCCAAGAATAGTCATGGAAAGTGAATGCTAAAGGGATCAAAGTGTATTTATTTAAAAATCCGACTTGTTGTTTGAAAAAACGTTGTTATTAATCAGTGTCCATTGAAATACATTTTCCTCCTCACCTTTTAAACCATTTGCTTTCCTTGTGTTTTGAGTGAAATCCTGACTCTCATGAATTCACTTATAATGTTTTCATTGAATTCAGTACCTCCAGGATTTCACCCTATAAGGAATTCTATAATTCCCTCTTATCTTTAGTTCTTAAAACATGATGTCAGTTGAAGCAGATATTTTTTTCCACCCTGGTTGTTTCCTTAAAGTTTGGTTGATGCATTGTGTTTTTGTTCATGATGCCCTGTCAGATATATTAAACAGAGACAAGTTTGTACCTGCTTATTTTAAGGAATTTCCTTTAGCAAATCTCTTTCACAAATATACCTCTCAACATTTTTGTGGGTAGTGGAAGGAAAGCAGGCAGGCAGGCCTTCCAAAGGAGTTTCCTGGAAATCAGTTATAAGCAAAACTAATACCTTTACAAATATTAGCTGACATAGGAGTTCCAGAAAATAAAGAAGGTAAAGTAAAATTCTCTTTTTGAAACATGTACATTGAGCTACCTAACTCAGCTACAAAAATTATTACATAATTTGTATTATTTCTTTATGATAGCATATACTAGGTGCATCTACATGTGGTATTAATTCAATACAATAAAGCCTGACCCAGTTTGCACCAGAGTTTATTGCTCCCGGATGCAGTGTTTACACATGCACCCAGGACTGCAGCACATTGAGCCAGGGTGGTAGAGCCCTGGCTGGCAGTGGGCCTGGGGGGTCAGCCTGCCAGCCTGGAGCTGTCCGCCCCCTCAATCAACATGCTGAAGAGGCTTGGGCTTGGGGCACAGGGGTGCTACAGTCTGGGGCTAGCTGGAAGGCAACACCCACACTGTAGCAAGCTCATGCCCCAGCCAACCCCATCACCATCTCCACATATGTTGTTCTGTACATAACTACTTTGCTATTGGGTTGTACTTGTCAGGCAGTTCTATCCTACAGCAGAGTTAACTGGTTTACTGCAGCCTAATAGCACTGCATGACTAGACGGTGACACATTACTGTGGAACTAATTAGTCATCTCTACAGTAAAGCGTCTCATGTAAATGCACCCCTTGTATATCTTAAATAATTACATCACATCTTTCACAATGTCATTTCAAGCTTTTTTCCAAACCAGGGGTACTAAGGTTGTTTTGAAAGTGGAGGGGTTAATTTCCATTCACTTCCATAGGCTTTCCATTAGGCAACTTGGTGCTGTAATGACAGACCTCTTTTAATGGGCCTGTTCCTGCAAGACACTGATTACCTCATGCAAGGTGTTCAGATTCCACAGTTCCTTGAAGCTGTAAGAAAGGTAATTTGAGCAGTCATTTGAAGCTTTAGGTAATTTGAGCAGCATCTTAAATACATATTTAAGAGTGATATCTGACCCATGAAAGTCAATATGAGTTTTGCTATTGATTTTCAATAAGGCTAAGACTGCACACAGGAGCCTAAAGGGATCGGGGCTGCATGGTACAAAGTGACAACAATTTTCATTCCCAGTCCCCTCAGTTTTTCCATTCATATACCTCAGAGTGGTTGCCTCTGTGCTCCAATATATAATCATAGATATTCTGGGTGTTGGAAAAACTATTTGAATTGAATTGTAACTATTTGAATTGAGAAGTATAGACTCTATATACCATTTTGTCATGGTGTAGAGCATCTGTACATTTTTTAAATGCATAGGCTGTTTTTCCTAAAGGGGAAAATGTCTATTCTACATCTACTGGTGCTCAAAAGTATAGTAGGAAAAAAAACCCATACCATTTGATATTTTTTCTCAATGGCTCCTCTCCCCAACACAGTGTTCTTTATATTTATGCATGAATTGACATTTAAAACTGTAAAGTCATTACTTTTGAATCCCATCTCTCTTGTCCACATACACAAAACTAATATTCTTAGCTGTATTTGCCGGATAATTTCCATTTGGTGTTTCATTAATTTTAGGAGACATAGGAGGCAGTCAGTACCCTGAAACTAGAGGTGTTCCTGTAAAGAAAACTATTTTCAAGAAAAAACATGGGATGGACAGAGAAACTGTTTGTTCCTCAGTGGTTGATGAATCAGAAAAGTCTGTGTGTGATGGATCTGAACAACTGGACCAGATCTATGACTAAGTTTCCAAGGCACCTCCACAGAACAAATAAATAACAACATTGGTTTTACTAAGAGAGGATAACTTACACAAGGAGCAGAAGTATTTCTCAGTGACCCAAAGTACAAGTAAAATAGGAGGAAACAAGGGTGGACCCCTAGCAGATCCTGACCAAGCAGGAAAGTAGGGAAGAGGGACAGTTTTTAAAGGAAATCAACTGAGCATAAAGAAAAGGAGGAGGGAATCCAAGCAAGGGCAGTGCTATGAAATCCCAATAAAGAGACAATAAAGAAGAAAGGGAGGATGATGCACAATGTTTAAGATGGCAAGAAGGTCAAACAGGCTGATGGTTAAGTACAATTGCATTGTTGGTTAAAGTCTTGGCATAATCATCAAGTACTTCTGTTGTTCCATCTCTACTTGCAGTATTATTAGAAACCTTCATTTTGTGAAGTAAAATATTGCCCATATGAAAGTATATAGTAGAAAGGACTTGCAAGCCCTAGTCATCTGATGCTACTTATAGGCACTAAATTATATATAGATATTTTAATCATTCCAGCAGTAAAAGGCTTAAGGGAAAATCCTATGCTCCAGTCTGCCTGCTTTGCATCATTTAATTCAGGTGGACAACTGACATAGGCACCCACTGAAGATCTGAATGTGCCTCAGAGCCAGCATCTACAATCCTAATGCCCTCCAAAGCATAAGGAGTCTGTAGATGCTCTGAACTGTGTCCAGGTCAGTTCTGTAATCTGGGCATCTCTGGCTTTAGGATGGCTTGTTGGGGACTGTTGCATCTAAGCACAAGAGTGAGAGGACCCTTGAGGTTGCTTTAACTTATTCCAAAGACTACTGTGCTGTTCAAGCACTCTCACATTTTAGATGGAGGAAATGCATCATTCAAATCACATTTGCATCACCCTTCCTACAGTTATGCTGAGTGGAGATTCTAGCCTTTATTTAGAAAAACAAAATATTGTTATTGATTTTGAAGACTGGTGGAGTTTCACTGACATAGGTTGGTAATAAAAGTTTACTGTCAGAAAAATTTAGGTCCTGGCTATTAAGCCGGTGCAAAGCAGCAAGTATTCGCTTAGGATTCGGATTCAGCCAATTCGGAGGGAAATTGATTTGATTTGGTGATTCGAATCACTGTCCTGATTCGATTCAGCTGATTCGGATTTGGAGATTGGGCGCCGATTAGATTTGGCCATAGACTATAACGGGGAATCACTAAAATACCTATAACTTAGTAATTTTGTTGCAGATTCAGATGAAAACAGCAGGCATGGTAGTCTAAGTTTCAAGGTGATAGGTGCAGGGGTTTCTGTGAAAGTGTACTTCAAACTGTTGAAAGTAAAACTCATATAAAAAAAACTGTAAGCCTTCTGAATGTCCGAATCTCTCTGAATCTATTTGAAGGCTTCCAATTCAATTCAGACCATTTAATGGTTCTCCCAATTTGATTTGGATTTGGAGATTTGGCTGCCAAATTGGGCTGCATCTTCTCCGAACTGAGTCAGCTATTGAAGCTTTGTACAACCCTACTGGCTATGTATATTGAATTGGAACTCCTATATTAAATTTACTAGTTATTTTAATGATATTTTTATTTTTAGAGCAAGAGTTATATAGGCACCTCCTCAGAAGCTTGATACAGCTATACCCCATGGTTGTAACATAGGAACACAATTGCTCCCAGTTTGGTAAATGAGTAGTATGAAGTTCCAGTGGAATTGACTCGATCTTGTATGTTGTTTTTTCCTACCTTGAGACCTGGGAAGATACCCTGGATGTCCTATAAAGTGGAAGGGCATCTGCTATCAGAAATGTGTGCATATATATCTATACAGATTCTCTTACTGCTTTTAGGATATCCGGTTTCTGTTTGTCTATAAACAGATATCAGACCAGGAAGAACCTCCTTCTAGTCACTGCCCTGGATAGCAGCAACAAAAAACCCCCAAATATCATGTTAAGATAAGTAAAGCCTTCTGAAGACAGAGAATACTCATATCCAAATAAAGAAAGTAGCTCTATTAATTCAGCTGTCTGGTGTCTCTCCCAGTTTCAATGTCTACAATAAACAAAAACCTAAGGGAACTACAAGATTGGTTGCAAAATATATATTTTTTATTTTTAATTATGTTTATGATAGTCAGGCCTAAACAGCCATGGGACCCTATTATGCTAGATGTTGGACACACACAAAGTAGCAAGCAGTTTGTGACCCATGGGTGTTAAAATTCTTAATAGACAAGACAAACCAAGGAGAGAGTAGTGGTATAACACATGGCCAAGATTAACAAGTCCTTGACTTCAGGAAAGCCGACTTTGACAAGCTCAGGAGGCTTGTCAGTGAGGCCCTAAGGGACCGTGACCACAGGGAGAGGGGAGTTCAAGAGGAGTGGTTGCTCCTCAAGGGAGCGATCCTCAATGCACAAACTAAGTCTATTCCATCTCGGAGGAAAGGCAGCAAGAGGGCACAGCAGCCCCCCTGGCTCTCCAGGGACCTAGCAGATCTCCTGAGGCTAAAAAGAAAGGCCTACAAAGGGTGGAGGATGGGAGTCACCTCCAAGGAGGATTATTCTGCACTGGTCCGGTCCTGTAGGGAGCAGACCAGGAAAGCCAAGGCTGCAACTGAACTCCAGCTAGCTTTGAGCATCAAGGACAATAAGAAGTCCTTTTTCAGATATGTGGGGAGCCTATGTGGGGAGCCAGAGGAAAAGCAAGGGCAACATTGCACCCCTGCTGAACCAGATGGGGCAACTGACAACTGACGTCCAGGAAAAAGCCAACCTATTAAATAGGTACTTTGCATCAGTCTTTCATCAGTCCCATGGGACACCCATGCCCGCTACAGGGCCGGGAAGTCTGGGTGAGGGTGATCCCCTGCCCTCCTTTAATGCTGACTTTCTGAAGGAACATCTTGAGAAGCTGGATACCTTCAAGTCAGCTGGCCCTGACAATCTTCACCCCAGGGTACTCAAGGAGCTGGCGAGCATCATAGCCCAGCTATGTTGGCTAGCACTATGGAAGAAAGAGACTTAGGGGTCATCATTGACCACAAGATGAACATGAGCCTGCAATGCGATGCGGCAGCTAGTAAAGCGACCAAAACGCTGGCTTGCATCCATAGATGCTTCTCAAGCAGATCCCGGGACGTCATTCTCCCCCTGTACTCGGCCTTAGTGAGGCCGCAGCTGGAGTACTGTGTCCAGTTTTGGGCTCCACAGTTCAAAAAGGATGTGGAGAAGCTTGAGATAGTCCAGAGAAGAGCCACGCGCATGATCAGAGGTCAGGGAAGCAGACCCTACGATGACAGGCTGAGAGCCCTGGGGCTCTTTAGCCTGAAAAAGCGCAGGCTCAGGGGTGATCTGATGGCCACCTACAAGTTTATCAGGGGTGACCACCAGCATCTGGGGGAACGTTTGTTCACCAGAGCGCCCCAAGGGATGACGAGGTCGAATGGTCACAAACTACTTCAAGATCGTTTCAGGCTGGACATAAGGAAGAACTTCTTTACTGTCCGAGCCCCCAAGGTCTGGAACAGCCTGCCACCGGAGGTGGTTCAAGCGCCTTCATTGAACACCTTCAAGATGAAACTGGATGCTTATCTTGCTGGGATCCTATGACCCCAGCTGACTTCCTGCCCTTTGGGCAGGGGGCTGGACTCGATGATCTTCCAAGGTCCCTTCCAGCCCTGATGTCTATGAAATCTATGAAATCTATGAAACAAAATGACAACAGAAAACACAAAAATAGCTGCATACATGTATCTTGTTCTGTTTTATTGGGGGTGAGGAGGGAGGAGTATAAGATAAATAGCTAAATGGAAAGAAAAGAAAAGCAGAATGTAAGTGAGGAGGGGAATGGGACCAAGTTAGGCAGGGGCAAGGGAGAATAAGGTATTAGGAGCAAGTGTGAGGTGAAGCTGAGATGAAGAGATTTTGAAGAGTGAGGGGAGAGAGTTGCCACAAACAGCTAGTCACCACAGGGAATCCAGTCAGAACATGTTGGAAGCTCTAAATGACTGAAAATCCCTGCTTTGGTCATTTCTGAAATGTCTCCTACAAGCTGAAGTTTCTGGCTGTCACCTTTCAGCAGTTTTTCCCTAAGGACACATAACTGGTGTAGGGAGCATCACCTGTATCCTAGCTTCACCAGATATGCATATAAGTGACTGCATGTCACTTGGCAACGTGTATGGGGTGCACATGGGTGCATGTGCACCCCCTGAGATTTGTGGTGTACCCTCTGTGAAAAACGCTGCCGATGCAGGTGCCGCTGGGAGTAGACAGTTGCTGGCGGTCCCCCCCTGAGAAAAGCCCTGCTGAGCCTGCCGGCGGTGCCTGCGGGTGATTGCTGCTGGCTGCTGCTGATGCTGCCAGTGGCATCTGCGGGTGGTCGCCAACCGCTGGTCAGTGCTCATCACTCCCCCGCCTCCTACTGACACTGCCACAACTGCCTGCAGGAGCTCCCTGCTCACCACCACGACATCACTGACACCACTTCTGGTGCCTGCGGGTGGTTGCCATGCTCTGCCCCCCTAGCCTCCAAGGGCACGTGGCAATCATAAGTAGCTGAATGGTGAAAGTAGAGTTTCTCTCCTGTATAGTTCTTGAACCAAGAAGGTTCTGGGAAAGGAAGGACCACAGTTGGCCTCATTTTCTCTCTTCCCTTTCCATTGCATCGATCCCTGCTTTTGACTGCTGCTTCAGCTGCTTGTGCCAGATGGTAGAAATGGAGTTCATTTTTTCCCTTCTCTTTTATGCTGTCATGCACAGAGTTATCTTGTTTATCATAGCCCTCCATTAATTCATTCTCTGGTATTCACACACAAATGTATAAATATAAAACTGTACCTCTGTTGGTTAAGCTGGTTGTCAAAAACTATGATGTGACGGTACTTTACAGTAGTATTAGGCTACTGCGCAGTAGCATCACAAAAAAAGGCATTTGCCAGTGCTACTGTGCAGTAACTTAGGTTACTGCACATTTATTTAGTACTTGTATAAAGCTGTACTTGCTTATACAAGTACTAAATGAATACTCAGTAACCACTGAAGTGTCTCATGTAGACACTGCCACTCAGTAGGAGTGAAGGTTTTGAGTTTTGTATAACAAATGCATCCATACACTATTCTGAGTTATTAAGACAGGCTTATAAACATCTCTGTCCTCCCCCCCCCCCACCCCCCATCCTTAGTTCTTGTATCCCTCTTTCCAAATAATAAAACATACCTACTTTTCAATCAGATATTTAAAATGCCAAGCTGTCAAGTGCAATCCATCTTTGCTTGTTTTGTTTTGTGGAAACCAAGACTATGATTAGATATGGAATTATTCTATTAGATAGATCAGCTGCCAAGGATTCATTCCTGTTATGTGGGGAAATGATTGTTTTCTCTTCAACATTCAGAGTGTTCTGGAGGAACACTGATGTGATGAAAGGGAAAAAGCCAGCTTGAAAGAGAAAAGAACCACTGGAAATATCTTGCTCATTTGATGTCCTATGTGAGAAATAAAAATATTGCACATTAGAGTTTTAGCTTGTTACATGTCAGGGGTAGCCATAATATTCAGGAAACTCAGCCCCAGAAAGTTGTTAAGGCTGTTTTTGAATGTAGAAAATCTGATGATAGTAAGATTTCTGGTGGCAGGGGGTCAGAGGTTTACTACATAGCTCCCTTATATGTAGTAGGAATATTTAGAGGAAGAGATCCAAACACTATAGGAGATAGAATGATGAGTTTTAGTTTATCATTTGGGAAGGGGGATTTATTTTTGTATGGAAAAGAGAACAGAGCTATTTTTTCTGTAACTTCCATAACTAGCAGTGATTTATCAAGGGGATAGTATGTGGGTAAAGATTTTATTTCCAGTAAACTATATCCCATTTCCACTTAATGGTGTATTTTTTACTAAATTAAGTCTGAGAGAAAAAGAAAGCTTGTTCTGTTTGTCAAATAGAGGCTGGTAATGTTTCCTCAGAGCTCATCTTTCTGCCATAATTTTTACTAATAACGCAATGCTAATTATGATTGCTATTTCCACAAAAATAGGGAAAGGAGACTTCTGACACACAGAATATCTTATTATTGGCACTGAAGATTTTAGACAGAGAGAATTTCCTACTACCAGTTTGCAGCATGTTTTCAGAAGTCCTGTTTTCCAAACTGGAATATTTGTTCAGTCACACTCGTCATTCCAAATGTATATTTGGTTTTATTTTAGTTCATTCAATGAAAAAAAGGTCTGTGGCCAAAAAAATCAAGCCTTACCTATTTTTGTATCTCATATAATCAAGTTTTAATATAACAGATATAATGAAATACAACAAAGGAGATGAACTAGCACACAATCATAGAATCATAGAAAATTAGGGCAGGACAGTTCCTCACAGGCTGTCAAAAAGCCTGAGGCCAAATCCATTCAATCTTTGTGGGTTAATCTAAGCTGCATAGTTTGAACTGATAAACAAGTGAACAGGCATTCATTTTTTATTCTGGAAATACAGCCCCATACCTGTAGTCATCCAGGCCTGAAGCTGGGGGATCACTAGAGGATGCCTTTTTGCTCAGCTGGAGAAGACAGTTTGGAGCAAGGCTAGGCTGCCCACCGTGGTGGTGGTGGGGGGGTGTTTGTGAGGGAGGTGCAAAGAATCCTGGGATCCTGGGGGACTGTGAGTTAACTTGAATCTGGAAGGGACCTGGGACAGAAGTTAAATAAATTGATTTAACCTAAATCAGTTAAGTCTGATACTATATCCAGATCCACCCAGGTTTATCTTAAACTGGTTTTGACCATTTTGAAAGCAATTTATGTGCACTAACTTCTGTTGTGTTACAGATTTGAACTGGTTTCTGATCACTTATACCAATTTATATGTAATTTGTGTCCATATCCACAAAGTAATCTAGTCCAAACCCTTTCCCAAGGCAGGGATATTCCTGTCTAAACAATCTCAGTCAAGTATTTGTCTAACCTGCTCTTAAAAACAAGGATGGAGATTTCCCACAGTCTCTGGATGGGGAATCCAGTGCTTAACCACCCTAATAGTGAGAAAAGTCTTTTTAATATCCAACCTAATTTTTTCTTGGTGCAGTTCAGGACTATTGTTCCTTGCCCTGTAGCAAAGAGGTAGTCTCATCATAATCACCCTTCAGGTATTTGAAGACTTTTTTCAAATCCCACCTCAGACTTCTTTTCTTAAAACTAAATAATCCCAGTTTTTTCAAATTTTCCTTGTAAGTAGTACTTCCCAGACCTCTAATCATTTTTGTTCCTCTTTGCTTGACTCTTTCTAGTTTGTCCACATCTTTCTTGAAATGTGGTCCCTAAAACTGGACATAGTACTCTAGATCAGGACTTACCAGTGCCAGGTAGAGGGTATGAATCACTTTCCTTTATCTGAGAGAGATACTTAGCCATGTTAGTGTGATGCGAGATAGAAGGCAGGGCAGAGTGGCACCTTGTAGACTAATTCAGGTAGGCTGGCATAGCAGTTACAAAGCATTGCATTTGTCCATGAATTTCATTCAGTGAATTTCAGACCATTTGCCTAGTTTATCAAAGCCATTCTGTATCCTAACCCTGCCTTTCAGAGAGTCTACAACTCTACTCAGCTTGGTGTCATCTGCAGATTTACTGTGTTACTCATTCCTATCCTCCAAATCATTTATGAAGATAATAAACAATACCAGAACAGGCCCCTTCAGAGCACCAATCAAAGCCAGTTAGTTATCCAGCCATGGATAACTACTTTTTGAGCATGAAGCTCCAGCTAGTTGTATATCCACCTTACTGTACTTTTATTCTGGATCAAGTAAACTCTCTCCTGTTGCCTGTTCCTATGATTTTCAGCAGAGCAGGATTTTGTATACCTTCTTTGTAAATAAATTGGATTGCACCAAAGAGATCCCTGAGTCATACCTCATGATTAAATTAATGGGTCAGGCTCTGGATATTAACTAACTACTTAGCTTAAAAAGGGGCAACAATGGGCATGTCTACATGGGCAATTAATGGAGTTTACTGCAGTTTCAACATGTGCCCAGGACTGCAGCACATTGAACTGGGGGAGATGAGGGCGAAGGAAGCCTTGGACCACTAAACCTAGTGTCACTCAGAAGAACAGCCCAGCCTAGACCAACAGCGAGCGTACTGAGATTAGGGGGCCAGTATATGTATCTTCAGGAGGCCTCAAATGCCTCTACACTGATGCTCGTAGTATGGGGAACAAGCAGGAGGAACTCACCCTCCTGCTAGCTAACACTAACCCAGACATAGTGGGGCTCACCGAAACATGGTGGGACCCAACGCACGACTGGGTGGTGAATATCAAGGGCTATAGGCTGTACAGAAGGGATAGGACAGGGAGGAGAGGTGGGGGCGTGGCGCTCTATGTCAAGGACAAATACACATCCTCCATGAGTGGCACTGGCTCAGAGGAGGGGCACACTGAAGTGCTCTGGGTTAGAATACAAGGAAGTCGAGGGGAAAGGGACTTAACAGTTGGGGTCTACTACAGACCACTCAACCAAGGGGAAGAGCTAGACTGGGAATTCTTAAGTCAGCTCACGATGGTAGTTAGGTCAAAGGACGTGGTCATCATGGGTGAACTGAACTTTTCAGACATCTGCTGGGAAGAGCAGTCAACCAGGTCTGACTGCTCACGTAGGCTCCTAACTGAGATACAGGACCTCCATCTAACCCAGGAGGTGCACAGCCCCCCTGTCTGCAGGACATGCTAGGAAATCTGGTAGTCGCACCAGACATCAAAGCTAACCTATTTAACAATATCTTTGCCTCCATTTTTTCTAAGCAGGGACTGGGACATGCCCCCGCCCCACCGGGACCCCCATAGGTCCCAGGGGAGGTGCACACAGGCCTAGGGTCAGTGAGGACCTAGTCAGAGAACTTCTGGTGGGACTGGACATATTTAAATCAGCAGGTCCTGACCATCTGCACCCCAGAGTGCTGAGGGAATTAGCACTCCAGAGTGCTGCGGGCCCCCTGACACGGCTTTATGAGCACTCATGGTGTTCTGGTGAGGTGCCAGAGGACTGGAAAAGGGCCAATGTGGTTCCCATTTTCAAAAAAGGGAGGAAGGAGGACTCAGGAAACTATAGGCCAGTCAGTCTTACCTTGGTCCTGGGTAAGCTTTTTGAGACAGTTATCCTGGCACATGTCCGCGAGGGGCCAGCAGGGGAGATTATGCTTAGGAGCAACCAACATGGGCTCATTAGAGGTAGGTCCTGTCAGACCAACCTGGTGGCCTTTTATGACCAGGTCACAAAATCCTTAGACACAGGGGTAGCAGTGGACATAGTCTTTCTGGACTTCAGGAAGGCGTTCGACACTGTCTCCCACCCCATTCTCATTAAAAAACTAGGGGACTGTGGCATCAACACCTACATAGTCAAATGGGTCACTAGTTGGCTGTAGGGCCGCACCCAGAGAGTGGTGATGGACGGGTCATTATCGACCTGGAGGGATGTGGGCAGTGGGGCTCCCCAGGGCTCAGTCCTCGGGCCTGCACTGTTCAAAATCTTCATCAGTGACTTGGATGGGGGTGTAAAAAGCACCCTGTTCAAATTCACAGACAACACTAAGATCTGGGGAGAAGTGAACAAGCTAGAAGGGAAGAATAGGCTGCAATTGGACCTAGACAGGTTACAGGGATGGGCAGATGAGAACAGGATGGGTTTCAACACTGACAATTGCAAGGTACTACACCTGGGGAGGAAGAACCAGCAGCATACCAACAGGCTGGGGAACTCCCTTCTCAGCACTGCAGAAAAGGAAAAGGATCTTGGAGGCATTATTGATGCCAAAATGAACATGGGCCAACAGTGTGGGGAAGGGGTCAGGAAGGCCAACCGTACCTAGTCATGCATCCACAGATGCATCTCAAGCAGGACCAAGGAGGTGATCCTCCCCCTCTATGCAACACTGGTCAGGTTGCAGTTGGAGTACTGCATCCAGTTCCGGGCGCCGCACTTCAGGAGGGATGTGGACAACATGGAGAGAGTCCAGAGGAGGGCCACCCACATGATCAGGAGTCAGCAGGGCAGGCCCTATGAGGAGAGGTTAAGGGACCTGAACCTGTTCAGCCTCCACAACAGAAGGCTGAGGGAAATCTATTGGCCATTTACAAACTAGTCGGGGGGGGCCAGGAGGCATTGGGGGAGTCCCTGTTCCCCCGAGCACTACCAGGAGTGACAAGAAATTACGATCACAAGCTGGCAGAGGATAGATTCAGGCTAGATATCAGGAGGAACTACTTCACTGTCAGGGCAGCTAGGATATGGAACCAACTTCCAAAGAAAGTGGTGCTGGCTCCTACCCTGGGGGTCTTTAAGAGAAGGCTGGATGAATACCTCACCAGGGTCGTTTGACCCCAGTACTCTTTCCTGCCATGGCAGGGGGTCAGACTTGATGATCTGCTCAGGTCCCTTCTGACCCTACCAATTAGGAAACTATGAAACTGGGTCAGAGCAGCCCTGGCTGGCAGGGTGCCCAGCCTGTCCAGCCATGTAGGAGATGTAGGTAGGAGGGCATAGCCCAGCCCTAACCCAGCCCTGTGGGGGGAAAGAAGGCATGGCCAGGCCCTGATTGAGCCACAGGGTGAGGGGGCATAGCCTGGCCTCACAGGGGAAGGGAGTGTGGCTCAGCGCCAGCCCACCAAGCAGGATTTGGGAATTTGGCAATGGAGGATGGTAATAGTATTAATGGCCACTGCCCCCCACCAAAAAAAAAAAAATACCCGAACCTTGAGAGCCCCATGAATGAGATACCATGGCTCTGCAGGCCACATTTGGCCCAGAGACCTGAGGTTGAGCGCCCCTGAACTAAACTATTTGGTCTTTAAGCAGCAGGATGTGTGGCAGCTAAAATATGGTGGAGACTAGGTGGGCAGACATAAAGAAAAAAGGTAAAGAGATGAGAGGTATGTCAGACAAAGAAAACTGAAGAAAGAAAATAAAAACGACGGTGGACTTTGAGAGAAGTTAGTATTTGAACATTAAGTCGCCAGGTTTTTAGTGAGGTGATCACGGAGGATGAGGCGATCCCATGTGCATGAGACTGGCTGAAGGGATCAGCAGTGCCAACAGCAGGACTAGGTGAAAGGAGAAGTAAAGATAGAGAAGTGAAGGTAGGTGCCATATTCCTTTCACTCAGGATCTCATTCTCCTTTTGTTTTCTATTTTCATCACACATGCTAACTCTACCGTTCCATGGGTACCAAGTATTCTTGTGTGTAGCAACTGTCCATCCCAGGGGTGTTCATTGTGGTAGGGTAACTTTGGTGCCTGCCACTTTAAGAGGCTTGAACAGGTTGGGGAGCAGCTGACAGGTGTGTTGCAGCCTCACAAGGCAGTCACATGACCCTGGGAGGGCTCCTGGATTGGAGGATGGGGCTGAGCCATCTCAATATAAACACAGGCCCTCAGGGCTGAGCTGATAGTTACATCTAGGGAGCCAGTGAGACAACATTTCCTAGCTGGAGCTGCTGCTCCCAGAACACCTGGCAGCTCAGGGTAGGAACTATGCGGATAGTGTCAAAATAGTAGAAGCGGGGTTGCATAGACCACCTATAATTCCAACTCTTCTTGGATTTCTTGCTAGAACTACATATTCCATTGCACTCCATTACTAAAAATATTTAAATCTCCTTTTGTTAAATGTCCATGGAACAGGTATCATTCCCTTGTGTGGTATCAGACATTTGAGATTTCATTGCCAACAAGTGCAAGGAAATGGAGGTGTGGACTCTAGGCTGTCACTTTGAGGAAACATTCTAGTCAGTTCTATCTCTCTGTGTTATTGTTTAAAAAAAGAAAGAAAAAAGATTGATAATGTGGTGACTATAATGATTGGATGTGATCTGTGTGATTTGTTGTAATGAACTGGGTATTGATTTTATACAGGGGAGCACTATACTCTCTCTCTCAATTTTATTTATTTATTTATTTTTGGATCAATCATATAGACTCAGACCATGTTTCACAAATGTAAGAAAAGTAGAAATCCTTGGCTGTTTGCTGCTTTTGACAATTTTTGAAACATTAGGATTGAAGTTGAGTTCTTTTTCTTCATGAATAAAAGTAAGCTAATGACACTTTGAGCCTTTTTAACTACAAAATGGTGACTGAACCTAATCTGGTTCCTACTGAGCTTAGGGGGTAGCTGGGCCTAAGATGCCATAAACTAAACCCTAGTTCAGTCATTTTAGTTGGCAGAAGTCGCATAAGGGCAAAGCCTTCTCCACAGGACAAGGCCAGAACCTTTTAAAATAGGATAGAAGAAAGTACAACCTCAAAACTACACAAAAGTGGATTTATTCTTTAAAGGGCACTTTGACAATCAAAAATAGTCTGCATAAAAATTAGCTATAGAATTGATATGATTTGTGGAGGGAAATACCAGAAAATAACACTCTCTTTCACAAATATGAGGGTGTGAGTGCTGTAAACAAATTTTCCAAGCTCTTCCAGTGGTTATCACTTGAATGCAGGAGTGAATCTGGGTAATTAATAAATTAAAACAATTCTCACCCCTTACCAAACCAATGAGTAAACTCTCTTGCAGTATTTCCTGTACTTTATGTTTCTGACCACAAGAGCAGCTTTCCTAATAGAAACTGGCAATTTCCATTTTTGCTCAGGACTGGAAAACATGCAGGCATCGTCAGCATCTGGCAGATGATAGTAAAGGCACTTATAGCAACTTTTTTAAACTGAAGAAGTTATACACACATATATGACAACATGTGGAGCAGGGTCAAACTTTCATTCACATAGAGGTATATGGCAAGAATCTTGGATTTTCAGGGCAATTAGATAGTAGCATGTCCACTGTTTCACCCCCTTTATTAGGTACCGTGAATCCCACAATGTGCATGGCCTTTTTTTGGCCAATGAATAAGAGAGTGGAAGGCAGGAGCCAGAGCCACAGTCCCCACATTCTCAAGAGCTCAGGATATGGCAATTACATGTTAACCTATTATGTAAGCTGAACCGACTTCATGGCGTTTTCCATTCTCCACCTCTTCCCAACTGCCCACCTGCATAAGTGTTTTGAGAAAACTATGCTGCTAATATTGTCACCTTTCACAGTAGCCTTTGCTTCTCAGATCTAACAGGCTTTGAGGACATTGTCTCCATGCCCATTACTTCTCAGAACAACAATTAGCAGCAGATCTTCAAGGCTAAGATGTAATAATATAATGGATAAGGGGAGACATTTACAAACAGCCTACATCAGCATGGTACTAGCCTCATGAACCAGCTGCATAAATGTCACTTATGCAGGGAAAAAATGTAAAAACGTTTCCTCTTCTACAGATACCATGGCTTTCCACAGTGGCCAGATTTCCTTTCCCTTGAGTGCATCCAAAGAAAAGGAAATGGCAAAATCAAGTAAACACTGCCCATTTCCATTAAGCATGAAACTCTCAGAGATTGGAACCCCAACAGGTCACCTAGCCCATTCACTGTGCACTGAAATAGGATTAAATATAACTATAACATTCCTAGCATATGTTTGTCTAACCTGTTCTTAAAATTCATGGTGGGGGGGGGAGGGGGCTGATCCCTGCTGCCCCGCACTGCCCTGTGCTGCATGGGGGAGCACTGCCACAAGCCCCGAGGCCCTGATCACTGTTGCTGCAGCTGGTGAGTGCAGGGCTTTTAATTTTTTTTGTAAAGTGCCAGGAGGCTGGGGCTGGGCAGGGCAGGGCAACCATGGGGACTTATCCCACAGCTCCTCCGGCTGTGCCTGCCTCTCCCTGGGTGGGAGGAGCTGAGGTAGAAGCCCCAGTGGCTTCCCTGCCTGGCCACATCCCCCATCTGGCCCCAGTCTCCTGGCATTTAAAAAAAAAAGCCCCACACTCACCAGCTGCAGCAGTGGTGATCAGGGCCTCTGGGGGCTTGTGGCAGAGCGACCCCATGAAGCATGGGCCAGTGGGAGCAGCGGGGATGCCTCCCCCCTCCCCCCTGCTTGTCACCTGTGCAGTAGCTGTCACATCGCACAGGTGCAGCATGGCTCTTCAGGTGCAGTGCGGCTGTGCGCTGTCTGGAAGCTAGGGTGGCTCCAGCAGTCAGCTGGAGCCTGGCACCACTGAGCCCCAGTGGCCTGAGCTCCCAGACAGTGTGCAGGACCCTGCTGAGCCATGCTACACCTGTGCCATGGGGTTGCCTCTGCATGGGTGCCAGGTTGGGGGGGGCAATCCCTGCTGCCCCCACTGCATGGGGGGGAGGGAGGAGGGAATCCATCACAACCCTTGAGGGGCTCTGATCACTACTGCCGCAGTCAGTGAGTGTGGGGCACTTTTTTTTTTTCAAGTGCTGGGAGGCTGGGGATGGGTGGGGGCTGGGGCTGGGGAGGGCAGCCATGGAGGCTTCTCCCACAGTTCCCTCCACCCAGGGAGAGGCAGGTACAGCTGGAGGTGGCACGGGAGAACCTGCAACTGCTCAGCTATGTCTGCCTCTCCCTGCCCGATCCGAATAGATTCAGAGGCTTCAGATTCAATTTGGACCTTTTTAATGGGTCTTCTGATTCAATTTGGATTTGGAGATTCAGCTGCCGAATCAGGCCAAATCTCCTCTGAATCTAATTGGCAACCAAACCTTTGCACAGCCGTAGTAATCCAGTATTGGCATGCTGCAAACCAGTTCATTTTTAAAATGCTTCCCAAATATGAAATATTGCATAGTTCTAAAAACATTTCATGCGCTGAGCATCGAGAAATCCAGCAATTCTCATTGCCATTAAATCTTCTAAGCCTGTTTATGAAAAATGCTTAAGTTCTCAAAGTTTCATTTTAGCCCTTGATGGAAAGTTTGACAAGAGCAAGACAGGGTCCTTCCTTCATATAAAGCCTTTGAAATGTGGAAGCCCATAGTAGATATAGCATGATTATCTGCCAAGCCATATTGGTCTTGCTGAGCCATAGGGAGACATAATTACCTTAAGGCAGGGTAAAGGTTGCATTGACATATAACTTTTCATTGCCTGATTTTCAGAAGTTTGGATCCCAGTTCAGTGTTTTGTTCACTAGGCCACGTGGTTGCTATGTAAACATTAAATGTTCCTCCTTACTCTTGTACATTTTATTGTAATGGGTGCAGTGAGCATGTATTCAAAAGTTTGGAGTTTGCAGCTGCTGAAAGGATCAAGTAGAGAAATCAGAGGTATGGTCTATGTCCTAAAATCTTGACTTTTTTATTACATGGATTACAATAACTTTAAGTGAGGGAAGACCACTATTTCCCTAACCACCTCCACCACTACCTAGCTAACACTACTGTCATTTATAGCCAACTCATTTTTCTCTTCCTCTTAAGCTAGTAGACCTTGAGAAGCCATTAGCATGTAAACAGTTCCTCCTTGCTGTTTGGCAGCCTCTGTTGCTCTTTGTGCATTTGTGTATATATAATAATAACGGGAAGCAGCTTAATAAAGGGACAGATACTTCCTTGGTTTTGTACCCTGAGCTTTGCATTGAGATGGGCCCTCTCCACATGCTAGATTTTACCAGCTGGACCCTCTGCCTGTGCATCTACCAGGCCTCCCAAGCCATACCTCTAACCCACCTAGTTTGGCAGTCTCCAAGCCAGACCCTTCTCCCTCATGATCCAGCCAATTCCCTAAACGACACTGGGGTATTATGTGCCATGACTCCATATTTTAAGGTTTTCAGAAGCTAAAAGTTGCCTTAACTTGGGACTTTCTCCCAAGATTTCAGTAACATGAGGAGAGGAGAGAACCTCAGAGACCCCTAGTTAAAACACATGCAGTAATGCACACATGGGAGTGTTAAAAATAGAGCTACAGGTTGTTCACTCCTCTGACTACTTCATCCTTATTTCCCTGTAGACCCTATCCTAGACATCCCACCCACCGGAATCCCAGACAAACTCAGGAGAGGCACAGCCAGGCCCAGGATCAGAGAGGACCTGGTCAGGGAACTTCTGGTGGGACTGGACATTTTCAAATCGGCAGGTCCAGATGATCTCCACCCCAGAGTGCTCAGGGAATTGGCAGAGGACATTGCGGGACCCCTGGCACAGCTCTGCGAGCACTCATGCTGCTCTGGCAAGATGACAGAGGATTGTAAAAGGACCAATGTGGTCCCCGTTTTCAAAAAAGAGAGGAAGGCGGGCCCAGGAAACTATAGGCCCCTTAGTCTTACCTCGGTCCTGGGGAAGCTTTTTGAGAAAATTATCCAGGAGCACATCTGTGAGGGACCAGCAGGGGAGATTATGCTTAGGGGCAACCAACATGGGTTCATTCAAGGCAGGTCCGGTCAGACCAACCTGGTGGCCTTCTATGACCAGGTCACAAATCCTTGGATGCAGGTGTTATGGTGGATGTAGTCTTTCTGGACTTTAGCAAGGCCTTCAGCACTGTCTCTTACCCCATTCTCATCAAAAAAATTGGCTACTGTGGTGTCAATGCCTACACAGTCAGATGGGTCTCAAATTGGCTGGAGGGCCACACCCAGAGAGTGGTGGTGGATGGGTGATTTTCAATCTGGAGGGATGTGGGCAGTGGGGTTCCCCAGGGCTCGGTCCTCGGGCCTATACTGTTCAACATCTTCATCAGGGACTTAAAAAAGGGGGTGAAAAGCACCTTGTTCAAGTTTGCGGATGACACTAAGATGTGGGGAGAAGTGGGCATGTTAGAAGGGAGAGACAGGCTACAACTAGACCTGGACAAGTTGCAAGGGTGGGTGGATGAGAACAGGATGGGTTTCAACACTGACAAGTGCAAGGTACTGCACCTGGGGAGGAAGCACCAGCAGCATACCTACAGGCTGGGGAACTCCCTTCTCATCAGCATTGAGGCAGAAAACGATCTTGGAGTCATTATTGATTTCAAGATGAACCGCCAATGTGAGAACACAGTCAGTAAGGCTAATCGCACCTTGTCATACATCCACAGATGCATCACAAGCAGGTCCGAGGAAGTGATCCTCCCCCTCTATGCAACATTGGTCAGGCCACAGTTGGAGTACTGCGTCCAGTTCTGGCCACCGCACTTTAGGAGGGATGTGGACAGCATCAAGAGGGTCCAGAGGAGGGCCACTCACACGATCAGCGAGTAGCAGGGCAGGCCCTATGAGGGAAGGCTATGGGACCTGAACCTGTTCAGCCTCCACAAGAGAAGGCTGAGAGGGGATCTGGTGGCTGTCTATAAACTTACCAAGGGGGACCAGTGGGGAACGGGAGAGACCCTGTTCCCCCGAGCACTACCAGGAATAACTAGGAATAAAGGCCATAAGTTGACTGAGAGTAGGTTCAGGCTGGAGAGCAGGAAGCACTACTTCAAAGTCAGGGCGGCTAGGAACCAACTTCCAAGGGAAGTGGTGCTGGCTCCTACCCTGGGGGTCTTCAAAAGGAGGCTAGATAATCACCTTGCCAGGGTTGTTTGACCCCAGTGTTCTTTCCTGCCCATGGCAGGGGGTCAGACTTGATCTGCTCAGGTCCCTTCTGACCCTAACAACTATGAAACTATGAAACTTCCTCCTGTCCTGGGGCCTCAAACCTTTTTCCTTTCCATTCCCACCTATCCTTGTCTCCACCTTTTGTTACAGTTTCACATCCTTTCTCCTCATATTCATTCCTGCATACCTCTGTCCTCATACTTCCTAGCAAGTTTTCATGTGTGGGGTTTTTTCATTATCTTTTTAAAAGATAGCCTTTGCGCCTTTTGCATGATCAGCTGCACTCAGACTTACATGTCTCCAAAATAAAGAAACTTTGACAGAAATGGATTTTAGGAAAATGCTTGTACATCTATCTAAAATGTTCACTGGCTAACAACCCTAGCATGTTTTCTTGTGCCTTATGTGAATACTGGTTGGTTAGATAGCTTCTCGATTACTTTATCCAGACACACTCATCATTATTCAAGATAGGTTCAAGATAGGAACAACTTATCATGGGGCAACAGGCAGATTGGAATTTATCACATACCATATGCTCCATAACTGCGTATGTAAATACACATACCCCAGAATAAAGTGACAATTAAACCATAATAACTTCATCCTCTTTCATTAGGGGCTAAGATTTCCTAATTTAGCTTCCATGTCTGTCTTGGTAAGAGTATTCACATAGCACTGAGCAACTTTATTCCCATACTAGGTTGCTCATATAGCTATACCCTGAGAGAACCAAGGTTTGCAATATCTATCACTGGACTAATTTGTATTGCTGTAAGAAAGAAGAGACAAGTTTTGTTTTTTTTCCAGTTCC